>NC_092206.1:25380961-25513717 GCF_043381705.1 Parasteatoda tepidariorum
TGAGTTTAATTAAAACAGATGAAAATATATATATATATATATATACACATACATACATTTTATTACTATACATTACAGTAATTTTACCGGATTTGTTTTGTGGGATATGGAAAGATTTGTATGTTTTCCTCTTTTCCCATCTCTCTATCTCTGCATTTGCAAATATTTATAAGGAAAAAATGAGATTATCATAAAAAAAATTAAATTCCCATTTGAATTACCCTTATTTTAGCATTGTACTAGAGGTAGTGCGTGTGCACTCATAATAAAAATATATTTATCATAAAAATATATTTATTTAATACAAATATACTTATTATGAGTACATGCTACTTCGAAGTAAGTCTTTTTTTACGATATATGTCAAACACTAAATAATCAAGAAATATAAGCTTCGCGTGGTTCAAGGGAATTTGTGTAATAATTTTACGCATAAGAGGTAATCTTTGATGGTAAATGCCTCCATTGTTGCATAAATATTTATAAAAGTTTCAGTCCTTTTACCAGTTACTTTGACTTATTGTCAGATCAATAAACTATAATTAGATTTTTCCCCTGTTGCGTCAAAAACTGGAATAAATCAAAAAATGATTCTTCAAAATCCTTTTGGTTAATTTATAAAAAAATTTCATAGCATGCACGAGAACCAAATTCAATAAATTCTAAAACGTGAAACTACCGTTTAGGTCGAATCCATTAGCTTGATGTTCTTTTCAGCAGTTGAGGAATGAAATGTGAATCCACAATCACATAAGTATAAAAAAAATATCGTTAATGGTTCTGAATCACGAATTGTTACCACAAGTCACGTGACATAACATATGGTGACTTAGATGTTTGTTTCGCTGCCCACCAAAGAAAGCTGCATTCTGAGAAAAGAATGTGAGCAATGTATCTATAAGAAGAAATGCTTTTCGATCGAATTTTTTTCTGCGATGTTCGTTTTTTTTGTGATGCATTTTTGACTGGTAGAAGTTTATCATTACGCTTGGTTTTTTTACGCACTAGCAATAATTCTAAAAAAATATTGACGCTTCGTGCATAACACTGGTAAACAAATTTTTTGGAGCATTTGTACAAATACTTGCCCAATTCGTGAGTGGGGATTTCAAAGCTGAAATTAGTTTCGTTAATAAACTTATAGATTTTATTTAAAATGACATTTTTGTCACAATGTATGTGTTTAAAAACGTTACATAAGACACGGGGTCTTGCAAATGTTGCGATAAAACATCTAGGGGAGTTGAGACATAGCATCAATATTTATATTGCTTTGAAACCCATGTATGGAAATGTCGTCGTACGCAGTTAGGGTGCTTCCTATAACTTGTTCAGCAGTCCATAAAGACGCAATTCCTAATATGTGGTAATAAGCAGTTCGTAATAAGTAGAAAAGTTTATGATAATTCTTAGAGACGTATAAAAAAATTCCTGGAATGAATTCCAATGCAATTTTAATTCTGATTATATGCACTAATTGCCCTAGATGATTGTCTCAATATTAACGCGAACCCATGTAATATATAACGTTTTTAAACTTCTATATTTCGATAAAAAATTGAACTAAATATATAAATTTTTTTTAACAAAAAACTGTGGTTTGTAGAGAGAAACCAATTAAAGATTTGAAATTGGTGACGTAAAAATATCTAAGATCTGGAAAAAAATCCAATGCGCTAAAAATATTTTTACCCAGTGTAATCAGAGAATTGAAACTTTTTAATTTCTAAATTAAATATTTGTTAAAGAAATATTGAATGCTCCTAAACTGTTATCTAAAAAAATATCGTATGTATATACTTAGGAAAAAGGTATTCACACTAGCCTATGAAAAGTAATGAATTTTTAAGCTTAAAGTAGATTTAAGACGATTGAAACTAAGTTTTAAAGATATTAGTGGCAGTCATTGTTTTGCATTGCTTCATGAAATCTGGGCAAAACTACAGTAACTAGGATCATTTGTCGTAAGTGTGATTGTTGTATTTTCTTTGCCATAAGCGAAACATATCCAACAATGTTTGAGTTTAATTAAAACAAATGAAATGAAAGTAAAAAATAATCTATTTGAATATAATGTTATTTTAAACCAACAACATTATCGAATGTAATTTTATTTAACGACCAACATAAACTAACAACAATCTTATGCTTTTAAATTATTTATAAATAGAAACACTAAATTGTGCTGATTTAAAAGAGAATGGATTTACAATCGAATATTTTCAAATTATTTTAGTCGAGGAACAATAAAAAGTAACAATCTATGCTCGTAAGAAAATGAAACATTAGATATTTCAAATTTTGTTAATTGGAAAGCGGAAAATGGATTGAATTACTGAAAATGGAAAAATTTTGCTAAATTTTTGAACGTAACATTAAGAGTAGTTTCTTTTTATATTATTTCCGTTAGTCGGCACGAAAACTAAATCATAAGAATGACTTCTCTTATGTACTACCAACTGCTTAAGTAGCAAAAGGATAAGACTATGAATTAATGGTTTAATATGTAGTAGTTCTATTTCTACGAATCTATTTCTTGTGTGTTTATATTAAAGTACATACAGAATTATATTAAAGTTTGAGTTTCTATCGCATTGTTTTAAAGCCTATTTAAAGAAATTAGAATTTAAGAAAAGCTTGTATAAAGCATTTGTATTCGTTTGAAAAACTATTTCTTTCCATTTTAGAATAAAAGTATATATAATTCTTTCACGAAATAAAATAAAGCATATAAAGATAATTTTTTGATTTCATAACTAAAATATAAAAATAGATCGTAAATTATGAAAAACATGGAAGCTCATTGTAACGAACTATTACCCTGAAACCACTAAGGGAAAATTGTACTTAACTAAAAGAAGTATTTTATGACCAAGTTTTTCAAGACGAATAGCAAACCAGTTGAATACAAACAAGTAAAAACTGGACTGTTTGGGATGAAAATTATTGCGATTCAAAGAAAATAAGCTGACGAAACTTTTAAACATTTTAGAAGAGTGGAAAAAAAATTCCGCATTGTTCCTTGTTTTAAAATTCATTTATATCAGCTTGATTGGTGAATGATATTTCCTTGTTAACTAACTACAATGTTAACTAATAATAAGTAACTAGCAACTTAGATAATATTCCTTGCTTAAGAAATTTTTAATTTTAGATGCCAACTGCAATAATTTCAATTTTTCAATTATATAAATAGATAAACTCTCTATTATTTTATTATAGATAAATATGTGTATCTATCTATTATCATAATAAATTCTAACTTCAACACCAAAAGCTTCTTAGAGTATTAGAAATTCTAGGCTTAAATCCTTTCCTTATTTCAAATAAACAAATAAACTTATGATTAATGCCTAAATAACATATCTTCAAACTTGAAATAAATTACCGAAATTTCATCAATAAAAATTTCACTTTGGCGAAAATTTACTCTCATGTAAAGCCAAAACGGCTTGTGGTAGAACCGCAATTAAAACACGTTTAATTTTAAAAGATAGAAACCCAACTACGATGCATCTACAATTAATCCCAACGCCCTAAATGATAAATAGTCTTTCTCCCACAAAGCGAGGATAAGCTCCAAGTTCGCCACCAACTGCGACCACTGTCCACCATTAAGAATGCAAGTGACAAATTCAAAGAGGCAACGAATTCCGCTCCGTTAACTCCGAGGTACTGTGCCAACTATCTCACCAACCCCATCCACAATTCATTCCACGCAGTCAATGCAGATCCCATTCGCAGTACCTACATCAAAGGCATTAAATACAAGCGTGCACTTCTCTCGTTTAAGCCATCAGCATCTGCATCAACTATTGATGTTGGATATGCCGTAGAACTGACCATCCCCCCTTTGAGTTACAAATTGTAACCCCCCTTCCATGGTTAACAGTGAATCGATGGTCACTTTCGGAATTAATGGCAGTTATCGTAACGGAAATCCTGGCTTTGTTGTCAGGTTATGGAATTTCGGTTATCGTGTTGGTTGAAGTTCTTGACCCCAGGTGTGCCATTTCCAAATAATGAGATATTAAGCCAATGTTAGGAAATTAGTGATTTTCGGAATTAATGTTCTAAGAAGGAGAAAAATAAATTGTTTTTAGAGTATATTTGGAAACCTGTGATGTATAAAAATATGTATTGAGATATTAAGAATTTGAAAAAGATTTTCAAACATGGGATTCCTGACGATGCCATTTACATTTGCTGTTTTTCTTTATTTTTTGTAACAAAAAACAGTTCCCTCCCCTGTAATTTTAGTGAGGAAATTACGCATTGAAGTATGTATGGATTTTCATACATAGGTATCTGCCAATAGGTAAAACACTACGCCGGTTTCAAAACGTAATTTTTTTGTTGGATTTTTTGAAATATACATTTTGTTATGTTTAATTCAATATTGTTGGTTTATATTCAATATTTTCTAATTATAAGGTTTTTCACAACAAATATTTTTTGTTCTACTCTTTAGCGAAAAGTTTCAAACTTTATAGAAAATATCTCTGAAACATTTTCAATTAAAGATATAGTTCGCATGAAGTGTCTAAATAAAAATATTCATTGAATTGCATATGCAAATAAGATTTAATTATACACCCTGTAATTCAGAAGGCTTTGGACAAATTTTAAATCCAAAATTAAAGAAATACATATAAGTTCGCAAACTATTTTGAATAATTTTAATGTAATTTTTATTAAATGAGATAATACAATAAATACGAAAAAATGTTTTTAAAACAAAGCTAATGACTTGAGCAACAGCCTTAAGCTAAATTTGAAAGATCTATAAAAAACTAAATATATTTTTCTGAATGGATAAATTATATTGCATCTCTAAATTTATAAACAGGCAAAAAATTGCATTATTTTATTTCCTGTATTTTTAATATTTTTGTTTTATAATAATAAAAAACTTTCTAACTAGAAAAAAATATTCGAAAACACCAAAAAAAGAGTAAAATAAGTAATGAAATCGTAAGTTTGTTTCGATGTTTGACTTTGGATTTCTTTTGTTTTCCGAGTAGAAATAATAGAGTAGAGTATAAAGTTATTGAGTGTCCTTCACACAAAATATACTGTGAATAAATCAAGCAAAATATAGCTGCTTTTAGACGTTGTATTTTTTTTTAAATGTGATGGCTGACAGTGAAAACTTAAAGAAATCGTTATTTTTCTTACCAATTTATGCCTTAAAGATATTTTTTTGGTTACACAAAGCTTTGATTTAAAAAGTATTTTTTGCCTCGAGTATCCTTACGTCGGATTTCTGGAAATATTACCTGTAATACAAGTGTTATAATTGAAATTCTTTTCTTTAACGAACTTTTTTTCTTAATTTAACGTATAGTCTTTTTATTGTAAGTACTGCTGAGTTTTCAGATTAAAAGTTTGAATATGTCCTGATTTAACTTGTACAGTGTATACAGAGCAGTTGCACAAGATGGTAAAAAGGAGGAAAAGTATATAATAATAACACAATGTATAACATTTTAAGCGTTTCATTAATTTATTTTAAACGTAAATAGTGCACAGAGAAGGAAATTCTGGTAAAATCATCGCATGGTATGGAAAGGTTGTTGTTACATATGGCTTTATTGGAAATATTAATCCATATACAATGTTCAACTTTAAGTAGACATAAACAAGGAGTAAAATGGAACAAAATTACATTAACAAACAACGAAAACACATGACAAACGCATATTAACACAATAAGAACACATAGAAAAAATTAAAGTAAGAAAAAAAATATATATACATGCTCTATTTGTACTTATCGCCTTAGCCATCGCCGTTACTCATTTAGCACCACCCAGAAGGCACGTGTGATTGGTATGGGAAGGTAATTCCTGGTAAATTAAATCATAATTTTGATAATAAAAACCAAAATATATTGTATTTAATTTATTTATTTGGTAACTTTTCTGTTCAAATGGAAATGATTTACATAAAATTCTGGATTTTAAAATTATAATTCTTATTACCATAGATTTCGCTTAAAATACACAGCTGAAAAATAAATTTAAGCGAATAAATGGTATTTATGCCAGGTAAGGTATTATGAAAAAATTACCAAATTTTATCACAATTACCAAATTTTATCACAATTACCAAACTTTAACATATATTATTAAAACATATTTTATTGTTTATTTTACTAAAATCATTACCAAAGCGTTTCCGACCGTTCTGAAATAAATATCGACCTCTTTTTTGTTCCCTTAGAGTTAGAAACACGGTAAATTTTGCCGTTTTCCGATAGTTATGATCATATTTTTTTCTCACTGTGAGAACACAGACATGAAAAAAATATAATTTCACCTATATGCTATTATAATGTCTTAATGTCTATAGTTAAAAGTTATATATATATACTTGAAAAATGGGTAAATCTCGCTTTATTCCCTAAGTTTAACTAGAGTAAAAGTCTTCTAAAACAAATCAAGCTTTTATATTTGAAAAAAATGCGCATAAAATTAAATTTACTGTCAGTTTTAGTTTTTTTTAAAAAATTCAAAGGCTAGACACATTCAAATAATTTTTGAAAACCTATTTTTCAACCTTTAACTAAACCTTAAACTTCAACTAAATGTAATGAAACGAATTATTACAACTTTTAACATTTAAACCTAGCAGTCGAAATATACTCCGTTCTTCTTATCGAATTAAATTTTAAATGCTCTTTAACATATATTCGAATCTTGGAACTATGATTGCACAAACGAAGGCAATTATAGGAGAAAAATGCATCCATAATCTATAACTTGGTAAAATGGCGATGATTTGGCGCTACAATGATCAAAGATATTCTTTTTGAAAGGGAAAAAATGAAATTTCTAATTACAAAAAGGGAAAAAGGAATGAAAGAGTGGTGACTCGTTCCCTTTTATAAATGCCACTTATGATAAAGACTTAATCGTTGAAGTACTTCCGACTTTAATTAAGTCCCTTTGCCATCAGAATGAGAGGACGCTTATCTGCGGAATACTAAATATTATGTGGAATAGTGGTTTATTTGTCAAAAGCATTGGTTGTTTAAAAAACAAGGCTGAAAATAATTATTTTGATCTGTTTTAAGTGAATTTTACTCTCATAAAGATGTTAACATTGTTTTAGCTTTATTTATATTGTTTAGATCAAATATTTAGTTACATCGCTTTTAGTTTCAGAAAGTTTTTATAAATTAAAATGAAAAAAAATGTAAAGTCATTTAATTATATGTCTGTTATAAGCATTGTATAATTCTGTTGTTCAGAATTATTAGTAGAAATAACAGCGAAAAATTACTTATCCGCATTCAAATAAAAAAAAGAAAACAAAGTTACATTAAAATTGTTTTAGCATTCAAAGGTACTATATTGTTTTAATTTGACTATTTAAATTATATTATTTACATCGTATATCAAATTATATTACTTAAATTATATAATTTAAGCTATATTATTTTTATAATATTATTTACATTATATTACTTAAATTATTTACTTCAATTGTATTATTTAAATGATATTATTTAAACTACATTATTTTAATACTAGCATATAATATATTTCATATTGTTGAGATCAGTTACATTGCTTTATACATTTTTTAAGTTTCAAAGAGTTTTTATAAATTAGAAGGAAATAAAAGTCATTTAATTATATGCGTGTTTAAGTGTTGCATTTTCTGTTCAGAATTCTTAGTAATAACAGCAAAAAATTATTTATCTGCATTTAAATAAAAAAAGAAAACCAAGTTGCTTTAAAATGTGTAGCATTTAATCGCATTATATTATTTTTTAATTAATTTAAATATTGTTTTCCTTATATCATTATATTTCTTTATATTATATTATATATAATGATATTTACATTGTATTATATTACTAATATTATATACATTATATTATTTATAATGTTATTCATTACATATTACATTATATTATTTGAACTATAATATTTCAATATCAGCATATATCATATTGTGCATTGTTTAGATCATTTACATTACTTAATAAATTATTCAAGTTTCAAAAAGTTCTTATAAATTATAAGGAAATAAAATTTTAAAGTCATTTAGTTACATGCTCGTTATATGCTTCGTTAATTCTGTCGTTCAGAATTATTAGTAATAATAACTGTGAAAATTATTTATCTGCTTTCAATTAAAGTAAAGAATATGCATTCGAATTTTTCGTTTTATGTAAACGGATTTTAGAACTAAACGATACTTTTTTTTAAATAATTAGTAGGGTGCACAGTAAAAAATTCCAGTGTATCTTAATACCAAAAATAGTGCAATGAAGCAACAAGAATAATTCTTGGCACAATCAAGCACCAATTATATCTGTCGGTGTAGTGAGATACCGCAGACGTTCCTTTACATATCTTTTGGTATTGAGTAGTTGTCAGCAGATTTATGTGAACATTGTTACAAGTAATAAGAATTACATAACTATATTTACTGCACGATTAAAATCTCGCATACTTTTATACTGTTTCCTTGGAATGTTTAGCGGTGAATAAGACCACAACAAACTTACAATTTCTTGTGCTTTACAGTAAACAATATATCGTTGTCACTTAGGAAATTCGAAACAGAGAAAAATAGGCTTTTTTAGAGGCAGAAATAATTCATGAATCGTATAAATGCGAATGAGCTTGGTGTAAGCATTTCTCATTCTGGGTGTTTAGTTTTAAATACACCTTTTAAAGTGCATGGGAACGCTCGATTCGGTGTGAACTCGGAATAAAGTTTTTATTCACATAATATTTTACAGTAAATCAAACATTAATGATGTGCAGTTATATGTGGTGAACTTTTGCAGTTCTACAAGAGCATTAATAATTCTATTAGCGTCGATTGAAATCAATATGCCTTTCTCTCATAATCATTACAGCATTGCTTAAAATTTTCTAGAAAAACTTTCATATTTTTCTTTTAATAATATTGTAATGTTAGAATTTCCGGGAAAAAATGGCTAAATAATTTATTTATTATTATTTTACCATATTCAAACAAAACACTCAGATAACTATAAATAAGATGTCGTTCAAATTGTCAACTATGAGAAAAACCGGTAATTAACTTCTTTCACCTAATATGGTTAAGCAACCGGAATTTTATCACACCAACTAGGCCCTTCAAATAAAGTCACTTAGCTTCTTAAATCTGGGCCGAGAGGACTGACCTGTCAATCTCATAACCGAAAGATTGAGGGTTCGAGTCCCTGCGTTTACTCCACAATATTTCCTCTGTTCCCTTTAGTATAAGAAAAAATTCCAGTTTCCTGCACTTCCCAGTTTGTGACCCTAGACCATTACTGCCCTGTGACCCTAGATACTCTCATTTATGGATAGATGGCAGTATCATAAAGCTGTTTAAAACAAAAAGTCCATTTTCCTCCTCTCACGAGAGGTGGAACAACCAGACAAACTAATTAAACCACATTCCACAGCTCATTTGATAAAACTCAACTCAACTGCAACCTAAGCTCAAAATCCATTTATCGGAGAAAAGCATAGTTTCAAAGTCCAGTTAAATTTCTTTAACCATTTTGATACAATGCTATTTGTAAACGGTTAAAAAGCGTATAGTTTTATATTCATGTTTTTTTAAATGCTTCTAATTGTAAACGATTTCAAAACTGTAAAGGTAAAAAATGTTTTTTACCTCAAGCTTTACTTTTAATTGGATGGACAGACTGCTGCCAATAATTATACCGTAGTTTTAGGATGATTCGGCGTGTTATATGACTTTTGTTAAATCATTGTTACAGTGTAGAATAAAACTTTTTTTTCTTTAAACCAACTAGCTTTATTAATTTAGAATTGTTACACAGTATTTAAAATATTTTAAAATATTTTAACCCTCCTTTTTGAGATGGTACAGCTCAAAGGTTTAACACTTATTTCTGAGATACAATGTTGAACCCCTTATTAAAAGTACCAATCAATTTAAGTTTACCACTTAATTTTTGTGTACTTAAATTTATCCGCAATTTTAGTTCACTTAAAAAATGTTTTTCTCAAAAACTTTGTTGTAATTTAGTATTTTTTTACTGGTGATTAGAAATATGCTATTGATTTTTATTTATAATATAATAACTAATAAAAAATAACCAATTTATAACAGAGACGCTTTTTGTACAAAATTGATGATAACTAACAAAGTTTATGAAAATAAACTATAAAGTATCTAAACAAAAATTAATGCTAACTAAATAAAACTATAACATAATTTTTTTTCAAAACAACGCTTATGAAATTTAAGACAATAAGCATATTTTTATTGTCTGCATATTACTTCAGTTTTACAGAAATAGAAATTTGTAGTGTTAAATGAACACTGGGATGAACAATGGGGTAAGTAAAATCACAAAAAAATGCGTATTTATGGAATTTATTGCTTCAGGAAAACTAAAAGATGGAACTTAAATAGCAAAGTTTAATTTTATATTAAATTTTGTTCCGAGTGCACAAAAATACTTTAAGAAAACGTTACTAGTCACTTTGTTCAACAAACTTGCTTCAGTTCATGAGCCATCTCTAGCGATTAATTTCCGTAATTCAATCCCAATAATCTTTCTATTTCGCTTTAAATTCTAATTGATCGGATGTGCTAAAAATTAAATTTGGACAAAATGGCTATTAAAGATTTTATTGCCACAGAAGATGATAAGATTTAAAACGAATTTCTCCTTCATTGTCTCAGCACTCTTATGTGTGCCAAGGCCTTTTCTTTCATTCACTCTCTCCTCTTCGTAATTATCCTCATTGCAGCAGTCAACCCACTTTAGTCTGGATCTGCCTCCTGTTTGGGTTCAAATCAGTTTAAAATTAAAGATTCCGAATGTCAAAGATGATGGGTTGAGAAAAACTGAAAAGAAGATGCTAAATATAAGACAAGCTAAGGTATCGCCTAATCGTGCATTAATTTTGATACACTAACAGATGTTTCAAGATTATTGATTGTAAACTTTTTAATTTTAGAGCTTAACTTGACGTAGGGGAGAGTCGGGTACCTCCGCCCAGCAGGTAGCCCCCCCCCCCNCCAGCGGGTACCCCCACCCACAGTCAATTTCATATATATAGAATATTTTTTCAAGTCTTATATACGAGGACATTATATCCATCAGACTTTAATTGTTATATTAAAAAAAGATTATTTTCAAAGTTTCAAGCATTTATGCAGCTGGTAACATGGTAAACAATATTTTTGAAAATATGTTGAATACAGTAGTCANTTAAGGGTCGAAGTGAGATGCACTTATTTTAAGGAACAAGGCTAAATGCTTTTCTGTTAGTCCACTTCTGAAATGATTTTTTCTAAGGTTCATAGTTGAAAACTCTTGTTTACGTATATAAGATTAAGCAAACACAGCGCTGATTTTCTGGGCATGAAGCATTAAATTTTGGAAACTAGCTTTTGGTAATGATTTGAAAAACTTTGGCATATTTAGAAACAACTGCTTCAGATGATTGTTAAATTGTCCGCTCGTTGGTTCTAAAAATGAGCAGTCTGCCAAATGTGAAGTACAATTTACCTATATTAGATTCCTTGAGAAAAACAAACGCTAGTTAGAGCCAATCTACGGCTATTCTATAAAGATCTTCTGCTTTCAACATTTTACCAATTGAAGCTGTCTGTGCTAACTATATCCATCAATTTATGTTTCGTAGAACAAAAATAGAGAAAGTAAAAAGGTCATAAGTACTTTGTTAAAAAAGGAAAAACAGAAATAGTTTTAATTTTGCCACTGATCGGCAAATTGAAATTCTATCCGCGGGCCGGATAAAACCTTCCGGCGGGCCATAGTTGGCCGGCGGGCTGTAGTTTGCCCATCCCTGAGCTAAAGTATCACCTTACCGTGCGCTAATTTTGATACCCTGACAGATGTTTAAATATTATTGATTGTAAACTATTTAAGTTTAGCGCTTGATTTGGCGTAGTTTTTTGAAACATAGATTTAGAATAATCGTATTCATATTCTAAAATAATAATTCTTTATTATGCATAGGTGTTTTTCTGAATAACGTAATTCCTTCAATTTTTCTTAATAGATAAATGCATATTATTGTAATTAATTTCGTGAATGTTGGTTCAATTTCTATTATATCTTAGCTACATATAACCTTCTAACAAAGGAACAATAAAAATAACTTATTGTTTGAAAAACATGTTATGTATCGAATTGGTAGGTTTAAATCTTAATACTATAATGCAATGAAGAAGTAATAAATATATTTTTGATTAAAAATAATAGCTTAAGGATAATGCAAATTATCTTTATAATTTTTAGTTGCACATTAGAAAAATTGACTTTTTAACTCCGTCTTACTATCGCTTGCTATAGAATAACCTTTGTTCGAAAACATTTTTTAGATAGCACCTTTGAGATGTTCTATAATGAATTTTGTTTACCCACGGCAACATACTATCTTAATATTTACTTTCTTAAAAAAATCATAGTTTTTGCTAATAAACTGTTTACAGTTTTTAAATGTAAACAGATACGGTATCAATTAAATTTTTAATGAATTTTTATTGTAAAGACACACTTCCCTTTCTGAAAATGGAAAACATGATATTAAAAATAAATGTCTTATGAGCTTTTTTCGATTCAATTATTGGTTTAAATACATTTATTTAATACAAAATCATGTGATTTCGTTAAATTATAAAAAATATAACATTAATACTCAATTTGTTGGGATCTATCAACAGCAATTAAATTATTATGCATGAAACTAAATAAATAATTTATGTTTGCTTTGAAACAAGTTTAATACCTCGATATTTTCGTTTTAGTGATGTTTTACGGATAAATATTTATTCGAATTTATAAAAAATTAACTGAAACGCATACAAAAATGTTTTATTTGTACAATAAAAAATAAATTTAGTATGCAACAATGCTTTTTATAAATTATAATTTATTCCGTTAAACATTTCATGATGTCCTTTTAAGGAACCTATTCAATATAATTTTCCTGTAATAAGAACTTGTTAATATTAAATATAATTTTCCATGAATTATTGATTTAACTATATATTTATTTTATTTGAAATCATATAATTTTATTAAACTATACAAAATATATCAGTACTATTCCGTATTGTATTAATTCCTATTCAAATTATGTTTCAGTAGACTAGAAAACAACTGATGTTTGCTTTAAAAATATTTTAATATTCCCATTCTTTTGCTATAATAATGTTTTAGACATTGGTTTTTATTTCAAATTCATAAAAATTTGACTGAAGCAAATACAATAATGTTTCACTTGCAAAATAAAACAGTAACTTTATCAGGCAGAGATGGAGTTTTTTTTAAAATTATAATATATTCTGTTAAACATTTGATGATGCCTTTTTTAAAAAAACTATACAATATAATTTTCCCGTTAAGAGAACTTATTAGTATTAAATATAATTTTCTGTCAATAATAGATTGAAATACTTATTAAAAATCGCGTAATTTTATTAAACTATACAGAAAATAACAATAGTACTCGATATATTGTTTTGTATCACGTTCGATTTAAATTATGCTTCAGAAAACTAAATAAACAATTAATATTTGCTTTTAAATTATTTTCATACCTCTAGTTTTATATGATGATAATATTTTACGTATTAATTGCTTTCTTTTTGATTCGTAATACATTTATCTGAAGCACATTAAAATTTTTCTTTTGTGGAGCAAAAAATAACTTAAATATCTTTAACCTTTTGTATTAATCTTTTAAACTATAATTTACTGCAGTTGAACATAAAACGATGTCCTTTTTTTTGCAAAAAAACCCTACAAAATATAAATTTCCCTAACATTGTAAGAAATTCAGGATAAAATTACATTATAAAGTACCGGTGCTTTGGGTGCATCATCCATAAAATGCATTTTACCGTTAAATTCATTTTTGCTATGAAGAATTATACCGCAATTCTAACAGAAATATTGATTTAATTACGAGTGATTCAATTATTTTAAAGAAATTTTTACTGTAAAAATTATGGTGTATCAGATTTTTTGTTCCGTGAAATGTTCCGTTAAAATGGATTTTACGGTAAAAAGTTCCGGCAACCTGAGAACCGTTACTTTTTACAGTATTTTAACCGGAATTATTCCTAGTGCAATACGAACTTATTGAGTATAATTTTCCTTCAATACATTTATTTCATTTGAAATCATGTAATTTCAGTAAGCTGTACAAAATTATTTTGATTTATTATACTGTATCGGTATTGTATCAATTAGTTTTTAAATTCTGATTCGTAAAACTAAATTAATACTGAATGTTTAATTATGCTTAATTATATGTAATTTTTCCGTAATGAGAAAATATTAAAATATCCGTGAAATGTTCCGGTAAAAATGGATTTTATGGTAAAAAGTTCCTTTAACCTGAGAGCCGATACTTTTTACAGTATTTTAACCGGAATTATTCACAGTGCAATACGAACTTATTGAGTATAATTTTCCTTCAATACATTTATTTCATTTAAAATCATGTAATTTCAATAAACTGTACAAAATTATTTTTATTTAATATACTGTATCGGTATTGTATCAATTAGTTTTTAAATTCTGATTCGTAAAACTAAATTTATTCTGAATGTTTAATTATGCTTAATTATATGTAATGTTTCCGTAATGAGAAAATATTAAATGTAACTTCCTGTCAATAAGGATTGAAATATATTTATTTTGTTAAAATCATGTAATTAAATTTCGCTATAACATACAAAATATAACAATTATGTACAGTAACTGCATTACATAAATTCCTACTTAAATTATGATTCCTGAGGCTTAATGAACAATTAATGTTTTCTTCGAAAGCATTTTAATACTTCCAATTTTACATAATGTATTATGCATTAATTTTTCTTTTAATTCATAAAAAATTAACTGAAATACAAAAAAAAGTTTATTTAGGTTAAAAATAATAATAACTCTAACTGACTTTTAATCATAATTCACTTTTGTTAAACATTTAAGGACGTCCTTTTAAAAAACCTATTAAATATAATTTTCCTGTGATGAGCCACAAATAAATCTCATACCACTTTTTCCGGTAATTACGTGGATATAAATTAACTAAATGCACCGAATGAAGAGATAGTATCTTTAATTTAAGTGACTCTACTCTTAATTGAGTCAGTAATTAACGCTGCTGAAGAAAAGCCAATGTTCATTTGTCGTTGCATTCATTCAGCTTACAGCAGACGACAGCAGAGGTTCCTTCCGAATACTTTTGAATTCAGGGGGAAAAAAGAAAGAAAGCCAAACATTGATAAGAATTCATTGTAATAAATTGACTCTTTGAAATTGCTTTTTCTTTAATTCGTATCTGTTAACGATGATTCTTTACGTTAGGAAAATCGATGAATTGATTTTAATAGTTATTGGTTGTTTTAAATGTATTATCTCTTTATAAAGAGCTATTAAGATAAAAACTCAGTAAAATATAGTTTTTTTTTATAAAACATTTAAACTCCGAAACAATCATTGAACAGAAATAATTTTTTTACACTTTAAATTTAGAGTGAGTTCGTATTTGTCATCTACGTTATGAAAAAAAAACTTGTCTGATATTGTAGGCACACTGAAAATTTTATACTTTATTTTATAAATGTTGTAGAACTGCCGACTCTTTCTTTTTGGAGGGGAGGGGGGGTTCGACTATCAATGTTCAACTCCATAGCGTTAAAATTTTGAACTCTTTCCAGAAGACAAGAGAACTCCTGGATCAAGTATTGATAGAAATGTGCCTTCGTGGAGGACTTTTTGATGTAAGTAACCCCCATTTTTGTTACAGGGAGAGGAAAACCTCCCTCGATTAGCCTGACAATAAGAGGACTCTAACCCATCATTCATCTACCACTGAAAATATTTTACGTCAGAACTATGGTTAGTACGAGCCGAATGCGGAATTCGTATCGACCAGCCATTGCTGGGATTTGAACCCGGGAACCTCATCGGAAGGTGAACGCTCCATCTTTTGAGCCATCACGTCACTAAAAAAGAAGTATAGTCAAAACTAGAGGAAAATGGTTGAATTTACCGTGTTTATAGCTTTATGGGAACGACAAAACAGTCAGTGATTTTTAGTGAAGCGCTTTGGTAATGACTTTCGTTAAATAACCATAATTTAGTAATTTCATCATGATTCCTTACATCATGGCATAAAAACCATTTATTAGGTAAAATTTACTTTTCTGCTCTGTATTTACTAAATGTGTGGTGGAAATAACTTTAATTTTGAAAGTCGTTTTTGGTGAACCGTTACCATATGGACGGAAGATTTTTCAAAAGAATGGTTTAAATACTGTCTATTTTTTTCACCAGTTTTATTTTCAGCAATGTCATTATAGTACAGTATGGTAATTTCACCAAATTTTTTTTCTCAGTGTAATAATATATTACATGTATGAAAAGCAACATACCAAATAAGTTTTCTGTTGATTTATTCAAAGTGTTGTAAGAAAACATTTCTCAGTCTGAGACGTTAACTCATCTCAAATACAATTACGACGCTTTTGTGTTGCATGAAAAGAAAATCACAGCAACTGAATAATTATTAGAGAGTTTCTGCATAGCTCTTATCTTACATTAACTCTAACAACAACCTAATTTTCTATCCCTTATCACTACTCCAATTTGAAGGAAGATTTTTGAACATGCGCTGTGAAGTTCAAATAGCGTTAGTGTCGCTATGCAAGATCTCTCAATTATGCGAGTGAAATTGCGTTAACTTATGCCGATCTTTATACATCTTGAACACAAATTTGTCTTTTCTTATTGCACTGCCATTGCACAGTCGTTAAATTAAATCCTAAAAAGAACACAAAGTGTTGTTAAGAATCTATATCGATTCGACTATTTTTATGTGAAAGTAGTCTATGACAATCAATTACTTTAATAGAGTCGTTTTGTAAACTATTATTTAAACAAATCGACGGAAAAATAATAATAGTTTATCTTTCCAAATGAATATCACTCTGGGCTATCTTCCCTCATTACGTTAAGCACGCTATCATTTGCAGATGATATTATGCTTATTTCGAAACACAAAACATCCGAAAGGGAACGGAAATACTTTTATAATGGGAAATCCTCACAAATGGGCCTCAATGAAAGTGAAGCACTTTGCAGCACAAATAAATGTTAGGTCGTAGTTTGCATATACGGCTTCTTCTCGCTTAAGCCAGACGCTTACTCCTCAACTTGCAGAGAATTTGCAGGTTTGTTGCTTCAACGACGAAGGAATAATGGTTGAAATTTTGAGAATAAAAGTTGGCAATTTCTAACGCTGCCAACATTAGGGAAAATGGTGAGCTATTTTTCCTTAAAGAGGAGTAATTTGTGAGATTTAACCCCGTAAGCTGGTATTTTGTATTTTCCGGGTAATTACTCCTTATTTAAAAGACATCGTCTTTTCTTAACGGAAAGAATATGGATACGCGCTTTGAGAAATTGAAATAGATAAATGAATACTGATACAACAAGAGAGTTTGTATACATATAATCAAGAGGGCAAAATACGAATTTATATTTGCATATGCTTTTTTCTTTGTCTATGATAACAGTACTTTCACATTACATTAATATTACTTTTAACTCTAAAACTACGTGATTTAACGGTGTTGCTTTTTTTTATCATTAAATGCCGAGTACTGTTTGTAAAAATTTTTAATTTTCCGGGAAATTGATTTTTATAAAAAGCCTCTTTTTTATGTTCACGTGTCATTTTTGAATACAATATTTCATATTTTTTTCCTCTTTTTAGTAGATTTCTTTAAATATAAACTCATTATTGGCGCTGAACCTTTCCGTAATAGTTTCTCTTAAATATAAACTTGTAATAAGCGCTGAATTTTTTCTTAATAGTGATTTTTAATGTAAACTTATAACAGGCAGTGGATTATTTCGTCATAATTTCTCTTAAATTCAGATTTGTTGCATGCGCTGAGTTTTTCCTTAATAATTTTTTCACTGAAAACAATTACAAAGTTCGTAAAAAAATGATCAAATCAATTAGTAATAAAATAAATTGGACGTATGTAATGGATAACAGTATGCAAAGCATAAAATAAATTAAATTTATTACCATGTTTTTTCCATGTTTCATCTTTTTAATTGGTTCCCTTAAATATAAACTTGTTATTGGCCTTGAACCTTTTCTTAATAGTTTCTTTCAAATATAAACTTGTTACATACGAAGAATTTTTTTCTCAATGGTTTCTTTTTAACCTAAACTTGTTACAGGTGTTGAAATTTTTCTTAATATTTTCTCGAATCTATTCTTCTAATTGGAATATAAAGTTTTTATAGGTGCTGAGTTTTTTCATATTAGTTTCCCTTAAGCATGAACTTTTTACGGGTGCTGAAATTTTTCTTAATAGTTTCTCTTAAATATAAAGTTGTTGCATGCGCTGAGATTTTTTTCTTAAATAATCTTTGTACTGAAAGCAATTGCAAAGTTTGTAAAAAAGAAATCAAATCAATTTGTAATAAAATAAATTGGGAGTGTGTGAAACATAACAGTATGTAAAACATGAAACATTTTCAATAATGGAGTAGAAATAAAGTTTTATTTTTTATTATCATCAAAAAAATAGGTAATTAATCGAAGCATTAATTAAATGTGTTTGAGCCAAAATTGTAAAGAAATAATTTGCATGAATAATATAAAATGTATACATCAAACAGTTGCATAATAATTGTTACTATTTTGCTAATGTAACATCTAACATTGGATCAAAACACATAAATAATTAAATACACAAATTAGGAGTAGACAAACACTGATCACCAAGTTCCGATGGTTTCTCAGTGTTCACAACTCGCCTTAATTTTTTTTTAAATTTAAAAACTTTATACCGATTCCTTATAATGTTAATTTTTGAAAAACAGTCCATTGTGGCAAAGAAAGTTACGTATTTGGAACAAAAATCACATATCTTAATTTTCACTTTTGAATAAAAATAATTCTGACGAATAATTTTGAGACAATTTTTGATTCTAATAATTTTGAGACAATTTCCCTTTCTATGGCAGCTACCTTAAAATTATTTCTTGAAATTATTTCTTTCCATTATTTCTTAAAAACCTTTTGTAACACCAATATATATACACCGAATAGCCATTACACCCTCCATCTATAACAACGGGCTCGGCCAGGTTTTCATGGTTTCTCCCACAGGAACAATGTTTTCATGGGGCACATTAGGACCCATAATCCTCATAAAACAATCCCTGACGTCTGCAAGCTGCTTGAACATAGTTGCAGACCAGGTTCACCCATTCATGGCAACAGTTTTTGCTGCCGGGGATGGTGTTTACCAACAGGATAATGCACCATGTCATAAGGGTCGAATCGTCATGGATTGGTTCGAGGAACATTCCAGTGACTTTCAAGTCATGTCTTGGCCCCCAAATTCACCTGACCTTAATCCAATAGAGCATTTGTGGTCCTACTTGGAAAACTAAATTCGTGCTGCCACGCTACCCAGTACAGGACTAGCTGGCGAGCGCTTGGTACCAGATACCTCAGACTACCTAGGGATTCAGCTGCTCGAAGTGACCACTTTAAAATATTAAAGTTCTGCATTGTAAGTTTAAGAAAGTAACCATACGAAAAAATTTAATTTATATATATATTATAATAATAGCTATTTAACATTACGAATTGCGAGTTATTACATCATAAAATAATCCATGTTATAGATACATTTCTATCATAAACTGTTATTTAATCATTAAAGCGGAAAAATAATAGTAGTTCATCTTTCCAAATGGGCATCATTCCGGACAATTGCTACTCATTTCGAAAAGCACCCACCATTTGCTTGTAGGTATTACTTTGAAATACAATACCTTTGAATAGTAGCGGATATCCCTTATAATGCACATCCTCATAAATGACCCGCAATGAAATTAAGGTAGTCCAAATAAATGTTACCTTGTAATTTGTTTATACAACATTCTTGCTTTCCTCAAAACACGGGATGTGTATTGTGCTGTTAATTTGTTGACTTAATAGATATGAAGTAATGGTTAGAATTTGAGAATGTAAGAAAAATTTGTCACAGTTCTCGATATCACGACGAATTATAAGTCATTTATTAGGGTATAATAAAAATAATAAGATAATAAGGAGAAATAAGAGAAAAAAAATATTTGCTGTTTAGTTGTTGATTTATTATGTTATATACTCGCATGAAGTAATGGTTAGAGTTTGAGAATGAAAGTAATATTTGTCACCGTTTTTGATTTCCTGGAGTTATTTATACTAAAAATTAAATGAACAAAAAATCACGAAAATAATTATCAAAAAATTATTTTTACTTCATAGTTGAACAGTGTAGAAAAATTTGTGAATAAAAAATAATATGGTAATAAGTAGGAGAAATAAAAGAAAAAGAAAGATATTTTTGATTTGTAAGAACATTTTTCTCTTAGAAACAAGCGTAGAGAGCTAGTATGTGTGTGTGTTAAAATTTTTATGTATCTGTTTGTTCGTTTTTCTCGTGTGTAGTAGCATGGAATCTTATAACAAAAAATATTTGGCACATTGTTATCCAGTATAATATTATTCCTTGCGCATATACAGTTTCGGGCCAATCCAAGGTAACTACGAAATCAAATACGTTTCTGTACTTCAGTAAGAGCTCGCCATAAATTCAGTCCCACTGTCCTCTATTTACACTTTTATTTTCATATTTTGTAATTTGGCAAACTTGTAACAAAAATATTTTTAATTCTTTTTGAAAAATGCCGCTTAGAGGAAGTACATTTGAACCAGCTACTCACGTTATATGTAACACTTTGTGTTTTGTTCTGTATCTTTCTTGAATTTTTATTTCCTATTTTTTGCTTTGATTTGTTTTATTTTGCATTTTTTACTTAATGTGTTCTATTTCCGTTTCAATTTTTTTTGGTACTTCTCACAATACTGCTTTGATAGATTTTGCTTTGGCCATATTAATGCAATACTAGAAAGTTCACTTTTTTCGAGATTTTGACGAGATTATATCTTTATTTTATTTTGTTTTCGGGATTTCTAATTTTTGTCTAAATTTTTATGCATTTTTCAAAAATATTTCATTTATTAATATTTTTTTCTTCTTTTTTAAAATGTATGTTTTTTCATGCTTTTTTTTCTCGTATTTTTAACTTATTTTATGGATTCCGTGTTATGGAAAATTTAAAAAACTTTATATATTTTTCAGTTAATCTGTCTTTTCTTTCATTGTTTTTTGTCTCTTTATTGTATTAATTTTATGCTCAGTAAATGAAACCTATTCATCTGCTGCAAATCTTTGAAAACATTTCAGCATTGGATAAATTTTAAACTATTCTAAGCTGTCTACATGTAGTAAATTACGAAATGACGACATGATCTTGTGAAAAATGCTTTTTTAATCTCTTCTTAGAACAAAACTAATTAATTTCTTGAGAAAATTCCGTAACCTAATTTAAACAACAGTCGAAGCGGAAAATATATATGTTAAATTTAATGACATTACTTTTTGAGCTTAGTAAATTAAACGTCTTCCTCTGCTGCGAATGTTTGAAGAAAAAAATTTAAACATTAGTTAAATTTTAAATGATTCGAAGGTGTTTAAATATAGTAAATTATGAAATGACATAATCTTGTGATAGATGTCTTTATAAAATCTCTACTTGCAACAACACTAATTGATTTCCTGAGAAAATTATGTAACTTAAATTAAGCGACAGTCTCAACGGAAAACGTATACGTTTCATTTAATGCCACTAATTTTGCGAACCTGAATGAAACCTATTCATCTGCTGCGAATGTTAGAAAAAATTTCATCATTGGATAAATTTTAAATGATTCCAAGATGTCTAAATATAGTAAATTACGAAATGACATAAGCTTGTGAGAGATGTCTTTTTTTTAATCTCTTCTTAGAACAACACTAATTGATTTTCTTGAGGAAATTTTGTAACCCAAATTAAGCAAGAGTCTCGGCGGAAAATGTATACGTTTCATTTAATGCCATTAATTCTCGGAGCTCTTACCTTTATTAAACAAGGGATTTCTTATCTTTCCGAGTGAAATCGGGCTCTTAGAAAAGTGCATAAAAATTTGTCCAAGAAAGATGGAGACCATTACCCTAATCAGATTCATGTTTAGTAATGATTTATTACAAAAAGGGAGTGCCTGTAATGAGTTTATGCAACTTTGTTTCTTTCGAAAAATTATATTTTACGTTTTATTTTTATTTCGCAAATAGCCAATGCTTTTAAAATTCTCAAGGGACATTCTTTTCCAATATACTTCGAGGTTTTAAATTAGAAAATAATGATGAAAATGGAACACAATGGGAAAGATAATTATCTTAATACAAAATGAAATGCAGATAGCAGGTAATTATATTTAATTTGATTCTGAGTGCATTATTAAATTGGAATAGCATTCAAATTAATCATCTAACAGAAAGAAGATTTTCCCTCTTTTTTTGTTGAAAAAAGTTGCTTATCTGTGGGAGCTTATCAATATCGCATTTATTTTGATAATAAAATTAAGTTAATACATACATTGTTAAACACTTCTAATTATTTAACTATTTAGAAAAATTTATCGTAATAGTATAAATGTGTGGAAATAAAATCAATTAAAACTTGCGTGAATATGCTATTTTTTCTTTATATATTCAGATCTCCTTAGGGTAATGACAAATTTTGGAAGATTATATTTTTATTTCCCCAAAATGTAACATTTTTAAACATATTAACTTGTTCAGGAACTGTAAAATATTCACAACAGTATTGAATGCATGTTTATAATTTGCTCCTTATAAAGTCTGTAGCTAAAATTTCTGATAATAGTATTTGAAAACAGTTTTACATTTTTATTTTATAAAGAAATCGCAAATTTTTTAAAAGGGCTGTAATTAATAATAATGCTAGATAGAGTCATTTTTGAACGAGAAAATATCCAGAATCTACTCGATATTTTTTTGCACAAATTACACAAAATGTTGACATCAAGCTTCGGTAAATATCGTCATAAATATTCTAATTTGTTTTGGAAATTTCGAACATTCTTAAGTTAAATAAAATATGACATATGTAATGTAACTAAAATAAAATGACAAAAAAGGTATTGGTTCTAGTTCCACCATCATATAAAATGTATCACTGCATAATTACGCTTATGACGCATAATTACGGTATTTCAAAAAAACATCCATGAATTACGTAGTTACATATGGTATTGTTACATATGGCATTAGTTACATACGACATGAGATATGCCATATGTAACTGAAATAAAATGACAAAAAGGTATTGGTTTTAGTTGTACCATCAATGGAACCAGTACCTTGTACCAATAAACATGTATTTCAATAAACGTAGAAATACGTAGTTACGTAAGATATAGTTACATATTGCAATAGTTACATATGGCATACATTAAATACGCTATTTGTATCTAAAACAAAAGGACATAAAGGGTATTGGTTCCATTTGTACCATAATTACGCTTACGATGCCTAATTAAGGTTTTTCAATGAACACGCATGCTACTGCGACATACTGAGATATGCTATTTGTCAAATAATATATTGAACGAATTAATTTTTTCATTTAATTTTTTTGTTCGCATCAGATGTCCATACCCGGTTAAGTTAATTTTAACAGTATGTTAATTTCGGTAGCTCTTCGTTATGCTAAATTTTCAAGCTTCCAAACATTTTAATGTATATTAATGCAATGATTTATTTTATGAAAACATTACAAGGCTGGCAAATGGAGTCAGTCTATGTTTATATGTGAAACATTTTTGGTCTAAAAGTGTATATGGAACTGTGTATTAAACATTTAACAAACTATAAAAGCAAATAATTTTCAGTTTTCGAAAAAAATACAAAATTACAATACTAAGCTAGCTATTGCAATTTGATAAAGACAGTATTCGTAAATAATTATGACAATGATCTTTTCTATCAGAAAATTTTAATGAATCTTCTCCCTATTTTGTTAGACTAATATCAAATACTTTTAAACGTGTTATTATAAGTTTAGTTATTAAATCGTGAGAATTTACATAAGACGAAAACCATTTGCTTAGTTGAGAGTTATTAAACATGTTGAGACAGTTCTGTAGGCTTATTAAATACAACACTTTCACTGCAAACGCTTCTCGAAACTTTTCCCCCTTTTAAAAAAATGACACGCATGATGTTTTCATTTTCATTAAAAGATAGAACTTTCGTAACAGCAAACAACATCTGTGTGTTGCATTGTTTTAGCGATGAAGTTTTCATATTCTTCCAACATTTTAATAAGCTGCTGGCTGATAGTGAACCTTCATTGAATAAATAACACCTTTAAAAGGAAGAAAAAAAATAGACATTTCTTGTTATTACCATAAGAAGATGCCTCTGCTTAAAAATTGGTTTCATATTCATTAAAACTTTGAGGGACCCATAAGAATAATAATTTCTCTTCTGGAAGATCTTTTCATTATGATTTTCCCACCACTATCCTCTCCCCAAGAAAAAAGTTTTTAATTAAAATAAGTTACGTCGTTCGATACATTTTTTCTGTTTGCGCTTGTAGCCTCTTTCTTCATTTTTCTTTCCAGTTTAGGGAATTGTTTTAGCGTTGCAACTTAGTTTCGAACATGATTCATTTTCCTCATTGGCAGCTGTTGTGAGTGAGTCTAAGGAAAATCTACCATATTCTCTTTTCTCTGTTCTTTCTTTTATTTCTTTGGCTGAGTTGGCCACTTACAGCATTACAGAAGCACTTTAAACTTGGCTTTTCGCTTGATAAAAACCTTAATTCAATCAATATTTCTTTTACACGAAGTAATCCATTTTATCACTGGGTACTTTGGTCAATTACGAAATGTGCTTTTATAGTTAATTTATATAAGAAAAATATTCTTTACTGTGTTACGTTAATTTTTTCAATTGATTCGTTTTATAAATTCAGATAAGTGATTGTTAAAGAAGTTTTACAAATGTATTTTTCATTATGTTTCGAACTTTTATGTAATCAATCAACGATATATTGTTTCTTGCATTCTTTGAACAAATTAAAGAGGTTATGCCCGTCCGACAGCACATCCCTACAGAAGATAAAGTCAATTATTTGGTGTTTATTAATTTTTAAAAGAAATATCTGAAAACAGTTGATTTGTCCTATATTAACTTTATACATTTACAAGGTATTTTTGTACATTCATTATCTGTCAGAAAAATAGAGTTTTAAGCTGAAATGCAATATTAAATAATAGTTTTCTGTCTTTTTCATCCAAGGAAGGGTTTAAAATATTTTTTTTCTAATTTTTTTAATAAGTTTCGAATTAGATATGGCATCTAAACCTTCGTTAGTTTTTAAAATACTCTGCCGACATAAAGTCTTTTGAGACCGGGTGATCAACTTCAGCCTAGAAACAGCGCACTTCCTTTGCAGCCAAAAAGGTTTGAAGCTGTGTTACCTTTCAACACCGTTACATAATCTCAATCGGGTTCGAATCCCGGCAATTGCTGGTCGATGCGAATTCCTCATCCGGTTTGCACCGACCACAGTGCTGACGTGAAATATCCGCAGTAGTGGACGGGCGATGCTTTAGAGTTCTCTTGTTGTCAGGTTAACCGTGGGAGGTTCTCGTGGTCTTCATCTCTATGTAACGCAAATGTGGGTTAGTCCCATCAAAAAGTCCTCCATAAAGCAAATTTCTCCTAATACTTGAGCCAGAAGTTTCTTGTCTTTGGTTTGGGTTAGAAATTTCAAGGCTGCGAAGTTGAACATTAGTAGTCGTAAGCCTGAAAATTGGGTCAGCTGTTCAACGACTGTTATGAAATAAAATAAATAAACACATTGAAAATTTTTTACTGAACCTTTTGTATGCAGCTTTCAGTAATTACTTAAATTAGGCTGCGATGTTATTTACTCAAATTCTAATTAAATTAATCAATTAATTTTATTAATGAAAATTATAACGAGACTAAATTTATTTTAAATATTTATGACAGTTCTATAGAAATATCTTTCAAATAAATTAAATTAATGTTATGACCAAAATTTTGCAGCAAAAAATCAGTTATTTTATAAATATCGATTACTCAATTAATACACATCTTTACTAGTTTCAATTAATAATATTTTTGTTGTTCAGGTTAAACAGATAAATGCAGAAATACAGCACAGATAAATACAGAACAAACGAGAAAAATGTTTTGGGTGGTAAACGAGACATGTTTGAAAGAAAGAACTGTCGTAGTACAGGCTGAACAAACCTTTTAAGGTCGATAGTGTGACATATATATTTATTGGATTATCTTAGGGATTTCGTTTGATGTATCCCTGACAATAATTTGATTGTGGGTCACATGGTTTTGTCAGATTTTTTTCTGATTTCAGCATTTTGGAAATAATAGTTCAGCAGATATATAGGAAACTTATGTCATATTTTGTCCTTCATGTCATCACTATAAACTTATGTCAGCAAAGGAATATTTTACATGAAAATATAGCGTTGGTTAAATTAGCTTTTCTCTTTGCATATTCTATTTTAAAGTTTTCATATTATCCTAAATTAGTCATAAATATGCATGAACAGATTGCTATGAGTAGTTCAAAGAAAGATTTGAGTTCAGTCAGACTTTCACCGTAGCGGTGCTCTCTGCTCTAACGAAAGGCGCTCTTTCCTACAATTCACTACTTCCTATAATTTTGATTTGAATTCATTAGTTCATAATAATTTATTACATAATATATTCCTGACTTAATTTGAAAAGCCATTTCCTTAAACGAAGTACAAAATGCAAAATATGTTAGAAGATAAAAACTGATTTCTTTGACTTTAATATTCATTGTTGAAACAAATATAATCGTTTATAATAATCCAAAAGACAGAAATTTCGTTTCTCAAAGCAAGTTGACTCAGATTAGTATAAATAAATTAGTGTGAGAAATTATATTGAAATAATTAGCTTTGGCTATATTAATACAGTATAAGAAATAACTATTTTTGCGGATATAATCGTGTGAACTAATTATATTTTTTCGATATTTTTTCCTAGTTTTGATTGATTTTATCTTCTTAAATTTTTTTCCTTATATATTTAAAAAAATCGTAACTGTATTAAAAATGATCGTTTTGTTAAGCTATTTATTCAAAAAAAAAATATTCGTTGATAAAAAAAATAACTTATATAAAAAATTTTACACACCTTAACTTAGATAGACTTAATGAATAAGAAACGATTCTGTTTTCACTATCAAATTCTCATTAGTATATTTAATCTACATGCTCATTCAGGCAAGAGAAACTTTGCAGTCAGCTGGTGTAAATATTTCCAACCATATCTCATCTGGAGGTGAAAAACATTAGGGGGTCTTAGATTTATCTCGCCGTTGTTTGTTGTACCAAAGTTTTCAATATTTCACTTCCCTGGAATCACGCCAATCTGAGCTCATAGCTACTGATAATAGTCATTACAACATCGATAAACTCTAAAAAGGAAAAAATCATAATACATCATCGTCATCGAATATTTTACTTGATGGTTTAATCGATAACCGCTCATGGTATACTTGAATCGATAAGACCCTGCTGTCGCCAAGGTTTGATTTGCGTATTCAGTTGAAGGTTTTTGGCTTATCCTATCACAGATCATCATTAATCCTTAGAGTTTACATAGATTTGAAAAGAAGGGGAAAAAAGAGTTAAGAAAGCGTTAGTGTTCAACACACGAATCTCTTAGAATTCGCCAACTATTTGGATATTGACGCCAATCTTCGATTTATATTTTTAAAAAGGCAGAGTAAATATATTTTCAAAAAATTGAAATAAATTAAATTTTTTATTATAAATTTTTTAGAATCTATTATAAATTTCTTAGAATTAGGAATTAAAAAATTAATAATCAAGTATGCTTGTGTCAGAAAACTATACCTAGTTAAATTTTTTTTATTATTTTAAAACTTGTTGTCGATACAAAATTTTAAACATACTTTGATACTGTAATCATTTTTATATTCTATAAGTGATAATTCAAAAATTATTTTTTAATAAAATAACGAAAAGTAATGTGTAATTAATTTTTAAAAAAAATTTATGTTAAGCTATTTTTGGATAAATGTTACGTCTTTAGCATAAGCATTCTCATTTAATACAGAAATTTTACACTTATATAAAATCTGTAAACTACTTGTTTGACTTAAAAGAAAACTTTGCTAACATTTTCTTCATAAAATATATATGGAAATAAAAGATTATGTGTTTGGACGATGAGTGCTCAAAAATATACAACCATTCTTAAGACTTGTCAGACGTTAATGAGAAAAGAAAGTGATTTGTAAAATACAACGTTGCCAACAAAAAATTTAAAATAAACTTACCTTAGTGAAACAAAAATAAAAAACTACAGTTAATTTCTTTCCGCTTAACAAGGTCAACACTGCGCAGGTTCTATCAACCAAATGGTTTCTTCGCGCTTGCGCAGTACTAACGTTCTTAAACCAAAAAAGTAAAGCGACGGACAGTTAGGAGAAAGAAATCTGTCGTGTTTGGTATTAGATGGTCATAGTATTTTATGAATGGGAAATAAAAGCGTGTTCATTTTTCAAAGCATAAAATTAAAAATGATTCAGGAAAAATTTAATTTTTGATTTTCCTTTCATGAAAATTAATATAAATCTTTTGAGACGTATCTCAATATCTTGAATATTTTGATATCAATTTCTTGACTTACAACCTATTTAACCTTTTATAAAATCTTCAAAAATATGCTTTTTTTGCTCTTATAATATTAGCAATTCACAAGGCATATTTCTTTACTTCAATTAACTTGGCAAATAATTTGTCAACGAATTCTTTATAAAACTTCTTACTTTTTTAAACTGGAAACTTAGTTCGATCTAATACTTCCTTGACTGTCAACTCAAACATTAAGCTTAATACTTTCTTCAATTATAAATTTAATTAGTTTTAAATTAATCGCAAAAGCAAAAGAAATAATTATTAAATTTATAATTAAAATGTTTCTTTATTAGCATTACCTATTGTGGTAAAATTATGTCGTTAAATTAAAGTTAATAACAAAACCTAAAAAAACATTTTAGGCTAAGAAACAGTACATTTCTTTTTTATTATTTAATATAAAACTAAACTAACTAAAGTTGATTTTTAATATTTTAATTATTTACTTATTTAAATTCTGAAATAATCAAAGATATAATTTTGTGATTCAACATACTTTGCTTTATTATTTGACTTTTATCAATTCTGTAATATGATAATGGTATTCTAGACCTTTTGAGAAATATTTTTTGAAAGATACGTCAGATAAAGTTATGCCGTAGGGAAACATCAAAAATCACATAGAATTCAACCGCTTTTTATAAATAAATCGAGTCTCAAATATTTATTTCTAACTCTGATACATTCGAGATTTGGGAATTCGTTTTACTCAATTTTTGTGCTTTAACTTGATACGTTTCTAAATCGAAAAACCTGCTCAACAATTGAATTCATAGATTTTCGTAAAATTTTATTTTTTACTGTAATAAAGTACTTCTTTCTTCATCGATGGAGAATTTCAAAAATACATGTTTTTTCATTTTTGTGAGGTGTAGTTATCAAAAAAATTACATGTAATGATACTTTGATATGGTTTTTTAATGGTTGTAAGTAATTATGGTACTTTTTTATTTTATAACCGTCAAGTAGCCGATCGAATTTTGAGTTAACTAATACTTATGCTGAACTCCATAGCCTTATAATTTTGAACCCAACTCA
Organism: Parasteatoda tepidariorum; assembly: GCF_043381705.1. Lineage (NCBI taxonomy): Eukaryota > Metazoa > Arthropoda > Arachnida > Araneae > Theridiidae > Parasteatoda > Parasteatoda tepidariorum. The sequence goes on from NC_092206.1 coordinate 25,410,742, forward strand.
GAAGACAGAGGAACTCCTAGATCAAGAATTGGGCAAGCTAGTTTTCGTTGTGGATTTTTTAAGGAACTAATCACATTTACGTTAAACGAAGAGGAAAATAAATGAAGAACTCCATCCCCTGATCTGTCTATGAAGATATTTTATGTTAGCAATGTCGTTGGTGATAGCCTGGTGCGGATCGACCAGCCATCGTTGGGATTTGAACCCGGGTTATCTCATTGAGAGGAAAGTGTTCTATTCTCTTAGCCACAATGGCTCAATCATTGTGCTTTGTACTTGCCAGGACGTTTGAGAGTAAGATTTATCGAGTCTGGCAAAATGAAGATAAGTAATGGAGAAAACAAGGTAACCTGCACCTCTAATATTAAAGACGTTGCATGTTAATTTTACATTATTAGAATAGCACAATACTAGATTTGTTTAAAGAGGTTGTAAATTGTTTTGAATGTGCTTAAAAATACATATTAAATAAATTAATATGTTTTTTTAGTTTCCTTTTCTCTTTTCCAATTGCATTAAGTCGCATTTTCAATTGAATCATTAGTGATTCACTAGCTTGAAACCAGACTGCATGGCTATTTGCTGATGAAGAAAAAAACTCATATTCATTTTTACTTCTTAGCAAACAATTGGCTCTTGAATTTTGACTTTTTTACTGTATTTTCTAAAACAATGCATAAAACTTCAATGTTATATATATATATATATATATATTGGAATTTAACATTTTTCGTCATTATACTCCACTTCAAAAAAGATACATTCATTACAAAATGTCTTCTAACATTTCGATGTCTTTTTTGTAGAACGATTTGTCTTTGGTCTCAAAATAGGCCCCAGTTTCAAAAATGACTTCATTTGGACCAAATTTCTTTCCATGGAGAATCTTTTTGAGATCTACAAAGAGCCATTAGTCACTAGGGGACAGATCTGGACAGTTCTGTGGGTGGGGAAGTAATTCAAAGTGTAATTCATTCAATTTAACCATTGTTTTCCCTGATTTATGACAAGAGATATTGTCTTGGTGAAATAAAACTTTTTTTCCTTGCATGTGAGGCAGTTTTTTTATATCCTAAATCCAATAATGGCATGCAATATTCACTATAAAAAGTTTTATCTTTTTGAAGCCTGTCGATGACCAAAATACCACTCGCGTCCCAAAATACGGAAGTCATAACCTTTTCTAGGCCTTTTGGTCACTTTGAATGACTTTTGCCGGCTGTTGTCCGCTCAGCTGAAGGTCCTATTTGATTCAGAAGTGTAGTAGTGGATTCATGTTTCACACATTGCCATATACCGACGAAAGAAATATTTTTTTTTATCTCCCTTTAAAATTTTTAAACATCTCTCTGAATAGTCCAAACGTTGTTCTTTTTGGATCAGTGTGAGTAAACGCGGCATCTATTTCGAGAGGAACTTGAGCATTTTTATGTAAACTAGTAAACACACTACCTTTGAACTTAAGGTGTCAACTATCTCACGCAACGTTCCTTTACGGTCTTTCAAAACTATTTTACGAGCTGTTTCTTATATTTTCTGAAATAACAGTTGATTTTGGTCGACCAGAGCGTTCAGCATCATCAGTGTCTTTTAAAATCAGCATTCTAGTCAATGATTGATTTCCCTGGTTCTGAGTTTCCATAACACTTATCAAGCCACTGTTTTTCTTTAACAGTATTTTCCACATCAAAAAACAATGCTTAATCAAAACACGAAATTCCTTTTTATACGTTGCTTTAAAAATTACAAAATGAGGGTCACTAAAACTTCTTATAACCTCTAAACCAATAATCAGAATGTCATGAAATTTTGACAATTATCATTTGAAAATTGCTAGTATCAAGGAATTATATGCTTCTGTTGGCAGTGGTGCTATTTATGTGTCAATCCAGAGACTTATCAAGTGATGTGATATTTAACCATACTAAGATCTGTATCGGGAAACAAATGAAAGGTAATATGCAGAAAATCCCTATCTAATCAATGGAGGTCGAATTCTGTCCTTAATGTTGTTTCTTCCGCTTGTATGCTACTGGAAAAGGCGTTCCCGAAAAGAACTTCTTTTAGATAGAATCATTAATTGAAGCAAAAACCTTGTTTGCTGAAATCTTTAACATGCAAGTTATCACATCGAGAAGAAAAATTCTGTGAAATTCAATAGATTTTTAGTGTTTGTATATCCGGAGTTAATTGTCGAGTAGAGGGTATTATTTGTGGAATATTATAATTGGATTAAATGGAATTTACTTGCAGTTTGAGGATTCTTTCTAAAAAATATTCTTGCTTCTCTTATTAAAATTGTATGTTTTTATAATTGTTGTTTTCGCATAACAATTAATAAAAGTTTAATTTATATAAATGCGACTCTTTTTTTTACAGTTCGTAAAATTATTATATTTTTTGCATTCTAGATTTAATTACAATAGTAAGAATAAATCGTAATCCTAAAGCAATAAAAAATTTGTTGAAAACAAAACAAAAATGATCAACTATTATGTATTATTTTTATCCAGAGTTATACAATCTGTGCTAAAGCTGTTATAACTAATTAATTTTGTGTGAATAAGCAATCTGAATTTTATAAACCAAAATTGATTTTACTCTCTGTTTATTTCAATTATGAGATGTTCTTACGAAATATTGCTTAAAAAATTTATCATATCACCTCTAAAAATGTCAAAAATGCTTAAATGGACCATGGCTATTTGGATTAAGTAGTTATGTCTCTTCTCAAACAGATGCATTGTAAGACTTCCAGACTAAATTACGGTAGAAAGTGTGCAGCATCCGTAAAATTAATTTTGACCGTAAAATTTCATACAGAACATTTTGCAGTGATATTGATTTATTTTCAGTGATTCAGTGGTTTTACAGAAAATATTACTGCAAAAAGTACGCTATATCAGATATTTTCCCGCTAAATTTTACCATGAGAGTGGATTTTATGGTGAAAAATACCGATACCCGTAATACCAGTACTTTTTATAGTAATTTGATCCTGGATTTTCACACTATAGAAGAATCGATAGTAATCGATTTTTTACAGTGTAGAAGTTTTGTTGCAAATGCAATCTGATTGTTCTGTGCATACCTAAACTTATCTCGTATAATCATTATTTATCTATCTGCTCTTCCCCTTTGATTAATTTTATGGCTATATTTAAAAATATTATATTTATTACTTATAAATTTATAGTAAATGTTGATTCGCATCAAATTGTTATGAAAAGCGCAAGCTTAAAAATACCCACTCTGATAATATTATTGTGGTCTAGCAGTAGTTGAAATGTTGTCTGAAATATTTTTAATGTTGAAAAAACGGACTTGACAATTAAAGAGTAAGTGAAAGAATATACATCGTAACATTTTGAAATACTCAATTTCATCTTGTTCTCTTCAAGTAATTAACTATTTAACCTTAGTTATAACAGAAACAAATCCTTAAATTAAATGATTTTTAAACAGAAAAATTTATAAAAGCAAAGAGTTATTGTTAAAAGTTTCTGGATGTTTCTTAAGCTTTCAGGTTTTGGTCTTACCAGATTTCCTAAAATGTTATTCGGTGCTCTGATGAAAAAGTATTGTCAGAATCACCTGAATATACAGTAATATTATGAAGTACAATCATTTTTCCAAAATTTTTTCTCTGTGTGCAATTTTTAAATAAGTACAAAAGAATAATAAAAAACAATAAGTATTACAAAGGAATAAAAAAAATTAATGCATTGTAGGTTTTAGTTCATTTCAGAATTTTCATGCAATAATCCTTGGATTAAACAAAGCAAGTCATTCTAAACATAGGTTTTAATATATTCCATCAACAAATAGGACGTTATTAGGCATTAATATGTACCATCATTTTAAATCAACGCATTGTTGTTTTCAGTGGGAAGTAGGATTTTAATAAACATAAGAAAATATATCTAATTTTAAATATCTTGCTTTAAATATTCAAAATTAGAAATATTTTCCTATATTTGAACACCAAATGTGATGTTTTAATTTGACGATTCATACATGCATGATTCATACAACGATTAAATAGGCTTAATATCTGAACGAACTAATTAAATACATTAAAAGAATGCAGGGTAATATTTTTCTTTAAATTTTTTTTCTAAGTCAGTTTTTTTCCGCATGTCAAATTAATTTACGTAGTGACATTTGTTGAAGTCGTGTTAAATATACAAACATAATTGTCGAAACTGCAAATTAAATCTTAAACAATTTGAATAGAAACACCTTTATTTTGTTTTGTCTTTATTATCTCAGAAAATAGCATTGATAAATGAATAAAATAATTCAACGATATCAAATTAATTCGTATTGCTAGAAATAATTAGTACCGTTATTAAATAAACGATATGATAATAAATGATAACAAAATAATTTAAAATACTTTCGAATTATTGGAAAGAGTTTTCCCCTATTTTTAAATATTTCTTCATTCAAGATTTCATTCTTAACTTTTTAAATTGACATAAACTACTATGGATCATGCGATGTACAATGAAAAAAGTTAATCTATCATGATACATTTTTAATAATAAATAATTTTATATGATTCTTTCCTCAGTATTTCTTTATAAACTATTTTAAAATTATCGAGAAATATAATAGAGCATAATATATACATTAAAAAGTTATTTATTATAATATATTTTTAAGTTTAGCGCCTTCCTTTTAGAAAAAGCAAATCGTTTTTTATCGCTTTGAAGCGAACCGAGAAAACTAAATATTATATTTTGGAACACGTTCAGAAAATAAAAATGGTGAAAAGGAAATTTTCTGGTCACGTCTGCTAAAATGTCTGGACACGAATGTAAAGTGGGTGAAGCCATCTGGGTTTGGTTGTGTCAATAGGCCCCACTTAAATAATGGGACTTGTTCCCCGACTAAAAAGTCTTTAAGAATAAATATACTTGCGTCCGCTGATCCTGAATCAATTTCAGGAAAATAACGTGATTTGCTTCCTCAAATTCAACCAAGATTGTTACTCTCTTTTAGTGGCCATGAAATGATTTTTTGAGATTTGTATTTGTTTAAGATGTTGATCGAATTCTCGAATTGGAAGAAACATTTTTTTGGTTTAAATGTGTTGAAGGAAATTCTAAACATTACCTTTTGATCCCTTCAAATATTTATAAATATTGTTTTTATCACTAAGGAGATCAAATTTACTACTTATGATGTTAAAATATACTTATTTTCTCTGATCCTGAATTAATTTCAGAAAAATAACGTGATTTGCTTCTTCAAATTCAACCAAGATTGTTACTCTCTTTTAGTGGCCATGAAATGATGTTTTAAGATTTGTATTTGTTTAAGATGTTGATCGAATTCTCGAATTTGAAGAAACATTTTTTAGGATTGAATTGTGTTGAAGGAAATTCTAAACATTACCTTTTGATCCTTTCAAATATTTGTAAATATTGTTTTTATCACTAAGGAGATCAAATTTACTACTTATGATGTTAAAATATACTTATTTTCTCTGATCCTGAATCAATTTCAGGAATATAACGTGATTTGCTTCTTCAAATTCAACCAAGATTGTTACTCTCTTTTAGTGGCCATGAAATGATTTTTTGAGATTTGTATTTGTTTAAGATGTTGATCGAATTCTCGAATTTGAAGAAACATTTTTCAGGTTTAAATTGTGTTGAAGGAAATTCTAAACATTACCTTTTGATCCTTTCAAATATTTGTAAATATTGTTTTTATCACTAAGGAGATCAAATTTACTACTTATGATGTTAAAATATACTTATTAAATGTTTTGAGCCACAACAACGTTCAAATTTGTACAAAATCTTAATATGGTGATTTAACCTTAACATTTGATCGAAAATATTCCGTTGCTTAAAATTCTTCGTACTCAACTTGTACGAAACGATGTTCAACTTAACACTTTATTAGGGTTGCAGTGAATCACGATTATGGTTCTGGGCACCAACCTAGAGTAATATGGTTCTAGATACAGTCATAGCCTATTCTGATTTTTTGTGATTTGTATTTTTTAAAATGTTATACTTTAATATCTTTGTTGTTAAGACGTCGATACTTTTTGAAATAACTTAAAAAAGTTTTTTTTAATAAGGTATTTATAGTATTAAAAGCCGACAGGCCTGTGTAGGGGGCAGGGAACTGTTCTTGCATCAGAAAAGTCCTGGGTTCGAATCACGGGCAAGGCATGGATGTTTCTTTCTCTGTCTGTGTGTTCTATGTCCTTTCTTCTTTGTGTGTGAATGCGTGTGAATGTGACCAGCCCTATAAACAGGTTGTGGTTGTGTGAATGGCGTGGCAGAAGTCTAATTTCTGGCCATAGATGGCGCCACTAGAAAACAGGAACAATCGCACCCCCTCTGCCTAAACAGGCATATGACAAAAAAAATAGTATTAAAAGTTTCTTATAAGATATTTTTTATTAGATATAAGGTATTTTTTATAAGATATAAAGCTTTTTTAATAAGGTATTTAATAAGGTATTTTAATAAGCTATTCTCTACTACATAAACACGCTAATTTTTTCATATTTATAACTCGAATATGAAAAGCAAGAGAAGGCTTTTATTTCTATAAAAACGGAATTTTTTTGCTATATGATGCTGTTTCTGTTTAAATTATTTCAAGTCACAAAAGTCGTGTTGTCTCTTATTTTTTCGAAACAGTCCTTCTAAATATTCTTCACTGAAATACATCACGCTATTCCATAAAAGCCCATTCAAGGCCTTCTTTTGAACTAAATCCCTCCTTCTTTTATTTTTTTGAAGAAAATTGTTATTCTCTTAAAACTCTGGAGAAAAAAGAAAATCGCCTGAAAGCTACATATAACAAAACGTCGAATTTCTGCGGACGTCTGAAAAACGGGTAGTTTTGCCGCAAAGCCTTTCCATACTTCAGATGTCCGTAAAAATAGCCGTCTAAATCTCAAGAGAATCCTTTCGAGGGTTCTGATGACGTCACATAAAATGCGCCTATGAACGGCTTAGCAGGAAAAAAATGTCCCGCCCATTGAAATGTCTGTATTTCTTTACTAAGAAATGCTATTTTTAAAACAAAACTTTTGATTGACCTTTTTCAAAACAAAACTGTACTGGTAATAACTTAAAATCACATATATTTTGTATTTATCTATTAATTTCTCAAAAGTGAAATAAAAATTTGATCTTCTAAGGTGTTTATTAACATGAACTGTTTTTATGTGTATGTGTCATTCCACGAAGCACAAACCTACGATTTCACTACATACACTTTCAATTTAAAAAAAATAAGATAAATTCTTCAAAAATTTTGAGTTTAGTTAATTGGTAAAGAACGTATGATGTCTGTAAACTAACTTACGGAAATATGTCTCTGTTAAGCTTCACGAAGTTCTGTCGCTGTCCTTTAAATTAATTGAAAGATCCAGTGAAAAAAAATTTCTTTAGTTAATTAAAAGAAAAAATGTCGGGAATAATGTGAAAAATAAAGAAAGATGTAGTTCAAGCTAAAATTTTAGCTGGCATAGATTTGTTTGGAAGTATTAAACATCTTTGTTGACATAGCCATACTAAAACGAACTTTATTCATAGCACTTGTTTTTTGTTCTTTTTTTTTTAAAAAAAAATTCATAAAATATAAATATTTTTAATGAGAAAAATTATTTTTATTACTAATGCGCTTTGGTTCGTCTCTGTCTCAGTCGTCTACAATATAAACAACTGCGTAAAATAATGTCAATAAAGTTTCAACACTTTTAAAAATCGATTTAACATTGAACTCTATTATTGATACCTTAAGCTATGCTAAATCCGCTTCTACTTTTAGATGTTAATCACTGAACTATGTTTCCGTCAATGCCATTGTGTTATCAAGTTTAAATTGTTTATACTAATACTAATGATTAATTTCGATACCATGTTGAAGAAAAAGTCGGACTATATTATGGTTCTATTAAAGTTCCTAACTGTGTAGGATTTTCGATTCAAAGATTTAAATTGTTCCTAGGGTCAATTTATGCAATATATTTATTTCTATAACAAAATTCGAGCAAATGTGTGTTTAAGTATTTAACTATTTAAGTATTACAAATTATTTATATATTCTTTTTTTTTCTTTCTAGGTAAGTCAGATTTTTCTATGTATATAAAGGAGTATCAGTGACGATATGGTATTTATGAATTCAAATATTTTTTTTTTTTCGTTTTTGATCTCAATGGTTGTTTTAACTTGAACATTCCGCACTAACATGTAAATATTCTGATGTTTTTTTTCGCATCTGATCTTAATTGTACTTTTGAATTTATTTATCTGAAACTTTCTTCATCTTCGCATTACATTACAAAGCAGGTTAGGGCTGTTGCAACAAGTTTCTTTTATATCCGAGTCTCTCAAATGTATGAAGTAACGGAAACATTCTTCACTGTAAAACACTTTAGTGACTAAAATCTGTTAGAACTATTGTGGTTTCCGGTCTTTGCTCGTTGTTTGCTATTAATGGCTGTATGATAAATTAAAATACGTATAAATATTATTGTATTATTTATCTTGCTTTTTACTGTGTGTTTTTGACCGTTAGTAAAAAACCTTGTAAGAACTGAACTCAAATATTGTCGAGGAAGAAATGGCTGATTTTATATTTTAAAAACTTTTAATTAAAATCGTTGTGTCAGCTTTGTTTTAATTCAAAAACTGAACATCAGAAAACAGTTAACTTACTTAATAAAATCAAGAAAGTAATGGAAACAATTCATTTAAATAAAGTACATCAGATAAAAATTAAACTAGAAAAGAATAATATTATATATTTACAAATGTTTCTTTTAAAGAAAGCTAAAAAAATTTTTTTAGACGTTATGCTATACTAGTAGAAATTTAAATGTTTTGAGCCACAAAAACGTTCAAATTTATACAAAATCTTAATATGGTGATTTAACCTTAACATTTGATCGAAAATATTCCATTGCTTAAAATTCTTCGCACTCAACTTGTACGAAACGATGCTCAACTTAACACTTTATTAGGGTTGCAGTGAATCACGATTATGGTTCTGCGCACCAACCTAGAGTAATATGGTCCTAGATACAGTCATAGCCTATTATGGCTCCAAGTACCTACCTAGCGTATTCTGGTTCTAGGTACTGACCTGGTGTATTATGGTTCTAGGTACCGACATGTCGTATAAAAAGTTTATGTACTGATTTTATAATTCCAAGTTAAACCCATTGTCTTGACAGTGTTGGAATATTCCTAAAAATAAAATAAATACTATGATTAAAAACTAGTAAAGCCGGTGTTAAGCCATGTTTTAATATTTTTATTTAAAAAAATGTGAGCATCTCTGATTAAGTATTAAAATTAGTGAACTTCTTGATTTTTTTTCTTTCTATATATTGCCCCATAAAATATAATAGATCCAATTAGTTAGTTTTAAACTAGATACATTTCATTGTTCTTCTTAGTAAAAATAACTCTTAAATTTTAATAATTTTTCTTTCTAACAATAAATATAAATCTTAATTAACTAAAACCCAATAAACATCCAAGCAGTTTCTTTTGATGTTTATTTTTAGCGTCAAATGAAAAGATTTATTTCCATCTCTCGACACAACAAGTATAAAACTCTTAACACAGCCTATTGTTATCCTCTTTCTCATCAAGCGCATTTACGAACGCGGCAATCACTTTTAAACTTTTTGAACCAAGAAAACGGAAGGTGGCTTTTATTGTATTTTTATTATCTATCTCTTCTCACAAGTAGTTCGACTTTAGAGACTGATTAAACAGTTTTAATTAGCTTCCGTCCTCTAACTTTTAATTTTTTTTGTCGAGCAATTAAATCTTCGTTTGAAAGCGATTGTTCAACAAATTTTCATGAAGTGCACCACTTTACTTTTAAAACTCTTTTTTTTTTGTTTCATTCATGACGAATTCTATTGAAATTGAAGTTCAAACATAAAATAATGCGCAATTATTTGTTAGTTGTTTGCTTTTATCTGAAGTGGCTATTCTGAATGTAGAAAACTCGAAACTAATTTTTACAAGACGTTTCACGAATTAGAAAAATAGCAGCAAGCGAAGGAAATTTAACATGTCATTTAAATTTGAAATTGAAGTTTAAATTAATTTATGTATATAGTGCTTTTGATAGTCATCACAATGCACATAAAAAACACAATTTAAATATAAATAAAAGAAATATTTTAATAAGATTTTCTTTCTTAATAATCGTTTTCTAATATAGTTTTTTTCTTTTTGAAACATTTATTATTTCACATATTATTTCGTTCTTAAATTTAAAGATATTTTACGATTATGAATTCTGACGAATGAAGATTAAATTTCCTTTTTGATAATTAAACTTCACTTCATATATATACATATATTTGAATGAGAAGTTTAAAAACAAAACAAAATGCCCATTAAATTTGTCAGTTAATTGCCTTTACGCTGTATTTAGTGAATGCTATTAAGTAAAATAACTATTCACATAAAATTGAAAACTTAAAATTTTTGAAGAAAAAAAGCCTAAATGCAAATTTAGGAACTTTGCAACTGAAACTAACTGAAAACTTTACAACTAAAGATAAAAATTAATTTAAAGTAGGAATAAAGCAGTTTTTCTCAAATCGAAGCTATTAATTTTTTGTTTTTTTCTTTCATTTAAATGTTTTAAAAATAAATACCCTATGATGTAGACTAATATATTAAAAAACTCCGTATGAAGCAGTTTTTATATAACCTTTGAGGCTGAACTGTTCAACACGTTTGGTACTTTGCTTTGCGTTATTTTTATAGAATTTAAGACGTAATGTTTACGATTTAATAGTCATCTGTAGTTGGATCAAAACAGCTTTCGATTGGATCGAAATGCATTTCATTTTGCCATTAAATTAAGCTGAAATTTAAAATCATAAATATGAAATAACATATACCATTCCTTATTATCTGAGATATATGTTTACAAACAATGCTTGAAATTTAATTTACCTTGAACTTTCATCATTGTGAAAATGAAAACCGTTGAATACGATTTGAAGTAAAGTTAAAAAGTGTTATGCGAATGCGAAGTTGCATTAAAATTCAATATGAAAGGGGTGAGAATGGTTTATGTAGATGATAACTCTGAAAAAAAGCTAATTTTGCGAGTTAAAAGGAGATGTTTACCCTAGCACGGCTCATCTTCACTTTGTAATAACTTCCAAGGAGAACTAATTTTTCACATTATTGATTTGTCAAAACTTAGTAATTCTTAAAATACATCAGCTGGTTATCCAATTATCATTTTCGTGAAAAATGGACATAAACTGCTTGCCTCTTTATCTTTAATTATGATAATAGCATGATTATGATAATAACAATTAAACATTTTTTGAGGATACCGATTGAGTTCTTTAAGAAGTTTGATATATCTTTATTAAGAAGACTCTTTCCATAAAATTTTCAACAAGAGTTTTTTATTCTTAAAAAGTTTTGATGAAGAGCTGATCGGTAACGTGATGCCATTATAGACATTGCATATCTCCTAGCTTTAAAATTACTTTAATTTCGTAAATTTATATTTTTAATCATTATTAATCGAATTTTAATTAAAAATTAAACCGATTATTTAGTTCTTATTGCATTTTATAAAAAACAAATATAAATATTTTATTCTCTTCTTAACAATAACATCTTAATTCAATAAAAATGGATAACTCATAAATTCACTGTCGAGACTAAATCGAACATCAAAATCAATTTTCTCCCTCAATTCTTCAATTCTTTATCCCTTAAGCTACTCTTACCACAAAAATATTTCAGTTACAGGGTTACATTAATTATCAGGGTCTTTATGGTGATTAAGCTGTAACCAAATTATTTAAAACTTTAACATTAATAACGCGGGGCTGGCTTTGTTTTTGGCTTTTTTATCTTTCGATAAATCGCCAACTGTAAATATCTTCCCACGCTCCTAACTGTCGGTCGGAACAATTCAATCACTTTTAACTTAATAATCTTAGCGTGAAGACTGTATGGTTTGGATGCCTGGGGGCCCCGAAGTTCGAACGTTAATTAATTTCAAAACTTTCACAAAAATCATTATTTTTTAAATGGATGCCTTCATATCCATAAGGCTTTGTCATTTTGTTGCTACTGATTTTGCTATCCTCTGCATATGGCCATGTTTGTATCTTCTGAAAATATTTCTTTAAAGTAACAATTTCTTTTTTTAAAATATTTTTATTTTAATTTTCTGGACATATGAGGTGTCGTGAGGAACTTTTTCGTATTTTTCCATAAAAATATGATCAAATAGCGTGACTAGTAACTTATGTTAAAAGCAGAAATTTGAGACAAAATAATTGGTTTTCAAGTTTTAAATTCAAAATTTGAAGACTAAGAAAATGATAAAATGGTGCTTGTTTGAAAAAAATTTGCAGGAATTACTTGCTCTAAAATGTTATTTAATTTTAAATTAAAAGAAATATTTGTTTAAAACTTTGAGCTTTTTATTAGATTTCATTGTGACTAAATAGATAAAAACAGATTGCTAAAATTTCACATAAATTAATAAATAGATATAGGGTCATCCAGTTTCAAAAGAAAACGCAATCTAGATGTCATGTTTAAAGTGCTATTATGAGCATCTCACTCGAGTTTCTAATGACCGTAACTCGTGATTTTATTACCTGATTTGTTATAAATTTTAATCGTGCTTGTTATCATCATACATAATCTTGTAGCCTTATAAAACAATAAATACATGCGTTGCAAGTAATACAACATACAATACATACTTTTATCAGAAATCTGAAAATTAAACTCTGTAAATATTTCTGATATTATGATGGTAAAAAGAGTATTTCTTTTAATTAATGCTAGCAATAATAAATTTTCAAAAAATATAATTTGCATTTTTTTAAAACTATTTCTACGTATTTGCTATTTCTTATGCTACTATTAAGTTGCTATTGAATATATAACTCTTATATCATAATATTTTTAAAATACAATTGCTTTAATTTAAAACAGAAGTGAAAGTTTAACTTAAATGCTATTCATGCCAAAATATGAATAGCATGAAAATAATTTTATTCTCTTACGTCTCCCAATCTCTTAGTTAATTATTTTTAGCTATTCTGTCTTTCTTAAAAATTAAGTAAAATGCTTTATAATTAATTGCTTTTGATATCATCTGTCAGTTGTTTCTAATTAGCAAAGGACTATAAGCATGACATGACATGAGTTTTTCTTGAGAAATAATTAAAACTCTAATAACTAAGACGTAAGAATTAAAATTTAATTAAATTGTGTTCATAAAACCCACACTTTAGTTTTTGGTGAAGTGTATGCACGTTTACATTATTATGCAATAGATAAAGAAACTATGTAATCAGGAACTTTTATTTAGCAAAGTTACTTCACTAAAAACTGTTTGTTGAATTGTTGACATGTTGCTAGGGGAATTCATCTACATTTATTACATTTATTCATCTGAATTTACATTGTTAATTAAAGGGATTAAAACTGAAACAATGCACAAGAAAGAATTTTTACCTAAATTTATGTATTTAAAAAGTATGAATTAAAAAATAATTCGAAATATAAGTATTGTTTAAACAAGTAATGAAAAAATACATTTTAAAGTAAATTGAAAGTAAGGTTAAATAGGGAATTTGAATACGCTAAATAACTATGCTGCTATTTCTAAAAATTATAAAAAAATGTCAAAAATTCTAATGATAACTCTACTCTTATGCTTGGTAGCTGAATAATAGGTCTCGATAATTGCATATCCTATTATTAGCAACTATATTTTTAAACTCTTTTCGTAAATTCTAACCTTTCGTTTCTAAATATCACATAAACCTAAATGTATGAATTTAAATATGAATTAAGATATAAATAATAATTAAATGAATCAAGAAAAAATATTTTGAAGGTAATTATGGTTAAGCATGTGAATTTGAATTCGCCTAATAACTAGCCAGTATTTTTTAAAAATCACTTAAATAATGTAAGAAACTCTAAAGGTAATATTCTTATGCTTGTGAACTGAATTATACTTTTCAATAAATGTATATTTAATTGTATGAAGCGATGTTTTTTTTTTACTATTTTTGTAAATTTTGATTTTTTTTTCTAAATATCAAGAACCGATAGACCATACCTAATAGTTTAGATATTTTTTAAAGGGTGTCTAGATATACATTGCAGTGAGGCTTTAGTAAGAAATTATGCCTATTATAAGTACTTTATAGTACATTGAGTGTTGTGTCAACGATACATAAGTACTTTATAGTACATTGCGAGTACTATAAAATGCTTATGTATCTTTGATATTTTTCCCAAATAAAGGGATTTTAAAGTTAATAGATTTATTTGGTCCAAAACTGTCTTTCTTTTTAAATAATAATAATAATTATAGCAAAGATGTTAGTAAGAAGCTCAAATAACTGAAAGTTTTAAGTATTTTTTTCTTAACCTAATGCTTGGAAATTGTGAATTTCTTCTTAGCACTGAGATAAATTGAGAAATTTATCTAGAATCCAACTCGTATACCACTTCAATGAAGAAATCAGTTATTCGACAGAATATGTAGGTAATGTGAAGATTAACTATGGTGATTTGTTAATTTCTCAAATCACCTAGAAAGTCTATAGATCACCTAGATTATTTATACATAACCTAGTAGCCACTCATTAATCTGCACGCTACAAACTAAGCACTCTTTAAACTGAGAATACGACTTCTGAAACAACAGCAACATTTCAATACGCATGAATTAATATGATGCTATTTCTTTCTTTTTCGATATCTTAAGAATAGACTTTAATGCAAAGAATCAAAAGATTTAAAATTTTATTACAATTAAGAAATTAATCATGAAATATTATATTAAAAAAATTTGCACTTTGATACGGAAGACGTAAAGAATATCACCTAGATAAAAAGTGCAAAATTCAGTACTTTAGCGAGTTATCCTAATTAATCTGAAGATTAACAAGGCTGTGCACATTAATGATTTCAAAGGAAAATTATTTCTCTCTGAAAGACTTTTGATGTAGCAAAACATTCTTAATGATAATTGTACCATAGGTATCGGTCTATTTGTAAGCAATTTTGGAGTGAGCTTTTTTTAATATAAAACATACATAAATAATTTTCTACAAAAGGATGTATAGTAACAAAAATGATTTTCTTTTTAATTTTTAACTCAAAGGCTTTTATAAGAAACTAAGAATGCTATGAATCTAGATTTTGTTTAATTAAAGTAAAATTATATTAAAATAGTAATTTTTATTTGATGAGTAATATGATTGTTATTTTATGAGTAAATTAAAATATGTCGTCAAATAAATTCAATATTTCCTGGCTAATATGCATAGATAAAAAATCAATATCATGAAAGTTTCTCATTCAGAAGTGTATTTATTCATTGTATCATTTCTAAACTTTACACAATGCTACAAAAATCTACTTAGTATTTAGAACTCATACTCTTTCCTAAATTACAGCTCTTCATAAAAAAATGTCTTTATATAAATTCAACCTTAATTAGACATTTCAGCGCATAAAAACATTTTCAGGCTAATATGTACAGATAAAGATCAATGTCATGAAAGTTTCTCATTCAGAAATACATTTATTCATTGTATCATTTCTAAACTGTACACATTGCTACAAAAATCAACTTAATATTTAGAACTCATATTCCTTCCTACATCATGGCGCTTCATAAAAAATGTCTTTATGTAAATTCAACCTTAATTAAACATTTCAAAGCATAAAAACATTTTCAGGCTAATATGTACCAGATAAAAATCAATATCATGAAAGTTTCTCATTCAGAAATACATTTATTCATTATACCATTTCTAACCTTTAACCATCGTTACAAAAATCAACTTAGTATTTAGAACTCATACTCTTTCCTAAATTACAGCTCTTCATAAAATATGTGCAATACATATATACCACAAAACACGCTCAATTATCCATTAACAGCACGTTTGAAATCATTAGAGGAGCGCTTCATGATGCAATAAAAACTTCATTTAGCTTTTTAGAAGTATTTAACCGGGCGCTACCGAACCATGCAGTTTGTGCAGGGTAAACCCATCAATTTCCGATGAAAATGTTTTCCCGTTACTTACGTGACTGGCAATCAAACATTCGACTCTGCCCCTGTTAGTTTTTCTCTGGAGAATGAAAACATATTTTCTTCTATTTTTTTTGTTTCGATCACCTCCTATTTTTTCATTCTGAATGAAATCCTTTTAGAAATTAAACGACATTAATGATGGTTTGTTTCGGTTTTTCATGGAGGAGAATATTACTACCATTTTCAACAATTTAGCTTATGGATATTCATAAAGATGTAAAAATATGCGATATTGAAATAAGCAGGGGTTTTTTTTATTTTGCCGCTATTAATCAATAGTTTTTAAATAATAGAGTTTAATTTTCAACTGAAAGACAAACTTTTTGAGTTTTATCTGTTTTATCTGGAGAATACGAGATTATTATTATTATTATTATTTTAATTCTTGTTTCGATCACTTCTTTTTATCTCCATTCGATTTCTGAATGAAATCCTCCTAGAAATTGAACTACATTAATGATGGTTTACTTCGGATTTTCATGGAGGAGAAGATTACTACCAATTTCAACAATTTATCTTATTGATATTCATAAAGATGTAAAAATATGTGGTATTGAACTAAGCAAGTTTTTTTTATTTTACTGTAATTAATCAATAGTTTATTAATAATAGGGTTTAATTTTCAACTAAAAAAGGAACTTTTTAACTTTTATCTTTTTTATGTGGAGAATACGAATATGTTTTCTTCTATTTTTTTTTTTAAATTCTTGTTTCGATCATTTCCTTTTTACTCCATTCGATTTCTGAATGAAATTCTCTTAGAAATTGAACTACATTAATGATGGTTCTAGATTTTCTTCTATTTTTTTTGTTGCTTCAATCACCTCCTATTTTTCCATTCTGAATGAAATCCTCTTAGAAATTAAAACGACATTAATGATGGTTTGTTTCGGATTTTCATGGAGGAGAAGATTACTACCATTTTCAACAATTAAGCTTATGGATATTCATAAAAATGTAAAAATATGTGGCATTGAAATAAGCAAGTTTCTTTTTATTTTGCTGTTATTAATCAATAGTTTTTAAATAATAAATTTTAATTTTTAACTAAAAAGCGAACTTTTTAGCTTTTATCTGTTTTATGTGGAGAATACGAATGTATTTTCTTCTATTTTTTAAATTCTTGTTTCGATCATTACCTTTTATCTCCATTCGATTTCTGAATGAAATCCTCTTAGAAACTGAACGACATTAATGAAGGTATGTTTTGGATTTTCGAGGTTAAAAACAACTCAAATTACTTTTCTGCACTTTACATAAGAAATAAAATTTTCGTTTACAAACAGACTTTGAATTTAGGTGAAATTAAATCATTATACACGGAGAAAAAAATTCTGGTGTAATTATCCTACTGCATGGTAATGACATCTTTGGTTTAAAAAAGCATAATTCTGATTAATAAAACCAAATTATATGGTATTTAAATAACTTATTTGGTAGTTTTTTCATTCTTAGGTTAACACTTTAACGGAAATTCTGGATTTCAAAATTACAGTTCTTCTTACCACATAATTAGTAAAAAATACAAAATTTATAAGTGAATTGAACCGAATTCATTGTTTTTTATGAAAACCATCAAAAGTATCACAATGAAATTACCGAATTTTATCATATTAACCAAATTTTATCACACATTATAAAACCATATTTTATTAGAAATGTTATGAACATTTATTACCAAAGCGTTTTGGTAAAAATTAATAAACTTTTTGGTATTCCCATAGAGCCCGAAACGTGGTAAATTTTACCATATTGTGGTAATTTTTACCATGCAAAAATTATCTTTAAAAATACGATCTTTGAACTCATTGAAAGCATTTTATGTAAAATTTTGTGTAACTATAATGACAATTGTCAAATTTCATGGGATTTATTATTTTTATTTTAATTAACTTTACCTTTTTCAAATGCTATTTTTAAACATTTTAAGCAGTTGTTTGCCTGAGGTTATTTATTATAATTTTTGTAAAGAATAAGATTATAAGCAACATATTTCCTTAGAAACTTATTCCATGAGAAAAGTCTGTCAGACAACTACTACTTCTACTCTCCAACAAGAAAAACATTTAAGAGACGGAAATAAAGCTGAAAATAGCAAGGATTAACTTACTTAGATTATATATCTTTGGAATTATTTTATTTATTTTTCAAGACTAAGGGTACTTAAACTAAGAGTGTGAAACCTAAATTTTTCTGTTTTGTACAAGTAACTGTTTCTTTCAAACTCTTAAGATTTGATTCTAAACTAGTAACCAGAGTTGATAAAAAGTTAGGGGTTTATAAAGTGACTAGAATAAGAATGTATTCTTTTCTAAGATTAGAATAGCTGATGCTTTTTTAAATACGTTTAAAATGAGTACTAGCATCTTACTAAAGGTGATTTATAGTGTATAATGAGAAGTAAAAAAAAATAATTAAATTTAAAGATTTGTTTTTTAATCGCTGTTTTCGCCATTTTAGTGTAACTGTCTTTTATATAGAATTTTTTTTGTGTTTTTTTAGTTTGTGTATTGTAAGATGTGTATCTTTAAAAAAAGTTTTCTCAAAAAATTGATTAAAAAGGATCTATATGCATTTTGAATATGCTTCTAAAATCTACTTCACTAATTTTAAAGTTTTTCTTAAAAAAATATTTCTGTTTCATTTAAGAAAATATGAATATTATTATTATATTGTAAAATCTAAGCTTAAACAATTTAATATCTAAATTATGTAACTAAAATGCAGAATTTTAATGCTCAGTTAATGAGAATTATTAGTATAAATTTGAGGCACAACATCAGACAGAAAGATTAAGCTAGTAAAATTATTTACAGGGTGGCTACGAAATACTGCTGCAAATATCGAATTAGTTTATTGTACAAACATTAAACTGCAAATGTTAAATGCATAAATAAGATAACACTTTGATACACAAATATATTGCACATATATTACAAATATATTACACATATAAATATGACAACACAATAAAGGTAATTTGACCGTGAAGATTTTTTTTTCGAGTCAACCACTGTGGATAACTAAAGATAATCTCTTACGCCATCGTCCGATGGCGGTACAAATCATTTTAAGAAGTAATTTGTTTCATTCAAGCAATAAAAAAGCTCCGAGAGAGTCCCAACTTTTGTGCTACTTAGCATTAAATTTAGACTCTCAAACACAATAGTCTAAAGGATTTAGATCCGGTGAAGAAAGTGACCACTCTGGGACTTGATGAGCTTCCCGAAGATGAGCTCCATTATTGCCTGAAATCCATCTTGATAAAGTTCGGCTAATGATATGAAGCCCAGCCTATGTTGTTTCTGCTCAGTGCAAAATATTGCTAAAATATCCAATTCTTTTTGGGATACAATTTTTCAGCATTTAGCAATAAATATGTAGCTAATACTTTCGTTTTGATACATTCAGCATTGATTTTAATCCCTTTATAGATGAATTCCAGAGAAAATTTTCCGTTATTTGACACCATTATAGAATTCTTGTTCTAAATTCGGTGTACAGTTCGAACATTTTCAGGTATATCATCGAAGGTTGCAGAATATACAACACTATTTTTAGCATTATAACTTTGTTCTGTGTTATTAAATATTTTCGCATCAGAAAAGATTAATCTGTCAACACCTTTGCTACCGTGCCGGTTCAGCAGCTTCTTACATTTTTGTAATCTTTTTAATTTTTGTGCAGTAGTCAAACCTTTTTCTTCTGCAGGGTAAAATCCGGGTCTTCATTTAATATAACTTGCATAGTTCTTCGACTTCAGCCATTTTAGTCGTAGAACGTTGCTGATTTCTTTGTATCTTTTCACGAATTCTTTTAAAGCGCACTTTTGTATGAACTGAGAGAATGCGACCAGACATGAGTCGATCTTAATAGTTATTAGTATCTAATACTCGATTTATAATTCCATATACAAATGCTCTATTAAACCCAAGATATTTAAATTGCTTAAAGATTCTATCTGCTGAAAATCTGCAATCGAAAGTCTGTTTATTCATAAACCTTTCCGATTCCATCTTTAAACTGATTTTATATATTTTACTTTAAGCAAAATTAGTCTACTTCCATGAAAAGGGACACTCGCAGGAAAAAAGATAGAGAGGAACTGTTTTACCAAGCTATTGCAATTAAGTCTTATTTTCTTTGGAGTGTTACATTATTTAATAGCCTCCCTGTAGTTAGTACGTATTCGAGCAATAAACAGAATTTTGTCTTCGTGCAATTTTCATGAGTTTCTTCATTATTGTTAAGTTTTATTTTATTTTTTCCTTCTCAAATTATTACAAATCACAATAAATTTTGCTTCAAAGTTTTCATATCTTCAGATGGTTTTTCTGTATTTATCAGTATTTTTTTAATGTTTTGATTTTGGTTACTTTCAGCAGTTTCTAAACTTCATTTATAATTGTTTAATATAAAAGTAATGCACACGGATTAAATAAAAATTCTGGTAAAACCACCATACTCTATGGTAATGAAATTTCTGGTAAGAAAAATCGCAACTCCGCTTAATAAAAATAAAACATACGGTATTTAAACCATTCCTTTACTAATTTTTCCAAATTCGAAATTAATTATTAATTTAATTGCTTACATTGTCTTAACACAACTTTTCGCAAATTTTTCTTTAAAAGCTAACTTTTCTACAGTTTAATAACTTTAAAAGAGTGATTATTTTTATTGTAATATTCTTTTAATATATTTATCGGAATTAAAAATAAAGAGATTAAAAATACATATTAAATAAAAATAAATAAATTATTTACAGCTTAATAGCAGGTAATGTATACAAATTTTATTATTTCTTAGCTGATAAGCTCTTCTTTCTTTATTAAGGATTCTATCACATGATCTTATCTTCTTATCTTGCATAGAATATTAGTCATTAGAACAGTAAACGTATTTATATTATTTAGCATTTGCTGTTTAGCAATGAATTAAGCAACTATGATCTAATCAATTCATGCGTGTTTTAGTTATAAATCTGGTGTTCAAGAGCAATTGTTAACTGAAATTTAATCTGGGATTTGAATATTTGCATGATACTGATCATTCATGCATTAATTTAAACAGGTTGCTTTAAACAATATTTGATTAAAATGAGAAAGAAATCACGTAACAAGTATTGCTGGGTAATCCGTATTAATTAAAGATGCATTTTGAACATAATTTATGTTATTGCCAATGATAAAGAAACAATGACTACTTTTTTTATTTAATTAATTTAGAAATTCTCAAACATTTCGCATTTACAATTTCTTTTTCTTTCAATGAATGAACTGAAATATTTAAAATCAGATTTTGCTGGTGACTTAAGCATTTTGCATTTATGTAATGTTTTATACTTATTGATATAAATGTTGTTGGCTAATTAAAAAATCAGACATACTGCAAATGTCTTCGTATATTCTAATTAGCCTTATGCGTTATAGACGTATTACAGAATGTCCATGCACCTTTAGGCTAATCAGAAATGTTGTACCTTTTGCTTGATAGTTCAGTTAGTGTACTATTTTCAGACAGTTTGCAATGAGGGCTGATTAGTAAAGGCTTAATGTTATAGCATTTTTAAAATTTTATTTCTGCAGATATCGTTCGCAGGAGTAAGTAAAAAAAATCACCGTTAGAACTATGCTCTTTTACGGGACAAAGCGATCAATTTATGCTTCGAGATGAGCTTCCAATAAAGCGAATTTCAATTCGAGAAACCTTTCATTGGAATCAGCAACTCCTTCTTGGTACTAATCTTGTTGCGTACGCACCTCAGAGATACCCCTCGATGCTCCACGAGCTCCCAAATAGGGGTGATAAGGGCCCTTGTAGAGCAAGAGAGATAAAAAACCAAATAAGCACAGTAGTTTTTCCGTCTCTTAGAAGGTGGTCTTGCAATTCATGCTGAAGCCATAAATAAAACGACGAAGTCTGATAGAAATTCACTACACGATTCTGTTTCTATGTTTCCTAGTTTGTGTTGGAATTTATGGCGAAGTCATTTAAAAATAGACTACAGCATTCCATTTCCATGTTTTCTAAAAAATGCACTAGAAAGAATGCATCTTAAAAATGCACTACATGATTCTAATTCCATATTTTTTAGTTTGTGTGCGAATTTATGCAAATTCTGTTAAAAATTCACTACATGATTCTATTTACATGTTTTCTAGTTTGTGTTGGAATTTATGGCGAAGTCTTTTAAAAATACACTACAGGATTCAATTTCCATGTTTTCTAAAAAAGGCACTAGAAAGAATGCATCTTAAAAATGCACTACATGATTCTAATTCCATATTTTGTAGTTTGTGTGGGAATTATTGGCAAAGTCTGTTAAAAATTCACTACATGATTCTATTTCTATGCTTTCTAGGTTGTGTGGGAATTAATGGCGAAGTCTTTTAAAAATATACTACAGGATTCTATTGCCATGTTTTGTAATTTGTGTGGGCATTAATAGGGAAGTCTGTTAAAAATGCCATAAGAGATTCTGTTTCCATGTTTTTTAGTTTGGGAAAGCAATTAATAGCAGAATCTGTTAAAAATGCATTACACGATTCTATTTCATGTTTTCTAGCATGTGTGTGATTTAATGGCGAAATCTGTTTAAAATGAAACTACATAATTCTTTTTCCATGTTTTCTAGTTTGAGTGGGAATTAATGGCGAAGTTTGTTAAAAATGCCCTGTACGATTCTGTTCCTATGCTTTATAGTTTTGGAAGGGAATTAATGGCGAAGTCTAGCATAAATTTTTATACGATTTTGTTTCCATGTTTTCTAGTTTGTGCGGAAATTAAAGACGAAGTCTGTTAGTTATTTAATCTCATAATTAATTGATAATCAAAAGATATGAAGCTTTTATGGAAATTGCAATTAGAAAGAAAATAAATTCACCTTCCTTTTCCTTCTATAAACTTATGATTGTCAAAGAAATATCTGTAAATGATGAAGATTCTTTTTAAATGTGTCTTAAAAATAACAAATTGTTATTTTTGTATGGAAATCTAATTATGTTTTTTGTAACGCTTTATAGTTAGGTTTTTTGTTTTTTTTAATTACACTTGTTTTAATTACACTTGTTAATTAAACATGTATTACTATTTACAAAAAATATGTTCCTAACTAAAGGAATGCTATTTTTTTCATAAACGGTTAATATTTAAGAAGGAATTTTTGCTGTATGAAAGTGTTTATTTTGATTAAAAGAAATGAAGTAAACAAGTTTAGTGCATGCTAATACTTTCATCACCAGGACACAAACGTGGTAAAACACGTTATAAAACCGGTGGCAATAATTTGAATATTGAGGAAAAAAACAGGAATAGTGTGATGGAGTTTTCCAAGCGCAAACTTTGCTGGAAGCGTTTTAGAAATGCAAAGATAGGTTGTTGTTATAACGAGAAACAGGCTTTAAAGGTATTAAGGAATTGAAAATTGGCAATTTTCACAAGATTTTTTATTTTCTTTATCCATATTTGAAATTTAATTTATTATCTTTCCAAACTCTTTAAATTTACGAACCCCAATTTTTATAGCTGTTTATAGTTGTTTTTTCTTGTGCTGAGAGACGAAACTGAAACCGGAAAAAAACTCCCAAAAACGAAACTAAAATTAGTTTCCTTATATGCCTTTAACCTTTGATTATTTTAACCTTTTTATACTTGAATAAATTATAATTTTTAAAAAAATAAAATTCATTTTCAAAATTTAATTTTTAAACTATTAAATTTTCGTTGTCAATTTTTTTTTTACATTTCAAAATTTTCTTTCATTTTAAATGAATTCCCTGCAGAATGTTTATTTTGAGAAAATTCTTTTGCGCTAACACACATTACAGAAAAAAGTTTATAATAGAATTCTTTACAATTTATGTAGATTTTGTATAATGATAGTTATGTTTTGAAAAATCGGGGGAATTTAGCCCTATCCTTAGAAAGATTGAAAATATCAATTTGGTTTTCTCCAGAGTTTTTGTGTGTAAATCTATATATATATATATATATATATATAGATTTACACACAAAAACTCTGGAGAAAACCAAATTGATATTTTCAATCTTTCTAAGGATAGGGCTAAATTCCCCCGATTTTTCAAAACATAACTATCATTATACAAAATCTACATAAATTGTAAAGAATTCTATTATAAACTTTTTTCTGTAATGTGTGTTAGCGCAAAAGAATTTTCTCAAAAAAAACATTCTGCAGGGAATTCATTTAAAATGAAAGAAAATTTTGAAATGTAAAAAAAAAATTGACAACGAAAATTTAATAGTTTAAAAATTAAATTTTGANTCCCGTATGAAGATCGGGTCTGTAAAGATCTTTATAATAGGAAATAAACCCTACTTCATTTTAAAACTTTAAAAATCGAAGAGATAAAATCTAAACTGAAATGTGACGTCTTAAAATCTGTTATTGATTATCGTTATTTGATAACTCTTACAATATCTTCAATTAATATTATTTCAATATCACCTCCGTAAGTGCTAAATTTAGCCTCGGTTATAGTTCAAATTGATTCATTTTACATTATACAAAAGGAATTATGAATCCTCTTGGTGAACGATTAATCAATACAAATGAACGGAAATTATTTTTCATTGCCGATAATAAATGTTAAAACTAGTTATTTTAACTATTACTTTATTGATCATAATCACTCGATAAATTTTAAAGTATTATAAGCTTTGTTATTTTTTTGAGTATCCATGAGGAGTTATAAATGATTTTATTAAGTAGCAAGTTATCAGAAATTCTTTTGTGTAACATTTTGATGAAGATAGTATTTATAAAATTCTTACCTAATGGTGTTTAGCATAATTATAAGTTTTAATGAATAGTTTTAAAACAAATGAAAATGTTTGCAGAGTTTTCTAAATAATTTGGTAATATTTTCAAAGAAAAATTATGTGATGAGTTCAGAAACTTTAGAAGAGTTTTCTCTCTTTGAAACCCCTCTACTGATTAAACACAAAATTTTAAATATTTTTCATCCTTTATGAAAATTAAGTTTTGAATCACTTATATTATAAACGGTTAAACTAAACATCTGCGTTTAGAGTGTAATTAATTATTTTAGAGTAATAAACAACTCATATTTATTTTTAATTATTCATGTTCAATAGTGAGATCTATGTGATTACGCATTTACGTTTTTCAAAATATCGAATGCCATATCAGATGTATTTCCGTATGTATCTATCCAAACATATCGAGTTCATCAACAAATGTATCGGTGTGTTCACAAACATTCGGAATACAGCATCATATGTATTACATACAAAAACCAAATACACAGTCCATTCACATTGATGTGACCAGCAGTCAAAATCCAGAAAAACCACCATTCGCAGGGCGAACCACTGCCAGACATATAGAAAGAGACTCAATTGTATTCTTGAAAGTGTTCACTGTAATGTTGAGCCATGCCACCACCAATGCCGTTGTCAACTGCGCTAAGCTACGCGGTTGAGGATCCATGACGCGAGCAACCCGATCGAGTTGGTTCCACAGATTCTCGATTGGATTCAAGTCCGGGGAGTTTGGTGCTACGGTGTACGGTAAGCTTATCCTAGTTCTCTTCTAACCATGCGCGTATATTGCAAGCTGTATGACACGTCACATGGTCCTGCTGGTAGATTCCATCATCCCGAGGAAAAACAATGCGCATACAGGGCTGGACATTTTCCAAAAAGACAGACGTGTACTTGTGTTGATCCATTGTGCCTTTCGCAATGATGAGCGTGCCCTGAAAAAGCCACGGGAGCAGAATCCCATACCATAATGCTCACTCCTACACCTTTCTCGAAGTACACAACGCGAACGGGGTTAACTGTTTTGGTTTATTTATGTTTGCCTCACACTTGGCAAACAATGGTGGCCAAGGCCTCACAAGTAAGGCGATCTCTGAAGCAAAGTAAGAGGTTCCATTACGCAACAAGCTCTGCTTTGTGAGTGTTTCAGAATGGGAAAAACCTCTTCACACGCTTCAGAACCGGCATTTGTTTAGATTCAGAGCAAACAAGAGGCTTTTATGAGGACGCTTAGGTTTTATGTTCTGTTAAAAGTTACCATAGCTACATCCCTAAATGAAAATTTGACTAGTTGTTCATTGTTACAGGGTTTTCAGCTTTCAAACGTTTCACGTCATTTAAGCCAACTTCCATTTGTTAGATGGAGCACAAAACATGATTCATTGAAAAAAAAGTGACCACTCTGTGAATGTCCAGTTACGGGAATGGAGTGTAAATTCCAGCCTTCATCACCAATAAACATCAGTCGACATAGATTCCTGTACTCACAAATGTACAGGATGGCAGGGGATAGAGCGTTTGCCTTTCAATGAGGTGTACCGGGTTCGAATAAAAGCGATGGCTGGCTCGCCGTCGTAACCCTGTAACCACACGATGGTTCGCTCGCCATCGTGCGGTCGGCGCGAGCCATCCCCACATGGCTCGCACCGATCGCAGTTCTGACTTAAAATATCCTCAGTTGTAGACGGATCATGGATTAGATTCTCCTTGCTTTCGGATTAACCGTGGGAAGTTTTCGTGGCTTTCTTCTCCGTGTAACGCAAATGCGGGTTAGTTCCATCAAAACCCCTAAACGAAGGTGAAATTTCTCCAAATACTTGATATGGAAGTACCCTTGTTTTCTGCATTGGGTTCAAAATGACAAGGCTACGGGAGTTGAACATTAGTATTTGTAAACCAAATGACTGTTCAACGACGGTTATAAAATTAAAATAAAATGCACCGGATGCGGCATCAAATGTATCTACATTCTAGAATAATGTATATATATATACATATATATAAGCCATATGTCATCAAATTTAGCTACAGTATTAAAGTGTCTCAGATATTTACTTCGAATCTTATATGATGTGATTTTAAACAATATAGATTTGCTTATTATGAAAGTTAACAGCTATATATTTTTTGTGGTAAATAAAAATTTTCTATATTAACTAATAATTTTCAATAACAAAGTTTATTAAATGGATTAGTTTTTAATTATTATAGATAATATATTAATTTTATTATCTAATATAAGTTTTAAAAATTATTGGATAAATCTTTTTCTCAAACTACATTTTTTTATATATATTACTTGCATACAGAGGTTAACTAAAAGTAAATTTATATTCTTTTGTAGTATGTAAATATGATCCTATAGTAAATATGAAATAAGTCCCCTCTTTCATAATATATATTTTTAAGGGTATTATGTGTTAAGAATTCGGAAAAGAAAAATAATATTTCATTATTTATGTTATATTAAATAAAATAAAACGCTTCGTTTTTAAGTTGGTTAAAAATCATATTATTCAAAAAATTACCATTTCTCTTGCATAACATTGCATTAAAATCTGCATGTACTTGAATATAAAGTACTAGAAAGAAAATATGTAATTTTGAATGTTAAGTTGCTTTTTCTCAATTTTTCTTGCTTTTCTTTGCTGCATACTTGCAATACTTTCAATTGCATTTAAATTGAGATTCGATTATTATTCTAAATAGTTAATCTTGCCAAATATGATATTTATTTATTCTAATATATGTGATTCTAACTTGATTTATTCTAACTTTAGTAACTGTATCAATATCTGATGTAGTATAATCTAGAATTTCTTCTTGAATAATTTTAAAATGAGAAAAATCTATTCTCGGTATAAATTATCTATTTAGTCAAAGAAGCTGTAAGCCAGAGTAATATTCATCGCTTTTAAAATTGAGATTCCATATCATCCGTGCGTTTTCGCTTCAAGTATTTTTAATTAAATAGTACTAATTCAAATTTAAACCGAGTTTCATGTCTGTCACTTCGTTTAAAAGATTATTTAGCTTCAACAATTTAAGGAGAAAAAAATTGTAGTTCAACTTACAGGATGCAAAATAAAATAAAAAAACAATCAACTTAACTTTTTATTTAATGTTCGGATTTTNCATATATATATATATATACACTTTTCTTTAATTTAAACTTTACTCGTAATAAAAAAAAGGATTATAATTTTTATTGCATCATTTCTAATATTTGGCGGCACATTTTAAGAATTTGGCGGCACACAAAAGTGCCGCGGCACAGTGGTTGAGAATCACTGCTCTAGGCACTCTACTCAGAACCAGCATTTGTTTAGATTTAGAGCAAACAAGAGGCTTTTATGAAGACGCTTTGGTTTCATGTTCGGTTAAAAGTTACCGTAGCTACGTCACAAAATAGAAATTTGACTAGTTGTTCATTGTTACAGGGTTTTCAGCTTTCAAACGTTTCACGCCATATAAGCCAACATCCATTTGTTAGATGGAGCACAAAACATGATTCATTGAAAAAAAAGTGACCACTCTGTGAATGTCCAGTTACGGAAATGGCGTGTAAATTTCATCCTTCATCACCAATAAACATCAGTCGACATAGATTCCTGTACTCACAAATGTACCAGGGTTGATGTACTCACAAATGTACAGGATTGAGCCGGGATGGCTCAGGGGATAGAGCGTTTACCTTTCAATGAGGTGTACCGGGTTCAAATAAAAGCGATGGCTGGTTCCCCACATGGCTCGCACCGACCGCAGTTCTGACTTAAAATATCCCCAGTTGTAGACGATTCATGGATTAGAGTACCCTTGCTTTCGGATAAACC
Source organism: Parasteatoda tepidariorum (assembly GCF_043381705.1). NCBI lineage: Eukaryota > Metazoa > Arthropoda > Arachnida > Araneae > Theridiidae > Parasteatoda > Parasteatoda tepidariorum. Next base: position 25,439,512 of record NC_092206.1, read on the forward strand.
ATGGGAAGTTTTCGTCGTTTTCTTCTCCACGTAACGCAAATGCGGGTTAGTTCCATCAAAACTCCTCCACGAATGTGACATTTCTAGAAGTTCCCTTGTCTTCATTGGGTTCAAAATGACAAGGCTGCGGGAGTTGAACATTAGTACTTGTAAACCCAAACCCCGGCTGTTCAATGCCGGTTATAAAATAAAAATGCACCGGATGCTGCATCCAATGTATCTGCATTCGAGAATAATATATATATACACATATATATTACCCATATGTCATCAAATTTAGCTACAGTATTAAAGTGTCTCAGATATTTACTTTGAATCTTATATGTGTTTTTTAAACAATGTAGATTTGCTTATTACGAAAGTTAACAGCTATATATTTTTTGTGATAAATAAAAATTATCTATATTAACTAATCATTTTCGATAACAAAGTTTATTAAATGGATTAACTTTTAATTATTATAGATAATATATTAATTTTATTATCTAATATGAGTTTTAATAATTATTGGTTAAACCTTTTTCTCATACTACATTTTTTTATGTATATTACTTGTATACAGAGGTTAACTAAAAGTAAATTCATATTCTTTTGTAATATGTAAACATGATCCTATAGTAAATATGAAATAAGTCCCCTCTTTCATAACATATATTTTTAAGGGTATTATGTGCGAAGAATTTGGAAAAGAAAAATAATATTTCATTCCTTATGTTATATTAAATAAAATAAAACGATTCGTTTTTAAGTTGGTTAAAAATCATATTATTCAAAAAATTACCATTTCTATTGCATAACATTGCATTAAAATCTGCATGTACTTGAATATAAAGTACTGGAAAGAAAATATATAATTTTGAATGTTAAGTTGCTTTTTCTCAATTTTTCTTGCTTTTCTAAATACTTTCAATTGCATTTAAATTGAGATTCGATTATTATTCTAAACAGTTAATCTTGCCAAATATGATATTTATTTATTCTAATATATGTGTGATTATTTATTCTAACTTTAGTAACTGTATCGATATCTGATGTAGTATAATCTAAAAATTTCGTCTTGAATAACTTTAAAATGAGAAAAATCTATTCTCGGTATAAATTATCTATTTAGTCAAAGAAGCAGCAAGCCAAAGTAATATTCATCGCTTTTAAAATTGAGAATCCATATCATCCGTGCGTTTTCGCTTCAAGTATTTTTAATTAAATAGTAGTAATTCCAATTTAAACTGAGTTTCATGTCTGTCACTTCGTTTAAAAGATTATTTAGCTTCAACAATTTAAGGGGAAAAAATGCACTTCAACTTACTGGATGTAAAATAAAATAAAAAACAATCAACTTAACCTTTTATTTAATGTTCGGATTTTATGTACTAAGATGCAGCTTTAATGGTTCAACTGGTTAACGTGAAATATGCTTATTAATTTATGCAAAATATATCAGATGGGAATAATTACTTTCTATGAAAAAAATATTCATTTCTGCAACGTATTCATTTGTTTATCTTAAAAAATATCAGGAATTAGCAGCAATGTTGAAAATATCGGAATGGTTTAATAAAGAGAGTGGTTATTTGGCTCCTTAATGTAGAATTACTTTTAGCATATTTTGCCATAGCTCGGTAAGTTTTGAAGCTAAAAATAATTGCACATAATTATAAAACTCGCGCAAAAATGCCTTCAAAAATAATTTTTCGAATTGTGTTTATTTTCATTTTATTTTATTTAATAACCGTCGTTGAACAGTCGACCTAATTTTTTAGGCTTACGACTATAATGTTCAACTCCGTAGCCTTGTAATTTTGAACCAACTCCAGAAGACAAGGGAACCCCTGAATCAAGAATTGGGAGAAATCTGCTTTCATTGAAGACTTTTTGATGGAATTAACCAGCATTTCCGTTACTTGTAAAGGAAAAACTACGGTAAGCCTGAAGGCAAGGAGACTCTAACACATGATTCGTCTACCACTGAGGATATTTTACGTCAGCACTGTGGTCGGTGCAAGCGGATGCGGAATTCGTATCGATCAGCTATCGCTGGGATACGAACCCGGGTACCTCATTGGAAGGCGGATGCTCTATGCTCTGAGCCATCACAGCTCATATTCAGCATATTGTAAATTTTAATAGAGAAATGGTACTTATATGTTTAGAGTCATCGTTAATAATCGACATACCGTTATTGGTAAATAGTATAACTGGCATTACGGTAAAAGGTGTTCTTTTAATAGGTACTAAATATGATATTGGTACCAAGGTACCCAGTATACGTACTATGGCAATAGGTTTTGTACTTTCCGATATTTTTTACTATTTTTAATTACGATATTCAAGTTTTTATATGAATTTAAATTCTAAAATTCTAAAGGAAAATAAAAAATTAAACGAAATCAGTCCAAACCATTCTTGTGGAATAGAAATTTAAAAATACTTCTTTTGTGAAATTTTCTCACCTAAAAACCTTCTGACAATATTTTTCTTTCAAATTGCGTTTTTTTGCAAAAACATACTTTCTTTACTGGAAATGTCATTATCTTACAGTACGATAATTTTACCAGAATTTTTTTTATCAGTGTACTATTCCATGGCCAAATTTATTAAAAAATATGGGTAAAATTAGCTCCATAATAAAAGTTACTACCCGCTCCAAAACTATAAACACTATTACTTATTTTATCTTTTAACAAGAAATTATTTGCTGCAAATATAAATATATGTTACATTCTATTTTTGTCCATAAATAAATCCCTGAATTATTATCCTTTTTCAGAAAAGTATTTTGGAGGAGAAAATTAATTCCTTTTTTGAGTTCATTTCATTTAATAGAAAATATAAAGCTTAGTTCTATTATTTGATATTCATTATTAAGTCTTATTTCCATTATTTAGAGATATTTAAAAGCTTAGTAATATTTTTAAGATAATCTGAAAAATGAATAAAATAATGGGGGAAATTTTATCTTGAATTACTTTAAAATGAGGAAAATCTATTTCTGCTATAAAATAGCAATAACAGAAGCAAATAACGTCGCTTTTAAAATCTTGAATTCACGTCATCGGTGCGTTTTCGCTTCAAGAATTTCTAATTAAGTAGCTTTAATTCCAATTTAAATTGAGTTTTGAATCTAATGGTTTGTCAGAAAATTCAATTTGATAATTAGTCAAAGGGGTTGCTTAGTTCTTACTGTAAAATAAAAAAGAACATAAATTAAAGATTATTTCATTCTTTTTTATTTGTCGTATTTGCCGCAAGTAAAATAATTATTTGTTTAAATAAGCTATAATTTTTTCCCTGAAAACTAAACTTTAAGTTATTAACATTATTCTGTTAATTAATTTGAATAACAAATGTACACTGAGAAAAAGATAACATCAAAATAAATAGAATATGGTAAAATTTATTGTGTGTCTGACTCTACAAGAACACCAAAAAGCTCGGCAATTTTCGCCTTAGCGCTTTGGTAATGATTTTACTAAAATTAACAATAAAACATGGTGTTATATAAAAAAAACATTAAATATAAAAAACATTATCACGTAATCTTAGAGCATGGCAAAGAAAAAAAAGAAAAAACATTTGTTTGGTTAAATTTATTATTCAGATTTGCATTTCTTATAAAATGTGTGGTAATAAAAGAGTAATTTTGAAAACCAGAATTTTCGGTAAAATGTGAGTGAATGAAACCAAATGAATAGTTTAAATACCGTATATCTTGATTTTATTAACCAAAATTACGGTTTCCTATACCAGAAATGCCATTATCTTACAGTGCTGTAATTTTATCAAATTTTAATTTCGCCGTGTAAAATAAAAATTGTCTAGTCTGATTTATTTTATTTTGTAATGATCAATAATTGATAATGGTGAATAATTATGATAATTAAGAGTTAAATAATTATAGATTTATGTTCAGAACCTATATAATTAATTTAAACTGGGTTAATTCTGAAAGGATTTAAGTCTGTAATAATATGTAATTGAATATTAAATTAATTGATAAAAGTCTGGATCAAATCCCCCATAGGCAAATTATGCAAAATTTATTATTTTATTTGATATGTCACTAGGATAACATTCTTTTATTTTGCACCTTGAGATCTGAAGCGAAATAAAAAAAATTATTATTAAATTACTCCTAAAACAGAAAAAGGGTTATTGAAGTTTAAGCTGCACAATTTCAAAACCAATGGCAAGATAATAGAAATTTGCTCAGTATTGGGCACATGCAGCCTTTACTTCCAAGATAAGCTGATGCATATCGATTAAAATCCATGTGGGCTTAAAACCACCGAAATTAACTCCCTCCTACGCAGTGACGTAATTGTCTTAACCTCTATGTTATCACTGCTCAATATCTTATTAATAAGTTTTTAAATAACAATTAAATCTAAAAAAGCATTTTTTAAATAACAATTAAAGCCAGGTTAAATTTCCCTCTTTTAATTAAAAAGCATTACATTTGAATTAACACAGTATTGCACTAAAGCAATGAGTTTAGGCATAAAATTATAAATCATAATATCAAAACAAAAGTGATAATTTAACAGAGTTATAATCAGATTAATCAACATATTTCTAAGCATTTTAAAGCATTCCAGCTGTTTCCGATATTTACAAATTAATCATGGTGTCTAGTTTAATACAGTGGACTGTTAGAATTTGTATTTTAAAATTACAGTAAAATATCCGGTAGCAGTTTTTCCATTCAATTTACCATAAAGTTTACGGTTAGGAAAATTTGATTACATTTACGGGTTTGAAACCGTTTGCAACTGGTATGGTTAGAAAACCACGAATACAAAATTATATGATTTTGTAACCATTTAAAACTTGTATGTTTTCAGAAAACCATAAAAATTAAATTTGACTGGGTATAATAGTTAAATTGGAGTTCAGTCTTCAGTGGCATTGGAGTTAGGTTGTGGTTGTGTTGCGTGCTTTGAGGGGAACAGTGGAATGCATTTTAAATTGGTTTATCTAGTGGTGCCATCTATCATGAAAAATGGGAAATTCTAGACATTTTTGTACTAAGCAGGTTTGTGGCGATGCCATGATCAATAATCGAGGAGTACATTAGAAACTTCCCGTGTGTTACAGGAATGGTGGAAATATTGTGGCGTCAATGCTGGGATTCTTACCCTGTCATGGGTCATGAGATTGACAAGCTATAGCCCTCTCGGCTAACGTATGTACCCGAATTCGAGGGAGTAAGTGGCTTCATAAGGTGTTTACCACATACTTAATACTATAAGATTATTCAGCATCCGATGAAGAAAAATAAAAATAAGAATTCTTAAACTTTATAACATGGCTTAGTTTCTAGCTTTCGCAGAACGTGCACTTGATTCTCATTGGTTGTGGGTCTAGTTTAACCTTATAAGGTGAAGACACCCAATATAACGATTTTTCATAACTATTATTATTTTGCTGCTATGGTTGAAAGCGATAAAATTTTTAAATAAATTGTTATTTAGCCTTTTTTCCGACAGATTTCTAGCAGTGAATGCAAAACAATTGTGATGATAAATTACAATTTAACTATTTACAAAATCTATAAAACCGAAAATATAAATGTGAAAATATTCCCGAAAATATTAATGACATTGTGTGAACAACTTTTACCAGTCTATCGTTTAATAGGCTGGAATTATTAAAAGTGAATTGCGTCTAAGCATATAATAAGTTATGATATCAAAATAAATACTCTAATTAAATAAAGCTCAAGTCAGATTAATAAACATATTTCTACGCACATTAATGCACGAAAGCTCTTTTAAATGTTTGAATTTAATTACGGCTTCTAGCTTAATACTCTATACAAGACAACTGCATAATTAAACGAAGACTTGTATTGATATTTTAATTCCAGTACATCTAATTTTCGCCAAAAGCATAATTGTTCATTTTGTGCATACTCCCCTGAGCTTGTTTAATAGAATAAACACTTTTCTTATTGAGAAACTCTATGGCGACCAGAATTTGCTGAATGCATTAACGCAAAATCAATTATTTATTAATCAGGTGGACTTTTAATTTAGTATGCAAAACAGCCTCCCCAGTGTAATCAGTTTTAGTTGTAATGGCCAAGTTACTAATATACGTAAATGAAGCTTTCTTGTTCGCTGGGATATAAATATATATTTTCATTCCGTATGCATAATTAATGCGAAGATTGCGATGATGTGCGTAAGCTCTTTCACAGAAGTGGGAGGCTTTACAGCAACTAAAAGCTGATTTTGCTGAAAAATTTAATTTAGTAGTTTCGGCTTATTCGAAAGTTTCCGAAATTCCTGTCATAATCAATTTTGATTAGAATGGAAGTACTTTGGCTCAAATGACATACAAAAGTTTTTACTTAAGTTTTAAAGCAGTTTGGCAGCCTGATATTCAATCGTTAGTTGCTTAAATATGCGGTAATAGCTTGTTTAAATGAGAGTAATGAGATTTTTTAAACTTGAAGAATGTTTTTATAATTTCTGTCATTCAGTATAGAAAGTTAGTAGTCAGTAAATTCAATTATAGTTTGTCGTAAACTATTTTATAGTCATTTAGCTTTTCATGACTTGATAAAAGAGTGAACTTTTTTTTATTATATAATATTATAAATTTCGTTTATTAAAATTTGATTTATTGCATGCTATATCTGGTTAAATAATTTAAAAATACGCTTGAAATTATTGAATTTTATAACTTTTAAAATAACTAGTCTGGATCATTAAGAGCTCCTGCGTCAAATATATAGTTTTTAAAAAAAACGCCCCAGTAAATTTAGTTGACATGGACTACACATCGTTTCTCGAAAATGTTATATATTCACATTTCATTAACCTTCATGCCATCCAGCCTCTTGACGTCGGGCTAACGATATGACATTTTTGAGATTTTCCCCTTCATGTAACGCAAGTACTATGTATCGAAAGCTGCATCAGTTAGTTCTATCGAGATGTCCTCCACGAAGTCTAGGCTCAAATCTTCATATCCTAGGACTCATTCGTAGTGGCTTGAGGAGTTGACCTCAAATATGCTAATTAATTAATGCAGACGATATTTTAAGTTACGATATCAGACTCAAAAACGAATTTTCTCTAAATAAGCATACCTTTTTTCTACGGATTCGAATTTCCGATCTCCAAAATAAAGGGGATAGCCTCTATCTGGAAAATATAGTCTCCATAATTTGGTCCCCAAGTTTGGAGCTCTTAATGGTAATTTTACTTTTGCGAATTTCGCCATATCTCGAAAACTTTTTAAGGGAATTTAAAAAATTTCGCACACAATTTCACAATCCGTTTATTCAAGGATAATTCCATGCAAAAAAGAAATTTTGGTAAGTATTTATTATTTGTTATTATTTACTTCAATACAGTCAAAAAAAGTTTGAATTGCGAGGTATACAATTTTTACGTCATTTTAAAGTATGTAATTTTATATGACAAAATAAAAAAATTGAGCGAAATCGGTTGAATAATTCTTAGAAATCAAATTTCAAATATGCAACTACTTTACTTTCTTCTCTGACTTTCTTTTCCTCTGACAAAACTATGGGGACCATATTTTCCAAATTGCTTCTATCCCCTATATTTTGGGGATCGAAAATCCAAATTCGTTGAAAAAAAGGTATGTTTAATATTCAGTCCTTTTTGTGTCTGATGTCATGATTTTAAATATCATCTCCCCCATTAATTAGCATACTTGAGGTCACCTCCTCGAACCATTAAGATTGAATTTTAGAATGCGAACATCCAATCATTACATTAAAAGTTTTTTTTTAAAACTTTTTTTAAACTTTTGTTTGGAGAACCGCACCTTAAATGTCACTTAAAAGTCAGAGTCAGAATTTATTCATGTTGACAGCTACCATTATGGTCAATCACCTTTAGAGAAACATCAGAGCACATTCAGAGAAACATTCGAGAACATATAGAGAAACATTCAGGTAGCACATATAGAGAAACATTCAGGTAGCAGATATAGAGAAACATTCAGGTTAAATTACAGTGCTGTTTTTTAATGATAGTCCTGGTTAAAAAAAGAAAAAACATAATTCTGCTTCGCAAAACCAAAATGCATGGTATTTAAATCATTCATTTGGCATATTTTTCCATTTGCATAGCAACAGATTGCAAAATTCTGGTTTTCAAAATAAAAATTCTGCTCTGGGCTACAGTAAAAATACATTAAATCAGAAAAATAATAGCTTGCATCCTTCAATTTTTTTTGTTTCAAACCTGTGCCCTTGTTTAATTTCTTGAAAGAAAAAAAAATCAATATCATTCCATTTAATTCAAATTCAATGACTTTTGTTACCCTTCCAACGCGTTGTATATCAACTACACATTACTACACGTAAAGTAATAATTACAAAACTGTATAGTGAATTTAACCGAATAGATGGTTTTTATGCCATGCTCTGAGATATTACGGTGAAATTACCAAATCATACCAAATTTCATCTCATTTGCTACCAAAAATATGGTAAAAAAGCATTTCTATGGTAAAAAAAACGTATTTTATTGCAAATTTTATTAAATCATTACCAAAGTGCTTTGGTAAAAACTACCAGGAGTTTGGTATTTCCACAGAGCCAGAAAAACGATAACTTCTCCTATATTCTGGTTGTTTTGATTATGCATTTTTTCTCAGTGTGTAAATTTGTGGCTTACAAAAACGCGACTTTCTCTCAAGACTAGGTAAAATATTTGCGCTTTTTTGCTTTAAAATTTACAGCTCTTTTCAGTAACAGTGTAATCAATTATATTAATTAAATCAACACATATTTTAAGCCTATTCAAAGAGTATAATAATCCAGCATTATTGTATTTATCCCTTTCGATAATAAATAATTTCTTAAACGAAAAGAGAATTTAGCAGAATCCATCAAAGTTGTGTAGCGTTAAAACCTAATTTTCTTTTACATATTTCAAAGTATACCAGTAAAAGGAAAAGTTATCTATATAAATACTGATAAGAACTTGAAGAAGAAAAATACAATAGTTCAAAGTGAAAAGTTTGCAAAAATACATTTTAAGTGTTATACAGATATTCGTAATTGTTTCAATATGGTTAACGAATAATACTTAGTTTAAAGAGCTAAAATTAGTTTGCCATCGTAATGTACTCAAAGTTTCTTTCTCTTAGGAAAAAAAACTAATTTTCAAAATGGCTCGAATAGAACTTTATATTTTTAGTAGATGTTCCACAAGCTTAATTTAAAAGTGCCTTTGCTCTTTTATATTCATTTCAAGGAACTGCAGCTTTCACTTAAAGTTAATCTTATAAAAAGTACATCTTGAAGTATTCAGATTCGCGTGTACTTAAATAATTATATTTAGAACTAAGTTTACGTTTTGTTTCACATATAGAAAGAGCAGTTACTCGTTCTTAAAGTACAATAAAATCAGTCTTTCGTAATGACGACCAGAATGTTTTTCTTTAACTTTTAAAATGCGTTAATTTAGCGGCGATATTTTTTAAAGATAAATGCATACAACGATTCGTGCAGAAACTTCCACTTTCTTGTAAATTTATCCCAATAAAACGCTGCCTACAGGTTTAATTTAAAAATTTTTAAGAGAGCGTTTATCTTCAAAATAAACGAAGTAATTAAAAGGATTCGGAGCACTCTGGCAAAAGAAGCCAGCTCGATAAAAGTTAACGAAAATTCCACGCGCTTTGTTTCTTTTTAAAAGTGTCAAAAGCCTGGACTGAAACAAAGCTGCGCTCGAGATAAATTTAGTTAAAGATTTTTGCAAAAGTTTCGAAAGGTTTACTTTGCTTTCGAAAAAGAAATTAATCCTTTCTTAGGAAAGTTTGTGGAAAAAAAAGTTCACGAAAAATTATAAACTCAATTATATTCAACGCATTTTTGAAGTTTTTTAAAAAAAACTGTTTCCCGAAGACGTGATGGTTTTTAATTGGTTGCACAAAGAAAAGAGGTTATTGATTATTTTTGACGATGTTAGAATGATTTTATTCTTTCGCACGAAATGCTTTTTTTTTTCATTTAATAATATGTTTGAGTTTTTAAAAATTTATTTTGCTTTTGAACTGTAATCAAGAGTGGAGAAAATTAATTAAATCTTTGGTGATAACAGAAAACCTTCCACGGCGGTTTCTTTTTTATTTTAAATTTCGACTAAATAAAAATATTTGATTTATTTTTTGCTTTTATCTAATGCGGGTCACTTCAAAAAAGATTTAAAGTTTCCTTAAAATGTGACACATAGTGCTAAGATTTTTTTTGTTTAGAATTTAATTTAGGAAACATCTTAAAGTGCGTTTTTTATTTTATCGTAAAAATGTTTTTGTAAAAGTTGTTTCCTTAATAATAGAGCAATGGTTGAGTTTCTTAAGAATTCCTGGTTTTATTAACTTATGTTTGTTTATTTGTTATTATATACAAACTATATCTTGTTTCTGTATGCTGATTTTTAAATAGAAATAAATTATTTACACGTTTAACTATCACTGTATAAAAAAAGGATGAAACATCTGCAGTACGGGTACAATTAATTTGTATTTTTTATTTTTTATTATATGCAAAATATATCTTGCTTATGTTTACTGTTTTTTAAATTGAAATAATTATTTGTAATCCTTACTATCACTATGAGAAAGGCTGCAAAGTTTACAGTCCGGGTACAATTAATTAATTTACGTTGTTTATTTGTTATTATGAGCAAAATATATCTACATACTGTTTATTGGTTTTAAATAGAAATGTGTATTTGTATATTTGACTTTCACTATAGAAAAAGGCAACACAGTTTGTAGTGCGGGTACAATTGCGGCCTTTGATATTGTTAATATCAGCCATCCAACCAAACCATGATTATGAAATAATCATGATTTGGTTATTATGGCCATTAATATGAAAAATTTGCATAATGAATGTTTACTTGAAAAGAATTCACAAAATATTTTAAACACAAGTATATTTAACCTGTTGTTTTTAAAAATATTGAGAAAAAACTTCTTCTCGAAGATCTTATAGTTTCTAATTGGGTGTACGAAAAAAAAGCAGGTCATTGATTATTTTTGACGATGCTAGAACAATTTTCTTTAATGTTTTTTTTGTTGTTTTTTTTTACTCAATAATACGCTTGTATTTTTAAGATGCATTTTACTTGAGAACTGTAATTAAGAATAGAAGAAATTAGTTAAATCTATACTAATAACTAATTACCTTCGACAGCGGTTATTTAATTTCAAATTTTGACCAAATAGAAATATTTTACTTTTTTTCTTCTTGCGATGCTTAAACAATTTTTTTTCATACTGTCTTAAGAAAACTTTTTATCGTTAATTTTTTTTCTTATTTTAGTAACAATGTGATGTTACTGTTCTTTATAGAATTTAAAAGCAACTATTTTTGTTAACTTACATTTGCTTATTTGTTTTTGTTCACAGAAAAATACGTGTTTCTCTTTACTGATTTAAATAGCAGTATTCTTTAGATACAATGTGTCTCTAAATTAAGAGAAAAGTCATTTTGTAACTTAAGAACTTTATTATTTTTTGTTTTATTTTCTTAGTGTTTTCATAAAATATACAATAATGGGTAAATAAATAAAATATTGTACATTGTTTCGTACATTTACACTCATGTTCGCATTCTTTTATCGAATTTTTCAATGACTGTTCTGCATACATGCGTGCAAAATTCTTTGATAGAGTGATCAATTTCTGCCACCAAGGCTAGGGTGATTACAGGCTTCATATAAATTTAAAAATGATAAAAATATATAAAATAAATATTATTATAATATATAAATATAGTATAATCAATCTATAATGGAGGAGATATAAAGGCTCAGGTAATAGAGCGTTCGCCTTCCAGTGACGTGAACCGTGTTCGAATCCCAGCGATGGATGTTCGATACTAATCCGCATCCGTCTTGCACCGACTGCAGTGCTGACGGGAAATATCCTCAGTGTAGACGGATCATGGGTTAGAGTCCCTTTGCCGTCAGGCTAACCGTGGAAGGTTCTCGTGGTCTTCCTCTCCATGTAAAGCAAATGCTGGTTAGTTCTATCAAAAAGTCCTCCAAGAAGGTAAATTTCTCCCAATACTTGATCCAGGAATTCCCTTGTCATCTGGATGGGGTACAAAATTACAAGACTACGGAGATGAGCATTAGTAGTCGTAAACCCTAAATTGGATCGGATGTTAAGGGACGGTTAGGAAATAAAATCTACAGTGAAGATGAAATTTCATTGCAGAAGTGATACATAAATTTTTTTCTGTTTTTGGTGAGAATTTTATTTGCATGGTGTTTGTCTCAGTTTTTGTCCAATTGATTATAAAAAAAGATTTTAAATATTTTTTAACATATTATTTTGTCCAGTTCAGTTTGTTTTTGTTAGATTACTAGATTGTTAGGCTGTAAGTGAAAATTGTAACTGCTGATAAAATAGTAATTTATTCAATCTTATAGAATCTTATTTCATGAGACATAGAACTCCGGTAGAAATTTAAACCTTCTTACTAATCGAATATTGAGCAAAATTTAGATTTGCTATAAATTCTTTTGTGCTATTAAAAGATAATACATTTTATATTTGTTGAGCAGAAAGTAATTCAAACGCGCGTATCGTCATTCAGAACTCCAGTTCAAAACTGAGCACCCTAGTTCATCGAATACTAGATCTCTATTGCTCATGCAAGCAAACATAAATGGGGTAAAATTTGGTAGAAAGTACAAAATATTTAATAAGAGAGTAATGCTTAAGGATATTCTTAATTAATATTCAAAGACATCGTTATAAGGTTTTAAATAATAAAAAGAAATAATCATTTCTGTAGTATGTATTATTTTATACAAAGATGTTTTTCTCCAGTTTTGCCATTCCCAATCAATTATTTAGTTCATATTATAAAATGTTTTCGATATTTCTATTCTTCTATTTCGGTATTGTATGAGTTTATGTTCCTTGAGTGTCTTCGCATTCAGGTTTATTCAAGCATGATGTTTTCAACGATTTTTTTGTTTGAGTAATAGTTTATTTTTCCTCCATTTATCAAAGGAAAATAAATTTCACAATACACGAAGTATTAATAACAGCAAACTGTAAGAAAAGTTTTCGTTTTTTTTAATTATAAATGATGGGTCAAATACTCTTCAAAAATAACCTTTAATACGTTTCCAACATTATATATAAATGTTAAATAAAGAAGTATTATTATTTCCAGTTTCCAATTTGGAATTTTTTTATTTAATGTAACTTGTTTTTGAAGCATTTACCCTTCAATACGCTTTTTGTTTAAGTTGTTATGCCTCAATTTATTAATAGCTAATAATTAATTTACTGTGTTTAGATTTAAAATGATAAGGAATTCAGCATCAAATTAAGGTATAACGTACGGGTCAATATTAAAATCTATTTGTCAGTAAAATACTATAACATAATTTTTACAGTAATATTTTTTTAATTAGAAAGCTTCAATGATTCTACAGTAATTATTACTCTAAAGATAACAGTCTATCAGATTTGGTAACCGTAAAATCGTTTGATACATTTTGAGTAACATCCGTACAATCCATTTTTACCGTTAAATATTATACCGTAATATTTACAGTAATATTTATTTAATTAGAGGGATTCAGTGATGTAGAAGCTTCGGGTCTGTAGAAGAACGCAGTACTTTTTTATATTTTATAACCGTCGGTGAACAGCCAACCCAACTTTAGATTTACGACTACTAATGTTCTACTCCTTAGCCTAGTAATTTTTAACCTAATCCAGAAGATTAAGGAACTCCTGGATCAAATATTCTGAGAAAGTTGCCGTGGAGGAATTTTTGACCAAATTAATCAGCATTTACGTTGCATGGAGAGGAAAACCACGAAAATCTCCCACGGTTATCCCGAGGGCGAGGGGACTCTAACCCATAATCCGTCTACCGCTGAGAATATTTCACGTCAGTACTATGGTCAGTGCTAGTCGAGTGCGGAATTCGGATCGACCAGCCATCGGTGGTCACCAGGTGAACCCGGATCACCTCACTGGATGGCGAACGCTCTATCCCCAGAGTCACAACGGGTCACGAAATAACTATCGTGACTTCTTTGAGGAAACTAATTTCGTCTAAATCAAATAGTTTCGTAGAATTTCGTTCGTGTAGCAAGTCACAGTGTGTGAAGAACAATTTCAAAATACATACTCTTATTAATACTCTAATTAAACCTGTATTACTTTATGGCAGTGAATGCTGGCCTTTAAATAAATCTGAGGAAAATATACTACGAATATCTGAAAGAAAATTACTCTGAGCCATCTTCAGCGCTATTAACGAAAACAATGTTTGGTGGATTCAGCAACATTATAAATTATACAAAAAATTCAAACAACAAAAACATAATTTCAGTTATTATATCTTATAGAATAAAATGGCTGGATCACATCTGTAGAATGGCTGATGGTGAACCAAATAAAAAGCTGACTTTTGTAAGGTTTACTGACAACCGAAAAAGTGGAAGACCAAACACCAGATGGATTGGATTGATTCTGTGGAAAAAGATTTTAAAACCATGGGCATAAATACATGGAGAAACCCAGTGTCTAATCGAGGCAGATGGAAACGACTCGTTGGGATGGCTCTGATGGCTTATACTAGGCTGTAATGCTGATGGACGAAGAAGATTAAATGATTTTATGGTAGTTGTTACTGGAATATTGGAAAAATTTTTGTTACATAAAAAGTTCCGATGATAATTCATTTTACGGTAAAAAGTCTCGCTGCCTTGCGTGCCAGTACTTCTTACCGTAATTGGATCCGGAATTTCTTACAGTGTATAAGAGTTAAGAAAACTAAGAATAAAGAACAAAAATAGTCTGCATAACAACCGATCAATAATAACTACAATTAATAATAATTAGAAGCACGTTAAAAAATTCTACAAAACATAAGTAATTAGAATTATAGCTATGACTCAAAATTTATTTCAATCATTCATTTTTAAAACTAACAAGGCACTTTTTGAGGTATTCTTTACCGAAAAAAAATAATTATTATTTTTTTAAAAAACTGCCGTTAGTAAGAAAAGGTTTGATTTTTCTGATTTCAAACAATATTCACCATTGAGTAATTTTGAATTTAATATGAACTCTCTTTGTTATTAAGTGCAAAGAACACTTTCTAATGAAGCTGGAGCAATTGAGAACTGTAAATCTAAGATACATTAAAATCTCAAATTATACTATTTTATTATAAAAATGGAAACATGAGAACAAAATTATACGCACATCACTAGCTGCATTTACGGTGCCAAAATGTACCTTTAATAAGAAAGTGCATAATTTTTATCTGATTCAAACAAGTTGTGAAACTAAGAGAGATTCAAATTAGCAAGCCCTCTCACTGTTACTAAGCGCAAATCACATTTTCTAATCTAACTTAATGCTAACACCTATCTGGTAACGAAATTCAATTTCCACCATCTAATTTTGTCTCCCTCGTTGCAGGATTTACAGCAAAATCTAGGCTTCCCCATAAATCCAGGCTTCAGAGGCCTTCTGCACTCTTCCCTTAATTCACTTATGTCACTGTAACCGCGTCCAACACACCTTTTACTGCATTTCTTTCCCCCCTTTTCTCCATCGCCTAATGAGGCAACTTTCGAACTACCTATTAATTAATAGTAGCGATCGAACGTTTTACGCCGGATCTGTCATTTTATCACCTTCGTTTTCTGTTTCCTAGCCTTTTCATCCAATATAGAGGGCTTAGACACGCGCCATCTTCATAATTACTGTATAGATCGCCTCTAGTTCCTGAAGATTTATTTCTTTCAGCCAGAGCCACCCGAATAATCTTAGTAAATAATTTATCAATGAAAAAAACTTTAATAAAATTATATTTTTAATTGTTAATAGAATTGGTTTATAGTAATTTTTTTAAAAACGAAGGGAAAACTAGATTTTCTTTCCTTTATTGTTTTATTTTCTAATTGCACCGGTAGAAGAAGTTTTGTAGCATGTTGAACCATAATATGAATCAGGTTTGTCGACTAAAATTATGGTTTAACACACCTCAATATGCTACTTCTGAAACTGGATTATACAATACTGCATGTAAAAATTCAGGATCAAATTACGGTAAAAAGCACGGCCATTCAGGGTACCTGAACTTTTTACTGGAACATGTTACTGAACAAAAAAACCTACTATACCGTAATTTTTACAGTTATAATTTCCCTAACATCACTGAGTCACTCTAATTGAATAAATATTACTATAAAAATTACGGTATAATACTTAACGAGAAAATGGATTTTGCGGGGAAATAGATTTTAAGGATGATGCACCAAAAGTGCTATACCGTAATTTGATCCGGAATTTTACAGTGTACGTAGTACAACTTGAATATGGACATAGTTCAATTTAATTCCTTATTAAGGTTACAGCAAATTTGCAACATATTATGGTTCACGATACCGGTATTAGGGTTCAAAGCTGAATAGATATTTATAAAAGTTTTTAAACATTCTCAGAACTGTAACTCTAATTTTGGTCAATTAAAGTGCTTTATCTGTATAGTTCTTTATTTTTGACTGTCATTTCGTCACAGAATTACACAACTTTGTGACGAATAGCAAATTCTCAATTAACAGAATCGATTCTTCACTCATGTGTCATCACATCACGCTGTGAAAGTTCTTCAGCATTTGTATGTGACTTAAAACAATTTACATAGTATGACAGGATGGTACAGGGATAAGTGCGCAGTTTTTCAGGCAGGATAATTCCGACTATGACTGTAATCCCTCGTTCATACTGATTTTATTTTATGCTTTAGCTCCTAATCTATTCCTAAGCATTACATCTAAAACTTTTAAGAAATTTTTTATCCTCAAACAAGTAAAACTAGAAATTTCTTTAATTCGACAGAAACAGTTTTTTTTCTTCAAAAATGACGTAAATTCCGTGTTGTTTAGAGTTTCGTTACTTTCAGTAACGCAATCTTGACTTAGGCACTATCCTAATTTGTTTACCACTCCAAAAAAATAATAATGAAACTCCATTACATCATTATTCTTTCTTAAAATTTACTTGTTTTCTGAAAACTTAAAAGTATGAATATCTGATTTTTCGAAATTTTTTAATGGGTTATCGCCAATAATGACAAAACTTTCTTACATGATGCCCACATGCATCTTCTAACTTAAATTATATTTCCTTTGAAAACAACTCGTTTTAACTAAGTCGTATCAAAATCTCAAAAACTCAAATTATATTCTCCATTTTTTATGAAATTCTGAGCATAAATATGCAGCTGAAACTAGTTAAAAATTCAAAAAACACTTAAGTTACATCCACTTTAAATATAACTGCTTCAAAACAATAAAGGAAAAACATATTTCTCGGTTCGTATGCCTATTGTAAGAAATGTCCTCAAAGAACATTTTTCAAACCGAGCCATTATTTAACAAAGCACATGAGAGAGAAATGTAACACTTTTTGAATTTGTGAAATGAAATTTAAATTTTGGTAATTTATTAAAATTAAATCACTTTTGTAATAAGTTAATGCAATCAGTCGTGTTGCTAATGCCTCGGAAATGTCGTCATGTGCAGCTAGAGGCGCTTTTCTGTTATGAACTGTTTCTTCGTGTGATTCTTTACAGGTTGTAACAGGAAGACGCCTCTAGCCACGTACGATGATGTTTTCGGGAAGGGGTTCCTGCTCAATTTTACTCCTAATGATGCGCTTCTCGATGATAATGAATCCTCTTGATGTTGGAACATTTACGTGACCTCCTGCATATTTACCCCCTGTAGGGAAGCTTCGTTACTTTGACCTGTTAAGAACCAAGTGAAGAAACAGTTCAAGCGTTCCTAGCAGCGTATGACGGCATTTTGAGATATCAAAGCTTAACCCCGTCGCGCCCCAGTGACGATGCATGCGGGGAAAGCCTTTTCAGATGCGGTTGCATGCAATTTTAATACTGAATATATGCCCTAACTCCTTTAGAAGTTTGTAGCAACATTTATGCGACTCCTTGTTATGTGTAACGTTTTTGAAATTGTACATTTCAACAAAAAATAAGCAAAAGAATGTCATTAAAAAAACAGTAGCTTTAGGAACTAAAATTGTTTTAGATTTAAAATTCCCACATCCAAATTAGGAGAGATCAAGTATCTGTATAAATGCAACAAAAAGTTAGTTCTCCAGTGTAATCTAACAAACAAATATATATTTATGTATAATTATATACATGAATTGTATAATTATACAAGACGTTTGAATTACTTATGACTTCTTGATGATCATTCACATTTTTCTAAAAAAAAGTTTAAACACGACATTTCAACTTAACAATTCGAGAAAGAATTATAGTTTACATATAAAATAATAAATTGCTTATTTTCTTGATCGCAATTGCAATACTAATTTTTGTGGTGATATAAAATTCTTCTCCGTACAAATAACAATTTTCAATTAACAATTTTTCTAGGAAATTAAATAATTTGAAGAAAAAAAAGTTGAGAAATGATCATTGTAAAGATATTTTCGTATCATGTTATTCATCTTGCAGCCTTTGCCAAAAGCAATAACGAAACCTTTTTATGTTGATATACTCTTATTTTATTTCCTTTTGGTGATAAACTGATTTCATTTCGTTTCGATTGGCGAAATTCCAAAGTACACATATCTTCAATCAGGAGTCAGAATATTCTACTACTCTATGGGTATGTGTGATAAGGGATATTTCATTTAAGTATCTTTTTTGTGACGTGAAAAGATAGAGAAAATTCTTTTAAATTCCCCTTATTGAAAAAAATAATTTAACAAATTTGATTTAAGGCGAAAGTTGAAATAAAATGTTACTTATACAAAAAACATCACAATTACAAATTTGCGATAAGAATATTAAGTTAGTAGTGTTTTAAAATTATTTTTAATTAATAATATACATTTTAATATATTCATTGTTGACGTATGTCTGTTTAGGCAGAAGGGGTGCGATTGTTCCTGTTTTCCAGTGGCGCCATCTATGGCCAAGAATTCGACTTCTGCCACACCATTCGTCACACCCATTTATAAGGTGAACCCATTCATACATCCATTCATTCATCCACAGATCGTAATTTTGACCTGAATCAGAGAACGATTGATCTCCAATCCAGTACCCCCAGAGGTGTTGATTTGTTATGGGAACATGGATGACTTTTGCGACTCGACAGATTTAACGTGCATCAGTCACTTTACTGCATAGGGAGTCTTCGGCTGGCGGGGTTCGAACCCACGAACTCTCGGACATGGACCCAGCGCCCTACCGACCAGGCTGTCCCAGCCCAATATATTCATTAAATTATTTGATATAGTTCAGAATTTTTCTTCTTTTAAATTTCCTAGAACTGCAATTTGATTCTATGCAGTAAAAAAAAATATCGTAAAACTTACGGTTTTAAATCGCAGCTTTGCTGGTTGCGCAAAACCGTAAATTTACGAAGATAATCCGTAGTCGAAACGGTTTTTTAACGTACAAGAACAAGTTTTTCCTTAAAAATGTAGGAAGAAAATCCGTAATCAGTTTGCTTTTTTGCCGTAACAAAACAAGTTTTTACAACAAAAATAATTATGCCGCGAAACAGACTTTTAGCAAAAGAACAAATTTTCTCTGAGAAAGTTGCGAAGTAAATCTGTAAACTCACCATATGGAAATATTTTACGTCAGCAGAATTTATATCTACCAGTCATCGCTGAGATACGAACCTGGGTCATTTCATTTAGAGGTACACACTCTGTCCCCTAAGCCACTGCTGCTCAAGTGTTAATTCATGAAGAAATTGTGGTATTCAGAATTTCGCTTTAATATTTTATCAATTTGATAATTGAGTCGAATTGAAGTTTTATTCATGCGATGTTCAAAACCATAAAGTTAATTGCTAAAAAGTAAGAGCAAGTATAGAAAATTAATAGTAAAATGGTTTGAGTAAAGGTAAAGTTATATTACGGAACGCGTAACTGCATGGCAAAAACCAGAAATTAAACTAACGGTTTAAATCCGTTAGTGATTAGAATGAGATACAGAGAAAAACCGTTTTATCAACAAAACAGCATTAAACATCTAAATTTGTGGAGAAATTCCATAAAACAAAAGGTATTTTTACAGAGTACACAAAATTTAGTAGAATTGTAATCTTGAGGGATACGATTGTCAGGCGTCCTAAATTTAGTATACATTAGTATACATCAGTATACATTAGTATACATTTTCCATTAGTATACATCAGTATACATTAGTATACATTACAGTTTTTAAATTAAATTATTTACAGTTTCGAATTTCTTCGTTATTTTCGTTTTAAACTTTCTATTACTAGTAGAGTAATTTTTTTTCCTGGCACTTTTGCTATTTTACTATTTTTTTTACTAGAATAGGGATATACTTAATGGAAGTGATTACGTAACTTATTGAAAGCTGAGTAATTTTGAAAAAAGTTGTACAAGTATAGTTTTGCTGCAGAATACATGTAAAAATATGCATCCACTTTAACCTCTTCACTACTGAATTATAACGAAATATGGCAAAAAGTATAGTTTTGCTGCAGAATACATGGAAAAATATGCATCCACTTTAACCTCTTCACTACTGAACTATAACGTAATATAGCAAAAAAAGATTTTACAGTTCCGAATATCTATTTTACTGCCATAAGTCATAATAAGATAAACAAAACATGAATTATACTACCAGGGGACTAATAATTTTAAGTACACATACATTGGACCTCAGGTCTTAACAAAGTAAAACAAATATAAATATTTAAAATGTTAAATTACACCTCTAGTAAGAAGAAACATAAATATTGTTATATTATGGCCAATGTAAGAAAATTTAATAATTATTTAGAAAAAATATAAATTTTATAAAATACGAAGTTTTATCTAATTACAAAGCAATACTGCATGAAATTCTCAGGTTCAAACTTATTTTAATTATGCAGCTGCACAAAATAAATAACTATTGTAAAGAATCCAACATTAATTATAAAAAAAATATTTAATAATTGGGAATAAAATTTCAAAATTATGGAAAAAAACACAAATAGTTAAAGTTATTAAATGTATTTACGTACCTTAACATAAAACAATCAATTAAAATACACACATGCCGGCCAGGTGGCCGAGCGGTTAGCGTGCCTGACTGCGAAGGCTGCGGGTTCGAATCCCGCTCTGGGCATGGATGTTTCTATCTCTCTTTGTGCTGTCCTCTGTTGTGTGTGTTTATGATGTGTGAATGTGGCCCACCCTATAAACGGGTTTGTGGCAGTGTGGCGTGGGCAATGTTGCTCGCCTCCGTGACTTTGGTTCACAGGTGCCCACTGGGTAACGCGAAATGAGCAACAATTCTGGCGTAGTATAGGCAAAGATTCAAATTCAGTGCCTGCCATTGAAAAAAAATACACACATAAATATTACTAAATAAATATCAAATTAAATACTCATTTATTACTATGAAATATCACCTGACTACTACTCAGTCATAAATTTCGCCATACGTATCATGCTACACACACATACGTGGACCTCCATATTCTAGACTGGGTTATTTTTAAATGTTAAGTAAATATAAATTTAAAAGCTTCATACAGATTAAAGAACTACTAAGTCAAAAGAAAAATATTTATTTTCAGAATTACTGAATTGAATAATATTTAAAATTACGTTTTCGAGCATGTGGATCTAGCGTCCTTTCTCGAAAATTACTTCTGTTTATGTAGAATTCTACTCAAATAACTTACACGTTCGGCATATATTGGAATCCCCAGAAAGTTTAAACGTCCACGAATGTTTCTGTGAAGGTAAAACTATAAATTTCATTATAGCGTATTTTCAGAAGCTAAGAGGTGAAGGTCCACATAAATGGACCAAGATAATGAAGTGGTTTATCTAAAAGATTGTCAATATGCATTCTTTCTTTCCCAAGTTTATGTAGAATCCAATTCCTCAGTAATTGTATTCTATATAAACAGAAGTAGAACTATAATATAACATATAAATATTATATAATAATTTTAACAAAAGCACATTGCAGTCTACAAATTACATTATTACTAGAAAGCTAAATCCCCTGCCTGCTGCGCTCGCCAACCCCCTAAAACTTGCTTTCTCAGTTTCTTTCAGATTGCCTTGCAATTTGAACACTCTTTTCTCGCCCACAGAATATATTTTTGTTTATATACTTTATACTCTTTCAAAAATAAATTTTTATCTCCTACAGTGAAACCTTTGATTTATAAACATTTCGTTACTATTAGCTTTCGGGGGCCATAAAAAAGTCCATTAACACAGTACCTTTATTAGTATATAAGGACTTACTACAATCTTTCATTACCTATTACCCTCAATATGTAAGCTTCCCTGGCGTTAAGATTAGTTTGGCGATTTTTTTTACTGTCTCGTACAACGAAATAATAACTACTTGTACCAAAGAAGAAACAATCATCAAAAATATCGATTTAAATTAATTTATGCAATGTCATTTTACCTAAGTAGCATAAAAGTCGACTATTCAGAAAAATTATTGACACAATTGTAAATTTGCGAGTTTGAAATTACATTAGATTAAATAATGAATTAAGGGGTTTCACTACTAGAAAGACATAAATTAAAGCTGCAATTAATGTAATTGAAAGAGCAAGTCTAATTGGAAACAATTTACGCTTAAATTCGATGTTAGTATTGTTTTCTTTAGTAAATTTTGTTATTTGGTTTATGCTTTTATTATTAGATTTTTTTTCATGCTTATAATTACTAACTCAGAACTTTCAGATTTCAGTTCTTTGTTGCCACCTTGAAAAAAAATCTTCGTTTTTTTAACTATCTACACATTGCTCTATGTAATGCAATTTTTTTTTTTAAAAATGGAACATCAGAGTATTTAAATTTCAGTATCAAGAAAATACTAGAATAAAAAAAAAATCTAATTTATCTCTTTCAGGACCTTTTGACGAAACAAATGTACTGAACTAGATTGTCCTGTATAACCGGGAGAAAAAAATTGAAAACAATCATTTATCTTATCTGCGTGCATTGCAGTCATAAAAGTTTTTGTTCATCCCTGTCATCACATCGTCGATTTTAGATCGAAGAATATAGATAAACACATTGGATGATCATATTTGAAGCCTCTACAATAAATTAGCTAGATGGTATCTGAAAGATAATAAATTATTCTCTATTATTTATGGATAGGAATTTTATATATATTTTTTCTCATCTACGGAATAAATGAACTGACTTTTTTTCACTGAATGGTGCTGGAATCGATAATCCAGTCATTCCTAATGGGATCAATCTCCCCTTCCCCAGTACTACTTTATGTTCTTTTTTCATTCTTACATTTATGAGATTAAGTTGTTCTGTGTGTAATGAGTTAGTTTTTATGAACCAAAGAATTTTTGAAAGAATGTTCAGTATTGATGTTTCAATCCACAACGCGCTCTTTTTTCTTGACTCTAACCTATTTATCTGATAAAAATACAGGTATCTGTAGCATATTATGTATTTTGCAACCATCAGTCAGCCCAATTTTTGAATTTACGACTACTAATATTTAACTCCATAGCCTTGTAATTTTGAGCCCAATCCAGAATACAAAGGAACTCCCGGATCAAGAATTGGGAGAAATTTGCCTTCGTGAAGGACTTTTTGATGGAACTAACCCGCACTTACGCTACATGGAGATGTAAACCATGAAAACCTCTCACTGGTTAGTTGACGGCAAGGGGACTCTAGCCAATAATTCGTCTACCACTGAGGATATATTACGTCAGCACTGTGGTCGGTGGCAGCGCCGAATGCGGAATTTGCATCTACCTGAAATCGTTGGAATTTGAACCCGATTCACCTCATTGGAAGGCTAACGCTCTATCCCCTAAGCCAGTGTTTCCCAAACTTATGACTTTTGTGTACTCTTTCTAAATTTTTTGTAACGCTGTGTACCACTAATAAAAAAATGAATGTATTTTTTACTATAAAAATTGCACAAAATTTAAGAATCACAACTGGCTGTCGACACCACTAATTATTAACTGATAACTCTGCAAAAAATAGCCAATAGAAGAATGCGTAATCGTAAATTTTCATGGCTAGCTTGTTTTCAAATAAAAGTTTTTGAAATTTTTGTTTGTTTCAAGATATTTCACATAGGAACGCTTACCCCCGCTAAACTGTTCCCGTACCCCTGGACGTATGCGTACCACCCTTTGGGAAACACTGACCTAAGCCATCGCGGCTGTAACAGGCAACATTGCAATATAATGACTCTATAATCCAAAGTATTATTAAATAAATTATACGAAAAAGATTCTTCCTTATGATTAGTAAACAATTAAAAGTTCTAACAAAGCAGTTTTTAAGTTTTTAATAGCAGAAGAAATTTTGAATTTAACATAAACCTACATTTATGACAGGTAGCCATTAATATGTTATGACTTAGGAATACAATTTGTCATAAAATAAATTTCCTAAAAATATTTTTTCAGGATTAATAAACAATTAAATTCTCTTTTGAGATCCATCAAGCAAAACAGTTTATATGGCATTAGAAGACGTAATTTTGGATTAAATATTTAATTTTTATTAAATACATTAATTAATAATTTTTATATAAAACATTATTTACATTTATAGCGGGAATTCATTAACATATTATGACTCTAGTATCTAATGTATTATTAAATAAATTGCTTAAGAACATGAGGTTAATAAGCAATTAAAGGCTCTTTTATGACCCATCAAAGAAAAAAAGCTTATAAAGCAATAGAAGAAAGTTTTTAAGATTTAATATTACCTACATTTATATCAGGCAGCCGTTAAAAACTTTAGATTTCAATGTATTATTTTTCATAAACATTCTTTTTTGAGATTAGTAAACAATTAAAGACTCATTGCAAACAATTAAGACTCCATCAAACAGAACAGCTTATAAAGCAATATCAGAAGCCTTCTGTGATTTAATTCCAGTGACTATCCACATCAGGCAACGATCAATCTCCAGATTTCGATGCATTATTTCTTGATAAAAATACATTACATAAACAGATTCTTTATTAGACTAGTAAATAATTAAAGACTCTTTTCAACCCATCGAACAGAACAGCTTATAAAGCAATAGCAGAAGCCCTCTGCTATTTAATTTAATCCTATATCCATATCAGGCACCCAATTGTCCAAGTGCTAATGTTATTTATTAACATTTTCACCGGTAATGGAGGGCATTACTCTTCTGTGGTAGACTGCTGATTCTATTTTTCCAAGGCTTGGAACTCCCTTGGCATTTTAGACAAAGATTCACTTTTATCGACAGAAATAAGATTGGAATCGCGCCAAGTCGATTCTCCAGTAGGCAGCTATTTGACATACACATTGTAATATTAAACGGGAAGCGGTCACTTATCCGTTCCGGGAAAACGGGATAAAAGAGTCCCTTATTTATTAAAACGGATGACAATACTACCATATATATTTTATTCAAGAGAGCTATGAAGTATAAAGCGATGAGCTTCATCAAATATTGAGATATTTGAAATGAAATCGCTCGAAACAGTTTTATTCGGAAAGCTTACGTTTCGCAATGCTTGTAATAGAAAATTTCTGGTAGATTTGCTTTCTTTTAACTTTTTTTCTGAAAATATATTTAAAATAAATGCTCTGGGATCAAAGGGCTTTTGATTCCATTTCAATATTTTCTACACTTTCATAGCCTTGAATTTTTTAGTAACTTTTTGTGATATTTTTTTTCAGTTTGAATAAGAAAAGAGAGGTGGCAACATTGCTTTAATAATAAAATGTAGATTACATTGAAATCTGAAAGCTCAGTATACTATATAGCTTGTTAATTTATAACCTTCTTAGTTAAACTCTATAATCAAACTCTAAATAAATTCAATATAATTTGGACATGAAAAGTCTACATACAATTTGTTTATTTCGTTTGTTGGGAATTGAACGGAAACAAATTTGGCTGAGATATACAGAAAAATTAGTCAAAAGTGTGTATAAAATAGAATTTTCTTTTCTTTAATCGGAAATGTTTGTCATTAAGTTTCAGTTATAATTTTTCTCTGAATTATTATGATAAATTATTTTATTATCAGATTGATTATTGATTATCAGAAAGAAAAACAAGTTGACAAGGATTGTGAGTTAATGATGTATGTATCAAATAAAATTTAAGATCATCTATATGTGTTAAATAAATATTGTAAATAGCAACAACAGTTTTTATTGAAAGTTTTTGAAGAGTTTTTATAAAAACAGTAAATTGCGTTATTTTTTTATTTTCTAACAGTTTAAAATTTAAATAAGCAGGCATAACTAATGAAATGCATATTGAATTTTTCAACCCTTTGACACAGAAAGGGCACCAGTGTCGCTTTTATGTACATTTTTTCTGAAGCTTTAATCATTAGCAAAAATATATTTTGGTATTTTTTTAATAATAAAAAATAGTCTATTGGTTACTAAAAATGTGTCTGATTATCAGAGTTATAATTGTATTAAAATATAAGATCTGAAAAAAAGTAATTTGAATTTTTTTCCATTCATATTCAAACATTTTTCAATTTTGTAGATTTGAAATTTTGTAAATTCCTAGAAAATGTAATTTTGTTAGAAATTTAAATGATGAATAATTAGCCATAAATCGAATTGCAAACACAAAAATTAAATGATTTCCAATTTTTAACAAACAAAATTCCACTTTTGCATAAAATATTGTCTGATAAAACTCATCGAAAAAAAAAGTTTCTTACTTCAAATCGATTTTTGTTTTGTTTCCTTGAGACGTTTCTCTTGCATAGCATATGCAAAGCTATTTCTACCTAATAAAACTTAAAACAATGCTATTTGAGATATGTAACAAATTACGGCGTTCAAAAGTCTTCTTTAAAATATTTAGTCATGGAGATTTTACCCTTGCAATAATATTTACCGTAGGCACATTGAGAAAAAAGTATAGTCAGAACTATCTGAATATGGTTAAATTTATAGTGTTTCTAGCTTTATGGGAACAACAAAAAAGCTCGGTAATTTTTACTAAAACGCTTCGGCAATGATTTTGTTTTAATTCACCACAAAATATAGTATTTTAATAAGAGATAAAATTTTGTAAATGGAGCAAAATTTGGAAATTTTATCATGATTCCTTAGAGAATAACGTAATTACTATTTATTCGGCTAAATATACTTAATACAGTCATCACTCCTCATTAAAATCTGATTATATATAAAAATATGATAAAAAATATGATCACCTAATCATTACTCAGATTTATATTTCCTTTTTTTTCCTTTTTGTTTCACTGTATTCTTAAAAAAGAGATTTTATGGTAGCAGTTAAATATTTAATTTTTATTGGTGCATGTATTTTATTTGAAACATAACGACTGCTATAATATTATTGTGATTCATACGCGCTTATATTCGCTATAGTGGCACTAAAAATGAATTACTATATGCCACTTCTGCACAGAGAAGTTTTGTCCACATATGCAGTTTTATTCCTATACATAAAATAAGTTTCGCTTAAACATATAAAAAAGACTCTGACGTTACTCTAGAGAAACCACAACGCAAAATGATTTTGTGAGAGATGAATTAGATTTATTATATTTTGCTAAATGATACGATTCGATTATAGAACTCCTTCTTAATATCAGCCAAGGTAAAATCTTTTATTTATTTAATAAGTTTAATTTGGTGATACTTTTATCTCATAAAGTTAACAGTTGCGTAAAATCAGTATTATTTTGCTATAAAAAAAAGCAATAATATTGTTGTGTTGTGTGATAAAAGCAAGATTTATGCCATTCCTTTTTTTAAAAAAAATTCGAGGAGTACTTTTTATGATCGCCTTTTAAGAGAGTTTGAATCCTCAATTTCAAATAAAAGTAAAATTTATCGACTTGTATTTATAGAATAAAATGTTTAGTTTCCCTTACAGCTATAACTATTACACATTTGCGTAGTTTGTTTTAGGTGAAAAAAATGAATTATCAGTATAACTTGTGATTATAAACTTGTTGTATATTACTTGTTTAAGAAAATTAACTTCTTATTTACTTTTGCTGTGGGTTATTTATACAAACTTAGTTTAAGAATTTATATTTTAAGACTAGAAGAGTTTATTTTCAAGAAAAAACGAAGATTCGGCTTTTGTAACAGGAAAACTGTAGCTTTTAAAAAATTTAAGAACTCTTAAGTAAAAAAATAATCAAAAAACATAAGATATACATTATGTCTACGATGTTTGTCTAAAAATGAAATTACATGACTGTGGGTCAGTTTTGAGATGGGTACTTTTGGATCCCACTCCAAATTTCGTCAACACTTGAGAAGTTTATTGCTTAGCGAATAACGGTTGTTTATCGCTTAACGATTAACAGTTGTTTCTATCGGTTAACAAATGAGTTTTTTATTGATTAAATTCTTAATTTTCACGTGATGACATTATTTTTTAATTTAATTAGAGTTCTTTATCAATATTTTAAATATTTCTATCAGAAAAATAAACTGCATTGTAAAACATTTTGGTGCATAGGAGTCACTTTTTTTGGTGTTAAGGTGAACTAAATACATTTTTTAAGCACAGAACTGCACTTATTGTGCAAAAAATCATATGAAATTGAAAAAAAATGCTCTTGTTTAAAAGAACTAGTGCAAATATATTACTAAAACTGTGCTTGTATTTTAAATGAAATTTTTTTGCAATGAAGCCACAAATTAATTATAATGCGCATGAAAATATGTGTTGTCAGTAAAAAAAACTAACAAAATATGACGAAATAAAAAAAATGAATAAATATATAACAGTGAAATAAAAAAAATGTGACTGCAAGCGCTGCAAAAAATTTCGACCTACCACAACACTGAAAATGGTGCTTACCGTATGCGATGATTTTCTGCACTATACAATTAAAAAGTTAAAATCTTAAAGAATAATGAAATACAATTCACGATTTTTTCAAACTTGGGTAACTACTGAGCTAGGGTTTCTCTACTGAATCTGGTTTGATCGTTCTACTCAAAATGCACCACTCAAGTTCACAATTTCTAAATGATTAAAAAATAATATTATTTTGGTGAAAAAGTAACACAAAAATATTGTCGGTACAGTGATGTAAAATATTTCAAATAAAAAATGAAAAGTTCGTTTCAAAACATTTGAATTCTACAAAAAAATCGTTCATTTATAATAAAAAGAGAAAAAAAGCATAACTCGAGCTCCACTTTTTCTATTATTATCGAAAACCGATTTAACTTTTCAGTCTGTTTTCGAACGACTTTGCCTGAGCAGCTTGGAACGGGCTCCAAAGGCTCTGTGTCACTGAACTGTGACCCAATATATAATAAAATTAAAACTCATGAAAACATTTTTAGCACAAATAAAATAAATTTTTTTGACTGATGTAAAATATTTATTTAATTACTTTTGCTTGACAGTTTCCTTAAATGAAGGACAAGAATAATTTTTTACGAAGTGGTTTATCTCTCATTATGTTTTGTATATTATATGAATGTGGTTAATATTAGTAAAAATATGTAGATTAATATAAATATTGATATTTAAATATCTACTTAGATATATTTACAGTTTATAGATTACTTAAAAAAAAACAAAGAATTCCTGAAAATCATACCTTTTTAGGTAAACGTTTTTCAATAAACTTTTCCGTCTTTGTATTTCTCTAGGTTTTAGTTTAGAAAGCCTTTGGTAGTTTATCTTATATCTATGAACTGAAACCGAGCCATCTAAGTTTTGCAACTGTAAAAGAAAAATAATAACTACGAAACTTATATTATATTGCCTATAAAAATGACTGATACAAAGAAAACAGAATATTATAGTTTATTTGTAACAGTCAAATTATCTGTCTGTTACTGATAGATGTATTACCTATTATATTTTCTGTTATGAGTTAGTGTGTTTCACAGGAAAAAATTGAAGTCTACTTTTATATGTTCTTTCACAGCTTGAAAAATAATCCAGACATACCCAACAGAATATAAGTTTTTTTTTTGGTTTGTCTGCTAATTTTGCAATCGAAGTATTTTACAGTAACAGAAATCTAGATGGCGCTTAACTAGTTTTGGAACTGGGTGACTAGGAAAACTTTCTATGATCTGAGTTACGACATTTATTTTCTTACTTTTATAGGTTATTTAAAATTTATATTTTTATTAAACTAACATTTTTTTGCTCAGCGTGCTTCGAAATGAACTGTAAGTGAATGTGAATTTCTTGAACATTGTGAATGTGATTCAGAACAGCTTGTTGTGAACAACACTGTAAAAAATTTTGAATTTAATTACGGTATTAAGTACCGGCACTTTGGGTGCATCATCCGTAAAATACACTGTACCGCAAAAATCAAATTTTACAGTTATATTTATTTAATCAAAGATTTTACGGTGATTATTACTGTAAAAATTACAGTGTATCAAATTTTTTTTTCCATTACGCGTTCCGGTAAAAATTGATTTAAGGTAAAAAGTACTGGTACCCTGAGTGCCGGTACTTTTTCAGTGTATCAGAGTTTCAGTGTATAAGAGTTGAGAATTTACAGTAATAAGAGTTAAGAAAACTAAGAGTAAAGAACAAATAGAATCTACATAACAACAAATAAATAATGCTTACTATTAAATATATTTAGAAGCATAAAATAATATACTGCAATTTTTCAGTTATTGGAAAAAATTGAAAAGGTATCAGAAAATTTATTTAGAAAAAGATAAACAAGTAATCACGTCAAATATTGAACTCAGCAGCTCTTAATAATCTGAATTTGGAAGAAAAAAATCTTTCAAAGGAAGCAGGATTTACTTTTTAGATGTAATGAACCCACTTTTCAATTCATTAGGTTCTGTACTATTTTACTGTTTTGTCTTCATTTTATGACTTGGCATTCATATTAGTACTTATTTATAGCACCGCCTGCCTCACACAAATGCTGATTTTGCTCTGCCACGTTATTAAAAACAGCTTATTTAAGTAGAATGAATTTAAATTTTTCAATAACTCTACTCTTTTAGCTTTCACTATTTTTCCAGAAATTTAATGCGAAATCTTTTTTATCTAAAATTCCCCTTCCTCTTAAACGTCTCAACTATCACAAATCTGAAAGTAATTTTTTTTTACTTTCTTGCTTACTTGTATTTTCTCTCTTAGAAGAAAAACGATGCGACAGAAACTAATAAATACATCCTCGAGCGAGAAATCGTCAAAAAATGAATTAATAATTCCCCCCAAAAACTCTAGAATTATCCATTATTCTGTCTTCTCAGCTACGACTGATGTATGTATTATTCAGAGCTCTGCGTTTGTCTTTCATATTTCTCAATCTTTTCTAACTCGGCAAAAATTTGATATGAAATTTCTAAGCACTATATCTTCTCATTTCTGATTAAATTTATGAAAATGGTAGGAATCGAGGACGGTTTTCCACCAAAGTGAATATTTTATGCCTCTCTTTCTTTTTTTTTCCCCGGGCATTATTTGAACGGGGGTGGAAAAAATGGAAACTACTTCAATGTCGCCAAAAGAGGATTTTGGAATTTTATCTCTCTTTTCCAACTATTTATTTCAAGGAATGAGACGGCATTTCAAGCGTTTGATTGAAATCGATTCTTTCTTTCTTTTATTTTTTTTTCTTTCCATCCCCTCCCAAGCAACAATAAGCACACTTTCATTTTTATTCCATCCTATATATCGCTGGTAAGGGAGGAAAATTCGATATATCCTTTATTAAGCTTTTGGAAGAAAACAGGAAAAAATCATGCAGTGCGCCCTAAGCTCCCGTTTATCCTGTTTTGTGCTGTATAAACAAAGATTCTGGATTTCGACAGTTCGTTATTTTTTATTTCCTTCTGAGTAGTCTTTAATTGTGTTTTTCTATTTTTTTTTCTTTCAATAAAAAAATGCAAGAAAATTAAGCTTTAGTATTTTAAATTCAGTCTTTAGCTTCGTTATTTTAAATTTAATGTTAGTTTCAGTATTTAAATTCAATAATTCTTAATCGGTTTAAGAGTAAGCTAGATGAAATTTAAATTCCAAAATATTTTTTTTTAAATTAGTAAAATATATTTCAGTTTTCTGTTTATTATTTGAGTTTTTACTCTTTAGGTTAAAGCAATTGCAAATAAAAGATTTTTAAAACTCTGTCTCCTTTATTTTTTATGAGATTTATAATTAAAATACTAATGCTAATACTATTATTCTTTTGTAATACTAAAATTTAAATGTAAAATTGTAAAATAAAATTACTTCTACTGTAAAATAAAATTTAATTATTTATTATATACTTAAAAACAAAAATAATAAAAATTTAAATAGAAACTGAATTTTAATTATTTAAAAAGTAACATTTTTAGTGCCTTTTGAAAATTACTTTTCATCTATAAGAACTTTTCATACTTTCATAATTCATATTTTGACAAACTTAACGAGTTATCCCATTTGCAAAATTTTAATTCAAGGTTAAATTGCAGTGAAATGCAGTGACACATTAATTAATTTATAAATATAAGTACATCATAAAAGTGTTATTCTGGTGACTATTAAGTGCATTAGTTCTGAATTTTTTCAAATTAATTATTAATTATAAATATGTCATTGATTATCTCATTTTTACAGTTTGAAAAATGTTAACACATTAGGGTATTTCTTTTACTTCTTTTTGTAATCCCATTGTAGACGACGGGATTATGTAGACCAGTCGGATACAATGCGAAGGTTCTGGGTTCTGAGTTCGGATCCCGCGCAAGGCATGGATGTTGTTTCATTCTCTGTACTATCTGTCCTTGCAAGTAGGCTATAAGATGTAAGTAGGATATAGATGTAGCTATAGGCTAAGATGTAAGTTGGCTATAAGTACAATTGTAAATTAAAAAGATTCAGCATTTAATCTAAATGATAAGAAAAGCTAAATACCATAAATTTTTTTCATTTTTCAGTTTAATTTACTTTTAAAATTTTAAATATCTCTGCATCGAACGAACATTGCTGAGAAATGTTTTGGATTTTTAAATTCAGATTTCTACATACCTCTATCTTAACATTTTAAGTTTTTGAATAGTAAAAACTTTGCATGATGGTATTTTAATCTTTGATTTATTTATTTTAATGTTTTTGTATCTTTCGAAATTCGCTTTGTTTCCTTTAGTTATAAACATGAAATGTACGGAGTTTAAAATTTTGTGTACCAATTATAAACTGAATAAGTATGGAATTACTCGTTTTAAATCTTTTAACAGTACTAAAAAAACTTTATTGTTCAGCATTTATGTTGTTCTGCTGTTTATGTTTTTAACGAAATAAAAAAAAATATTCCGTGAAATATAAACTAATAAGTCGTCAATTTAATACAAATAATATATGTAGCTTTATGGAGTAAATTGAATGTGAAATTAAATATTTTGTAAAAAGGAAATAAAAATTACCTATCTTTAATACTCGATAACAATTAATAGATTTCATATATCCGAGTTAGGTAGTATTTATACTAATTATTAACATATAAACTTTTATTTATTTGATTATTTTGCTTTTTTTATTATTAATAATATGCTTATATATACTCAATATAAAAAAAAACATATTACTTATTTTTTTCAGTTTGAGTAGTTTATTTTATTTGTACTACAAACTTTATTTGCATTTTCTGCAATTTTTTAAATTTAAAACACATTTTTAATTAAAAAAATTAATTTTTTAGTAAAAAATTACATTTTTAAAAACATTTTTTAATTTTTATATTTATATTAGTTATGATTTTCTGTCTGTAAAATGTAGAGTGAAAAAAATCGTATATTCGCTGTACACAACATAAAAAGTACGAAAAATAAAATCTCTTTTACGATGATAAAAAAACATAAAAAGCCGACTTTAAGACCAACTAGTATCGAGCCAGTAGATTTTTTGACCAGCTAGCATCCATTTATCTGAAGCTGAGTACGTTTTAGGCAGCCTCCAAGAAATGAAATTTGATCATTCACAAATTTGGCTTTTTTAATGTTTTACTACTGCGTAATATTTTTGAAGATACTGTATCATGTGCAAATCAATACAGTTTATCTCAAGTTATCTGAGAACATGCAGGTGTACAGGAAATTTCTACTCCTGTTCATAGAAATAAATACAAATATTTTTTTTCTATATATGTTAATATTATTTTACATTTAAAAGTTGATTAAGCATAACCACCAAAAACAAATTCAGTCAAAGATTACTAAATATCATTCCATTCACTTTACTTTCAGCAATCAACTAAATTAAACAATCTTTGAAATCAGAATTATTTATTTAAGCAAATCATGTACGTGAACAGACTGGACCTTGTGCATCAAATAAATTGTTTTTCTTTTTAAAACTGAGATTTCTGCTTCGTTTAATTATCGTCCTAGTGCAAAGATACATAGAGCTGTAATTATTATTTGTTCATTCAAAAGTTAACTTTATATAAAGATTAAAATCCAATATGAAAAAGGATTATTAAATAAATTCTAATTTAACTCTTTCAAAATTAATATTCAAACAATCTTTGAAAGGAACGATGAGAAAAAACATATATTTTTTAAAAAACCATTCTTCTACCTAAAATCTCAATTTTTCTTTGATGTATAGTAACAAAAGCTATTCATATACGAATCAGAATCATTTCTTTAAGTAAGTCATGTATATGTACAGACTAGACCTTATGCATTAAATAAATTGGTTCTTCTTGCATCTGGCATTTCTGCTTCGTTTGATTATTGTCCTAGAGCAAACATACATAGAATTTAGTGCAATCAGAGACAAAGGAATACGTCTGATTCTCTCGAATACTTTGCGGTATTGTTCCATCTCATTTTCTCTAAGATCTCGATTCAATTGTTGAGCAAGAATTTTATCCTCATATATATTTTCCCATTAGTTCTTTCTAAAATGCGTTTGAATAATAGATGAGAATTTCAAATGTTAGTTTTGAACAACGCAGTTAGCCTGAAAGCTTGTTTATTTAAGATATTGATGCGCAAAAATTCTGTGAAATTCCTTTTAGATTCTGCTTTGTCGTTACCGTTTTATAGTCAGATATCTCAGAAACTACAAACATTTGCATATAGATCTTATTTCAGCTTTCGAACCAGCAGTTTAGTACATACAGTAAGTTAAATGGAATTTTTAAGAGCCTAAAGTTTTAAACTAATGGTTGCCTAAGGTTTCAAGCTTGAAATAAAATTTTAACTTCTTATTTATTTGGTCTCTTACGACATAAAACGATATTTTTTTAACCTAAAAATGATATGACTTTTGCAATTTTTTTTTAAAAATATGTCATTGGAATTTCATAAAATCTATTTCAGAAGATTATTTTTAATCATACTTAATGTTAAGAGTTATGTATGCCTAACATCAATGTATACAATGAATCAGCACATGTTTATGTTCAAAAATATATCAGTTAACTGTCTTGAAATTCAGAAACTGTACTGGAAAGATATACTTGATGGTGGAAAAAATTTAGCGTAGTGGAAAGACTTGCATAGGGTAAAAAAATCGACATCTTTTTGAAAGCTAAAAGCTGGCACCTGTCATGAAGATCCATCGCTTTTAATTGATTAGAACAAAACAGATTTGAATAAGAAATACAACCCCAATGGAGTAAGAGAAAAAAAAAGTAAAAGCTTTTATTTTAGTTTATTTTTCAACTGCAATTATGAAAAATACAAATATGAAAAATATAATGGGAGGACCTTGTCCAAATGATTAAGGAATACAGTAATGTTTTATCAAATTAAAATAAAAAAATTTATAAAATATTCAATATGGGAAATATAATATTAATAAATTAAAAATAGTTAACTAGGCACTCATAAGATACAATGCATTCACTCGCATTATTAATTAAATTTTGTAGCCAGACATCTTCCACATTGTTTGCAACAGTTATGAGTTTTTGATATTCATATTTTGGGAGAAAGTGGCAATCAAGAAATTTTTAAAGTTATAGTTTATAATGTCATGAACCTTTAAATTATAATCTCTATAACTGTATTTTAGCCATTAAAATAATGAAAAATGAAGGTTCCTTAATATTTTTTTTTACTTTTTTTTCTATGTTTCGAGATTAAATCACATAAAAAAATTTATCAATTAGAAAGTTTTGTCTAAAAATTATATAAGTAAAAATATAATTATTTACAATTGTTTAATAGCTGTTTACAAAACAACCATTAGGTTAACCACTATAAATTGGTTTATAGTTATATTTAAAATACAAAAATACTACATTTAAATTATAACAAATTAAAACATTTATGATAAATAAAAAAATGGGCGTTTTAATTTAGACAAATGAAAACAAAACATGCATTTCTCAACCAAAACAGTGTAAAAATTGTATCCTGAATTAAAAATTTGCGTAAAAAAATTCAAGTTAGACTAAAATTGAAATAAACCATACTCTTTAAAACAATTTTAATTTTAGCGAAGCACAAATAAATCTAAGAATTTCGAAAATCTTGAATAAAACGAAATTTGCAAACAAAACAATTCAAAATTCAGAGAAATTTCTCTAAAGTTCTTGAATATTTCATTTTCTTTTTCTGTTGTTTATTTATTTTTTTAATTCTGGAAATAGCCTGAAAAAAATTGCGTTAGGTAGTTTTTCTTGTTAAAAAACTTTTATTATTTTTACTTTCCTGCTTGTGTTATTTAAATTTAGTTTGTCTGAAAATAAACCCAATTCAGTGAGTAGATGCTTTTTCATGAATAAGAAATTTCACTGACCATCTGCCGTCAATCAAATTCACATAAAACTATGCTATATAACCTTTCCTTGCTCACATGAAATTTCATTTTATTTTCAGCCCCGAAACGCAAAATTTCCTTGTAAGACGCAATTGAATAAGTTTTCTTGCTCTGCATGAATCACTGTCAGCCGCACGCTCTTCTTATTTCGAGATATTTTTTTTTCTTCCTTTTTTCCTCGTTTTTTACTGAAATTTCAGCGGAAAAACTGCTCGTCAAGAAAAGTTTTATTCGCCAAATCTATATTTTAGAAGTTCTTCGAGGAGAATCGTAAAATAAAATAAAAAAAAGCAAGCTGATTTCGTAGAAATTTTTTTTATTTCCATTTTGAAAACATGCATGTGACTTTTGCTTCGAAAGTAAACACTAAAAACAAGCATAGATTCTTTGATATTGCTTTTTTTATGCTCTAAATGAAGCACTAATAAATTTACATCTAACTGGGAATATTTTTTAATCAATACTTTTATCTGTAAATAGAGCTCGCCAATCCTTTTCATCTAACAGACAGACTTTATTTCATAATTTGAAAGCAACATTATATTTACATTAGGCTTTTAAAGATTTTTACAGGTAAAAATTTAAAGATTTTTATTTTCAAAGACTGATTAACAGGAGGGAATTGGGGACACGTACCCAAGGCTTCTATTTTGTGAGAAGGAAATTATTACAAGTAGAGAAAGGGCTAGAAAACATTTTCTTTAATTTGAGCAAAAATATTTTTAAGAAAATTATGATGTTGTATGCTACACAGAGAAAGAAAGTATGTTAAAAAAACCACCTGAATATGGGGAAATTTATAGAGATTCTGGCTCAATGGAAAAACTATGAAAAGATTGGTGAATTTTGGCGACACGCTTTGGCATTGATTTTGATGTAAATGATAAATATTGCCTTTTGAAGTTAATAATAAATATTACAATTCAGTTTTTTTTCTTTCAACTCTATGGATTCTTTCCCGGTATTTAGTGCAATAATCTTTTTTCATATATATTTTCTATCATTCTAGCCAACAACTCTATCATTTAAATTTAAGTATTTTTGTTCATAGTTTAGCTAAATTAAATTTTGAGATTCTATGTATTGTAATTCTCAATAAGGCTTCAGGTGGTTTACAATTTGCTGTTGCCTAAAAAAATATCGGTACTTTTCCATTACACCGGCACAAATCTCGCCAAGCAGACTTTTTGGTGACAACACACAGTTGCCGGAACAAATCACACAAAGCAGACTTTAATGGCTACAACACACAGCATACACATAAAAAAACAGTTAATAAATGGTTAAAAAAAACTTACTTCGGAGGCATAAACATTTTAATGTCGATTAATTTTTTTTCAAATGGGGCTTCCGTTTGCCTTCTCCACATAAATTACGCAAGATAACTTTCGAGATGATGGTGCGTCGTTCCTCTGTGTTTCTTAATTCGCCATTTCGCTTTGGCCCACAGTCTCTCTATTTTTTGCGAGTGTGTTTCAGTTTCCGGATCTATAAGGATTGTATTTATGGTTCACTTTGAAATGTTCGAAACTTTCATCGTCCAGCTTGCTAGTACAGTATGATTTCCATGAATCGGAGCACCATTTAACTGAAGTTAATTCTTTGCTGCCACGATGAATAAACCGCATATACTTCAAAAACCTCATTTTCGATGACTGAAACCATGTGCCTTTACGGATACTTCTATTGCAGTGACAAGATGAAAGGTTGCAGCGCCATTGAATTTCATTTCCCATATACAATTTCATTTCATGATTCTTATCACAAGTTGCGATTTCAGCCAAAACGTCTTTCTCTTGAAAGAATCTGACGGCTTCTTCCTCTGTTTTGGGCAAACCCAAAATTTTCATCGCTTTTTCGTTAATTTTTCGTACTAAGAAAAAGACGTGACCGATAAAAAAAATGGCCGCGACTTGCTTTGAAAATGTGGTGGCAAAAGGTTACCAGGGGCGATATTCAGTTTGGCATTGGTTGCATCATTATTGGCGCCTTTATCGCCTGAGCCGGTATATTGGAAAAGTACCAAATTATCTTTTGATATTGTGATTAAAAACAACGCATGGTAACTGAAACTTATCAACTTTCTGAGGGGCCTCCAAGTGGCTTTGTGCTCAGGACCCTGAGATATATAAATCGGACTATGATTTTTTTTTCTTTTAAAATTTTAAATAAGCAATGTTGTTAATACCAGAAATTTAAGATCAAATCCCTACTACAGTAGCTGGATACAAATGAAAATATTTGCACTTCCAATTACTGTAGCAATATCTACTATATCCTATGGTTGGTTACAGATTAGATTTTTATATCTGGAATGGAAACCGTGCGATGTTTTTGTAGCTTTTTCTTCTCTGTACACTCATCATGATTTTTTGGTTTTCCTGATGTAGCATTTACATATATGCACTGAAAATTATTTTTACAATTAAAGAAAAATTTATTTTGGTTTAAAAAAAATGAAACCAAATTATGTATAAAAACATAATCACGTCCTGTTAATTTGATCGGACTGTACGAAACTGTGGCGTAACTACCACTACGAATATTAAACATTAATTCACTGGCATATAAGACGTGTTAACTCGATTCAATCACGAGGTACCTTTTGATAGATGACGGTTGGCATGGTCGATAGCTCCGCCCCCACAAAACCTCAAATACAGATACAAAAATATGTATAGGGAAAAATTGGAAATGTACAGAAACCATACTGCCTGTGATCCCATTTAAGAGGTAGTTTTAAAAGTGCAGCCGAATCTCCTAAGAATTATATTCGACATAGGTTTGAAGTAAATCCTTTTTATTAACCCTTTTAAAATAAATTTTATTGACGGGCATATTAAATATTATAAGTAAAATATTCAATCAATCAATTGTTGTCCAAGATGATAAAGGAGGTTAAATCTCCATAAATTTTGCAATTACGAAGAGGGAATGTGGTCAGCATTGCGCATCATTACTTCTCAGATCAGTAGGTATTCGTTCATCTGAAGCTGAGTGGGTTTTAAGCTTCTACCTGGATTGTTATTATACAATGGAATTTAACCCCATAAAATTAGAATGACTATAAAATTCCAAATCATTCGCCAATTTGATGTCACGATTTCATTCCAAATGCGCTAGTTTCACGTTCAATGTCACAAAGCACCTGATATATCTGTAATTTGTAATTTGTCCCACAAATTCTTTTGTACTATTAAGGCGGGAAAAAAATAAAATATTCTACCGGAAGAGAGTATGAAGCAGACTAATTTTGAGAGCATCGGTTCATATTGGTCTTAATTATATGTATGACGTATATTAGCTTTCAAAAAATATCAAAAAAGAATCTACGAATAAAAAATGTACACAACACAATAATTTAAAACAGCACTATCATGTGATACTTGAAATTATGCATGCAATGGAATTATGCACAGAAAACTAGAAAAACACTGTACTAGAAAAAACACTGCAAAACTTTACACTGTAAGAAATTCCAGATCAAATTGCGGGGAAAAATACCGGCACTGAGGTACTTTTTTACCCAAAATCCATTTTTTATCGGAACATGATAAGGAACAAAAAATCTGATGTACAGTAATTTTTGCATTAATAATTACCGTAAAATCACTGAATCACTCTAATTAAATTAAATAAATATTACTATAAAAATGGCAAATTTTATGGCAAAAAAAAAAGGATTAGAATGATGCACCAAAGATTAGATTATGAATGATGCACCAAAAGTGGCAGAATCTTATATCGTAATTTCCGGAACTTTTTCACCTCCTTTTAAGAGTGTCATCTCATAAAACTTGCTTTAACAAATAGTTATACTATGTATTTTTAAAGATTTAACTATATAGCACATACAAGCTTCCAAACAAATAAACAAAACGAAAAAACAATTCTATGAATAAAAAAGTGCACCATGAATCAAAATAACGCTATCGTGTGACAGTTGCAACTATGCAATGGAATTATACTCCATAACAATAAAATGACTACAAAATTCCAAGTCATTCGTGAGTACAAAATTCCAAGTCATTTGTGACTACAAAATTCCAAGTCAATGACTACAAAATTCCAAGTCAAGTCAACTTGATGTCACCATAACATGTCTTCGAGTGCAGCAATTGCAATATATATTTAACATACTGTATTAGTCTTAACTATATGCATAATATACATAAGCTTCAAAAAATATACTAAGAGAATATATGAATAAAAAAATTACATAAAACATGTTAAAATAGTTGCATCATGTAGCACTTGCAATTATGTATGCAATGGAATCATGTCCGAAAAAAATTCAAAAGAACTCTTTCATGCTATAAAATAGTCAAAATATTTTAACAGGGAAATAAAATGAGGCAAACTCATTTTAAGAGCGTCTACTCATAAAACTTGCCTTCAAGAGTAATAGTTATAAAATGTAACGATTTTAAATATTTTGTTAGCCTTAACACATAGGTTTTCAAATAAATAAACAAAACCAAAAAAAATTCCATGAATAAAAAAGTGCACAACATGTTAAAATAACGCCATCGTGTGACAATTGCGAT
Source organism: Parasteatoda tepidariorum (assembly GCF_043381705.1). NCBI lineage: Eukaryota > Metazoa > Arthropoda > Arachnida > Araneae > Theridiidae > Parasteatoda > Parasteatoda tepidariorum. The sequence continues at coordinate 25,480,858 of NC_092206.1, forward strand.
TACGCAATGGAATTATACCCCATAAAATTAGAACGACTACAAAATTCCAAGTCATTCGTTAACTTGATGTCACCATTTCATTCCAAAAGCGCCATTTTCACATCCGATGTCGCCGACACGCATAATATATCCGTAATTTCTAATTTGCCTCTCAAATTCTTCCGTACTATAGAAACAAAAAAAAATTAAAATATTCGAACGGAAAAGAGAATGGAGCAGACTCATTTTAAGAGCGTCGGCTCATAAAACTAACCTTCCAGTGTAATAATTACCAACAAGCTTAGCGCTTCGCTAAATACTGCTTTGGATGATGATAATGCCCTTCCTTTAAATGCATTTTTCGTGTTCGCACCGTTGCTTTCAACCTTTCTTGGATAGAATGTGTGCGGGGACGATTCTTCTTTATTGTTCTTTTTTAGTAAAAGTACTCTTTGCTTGCAACTTACAAGTGGAATACTTTTTAATAGAAGTCTTTTGTGGTTTCGCTTTGCATAAAATATTCCCACAATTATCGTTTCTTTTTCCTTGTGGAAATGTTATGAAAGCTGTAAAAAGAAATTACGATGTTGTAAATTAATGTATAAAAAGCGCGGCGTAAAACGTTAAAGTTGCTGGAGTCTAATGGTTTTCTTGTGTGTAGTAAAGTATTTTTAAAAGTTGGGAATATATGATTTTTTTTTCTTTCTAAAGAATAATAAAAGTAACGAAGGCAATAAGTAACGTAACATGGATAAAAATTGTTTTTCTTAGAATAACGGAGTTATTATTAGAATAAATAACAGGTATTATAATATTCAATTGCGTCACGATGAAAACAATTCTGGTAAAACTAACGTATTCTATGATAAAGACATTTCAGTTTTTTTTTTTTTTAAATCACAACTATGTTCATAAAACCATAATAATTAGAATTTGAACCATTCGCTTCGTAATTTTTCCGTTCAGAAACACTGCTAAAAATTCCGAATCGAATCCGATTTCGGGGGCCGGTACTTTTTAGCGTAGTATACATTTTTGCAGCTATGAAACAAAAAATCTGATAGACCGCGATTTTTTCAGCAAAAAATATCCTAAAATCATTGAATCACTCGAATTACATGAATATTAGTGAGAAAATTACAGTGCAGTATCATATGATAAAAATGAATTTTACGGTACAATGGATTTTGCTGATGATGCGCCAAAAGTGCCGGTGCGTAATTTGATTCAGAATTTATTTCATTGTGGTAGTGGTTCATGCTAAATTCTGGTATTCAAATTTGTAGTTCTTATTACCACACACTTAGTAACAAATGAAGAACTAAAAAGTAAGTTTAACCGAATAAATGTTTTTTTTAACACCACGCTCTAAAACATCATATTAAAAGTATCAAATTTTACAGCGTTTATCAATATTGGTACACGCCCAATTTGAATTAAATTTTTACTGAAAAATACTTTAAAAATTGCCCTGTTCTTTAGTGTTACCATAGAGTCAGATTTGACCATATTCATGCAGCTTTGACTACACTTTCTTTTTCTCAGTGTTGTAACAAAGGTAGTATAAATGTTTTTTGAGAAGAATGATGTTATTATTAGCATAAAATAAAGTTATTAAAATATTTAAGGATTGGAATTACTATCAATAGTAGTAATTAAAGTAGCATAGTACATATATAACTGTTTTTTTAACGTTAAAATCTATCTCTTTACAAAATCTTATAAGTTATATATTATTACTTGAAAGATATTGCTCTAAATTTCTCTAAAAGCTTCTGAGAAGAATAACAAATAATTTCAAAATAGCACAACAAAAAGCTTTTATGTTAAAACATATCATCTTTCTGAAAAACGTACTTTCTCTTCCTGCTTTTCAAAAAAGAATATCAAGTATCTGAAAAATAACTCGACTGAATGTTTGATAATTAAAATATACTTTATTGTAAATCATTATAAGTTTAAAATTATTATTTTAGAAATAACTTCTCCTATACCTTTGAAACAACTAAGAATAAGGTCAAGCATTTTAAAGCGAGAACAAGTAAATGTTTTTATGATAAAATATACCTTTATTAAAAACAGTATAAATTCTACTAAATTATTTAATCAATTTCTCTACATAAACCTCAAAAACTCCAAAAAATATTTTCAAGTGCTTTAAATGCAACACAATTAAGTGTTATTGTATTAAAATGTATCTTTTTACCAAACCTTGAGAGTTATAAATTAATATTTGTATCACACGCTATCATGTAAATCAAAATTACTAGAAAAAAATATCAAGTACCTTAAATGCAACACAACTGTTATTATGTTAAAATGTATCTCTATACCAAACCTTGTAAGTAATAAATTAATACTTATACTACACCTTATCATGTAACTCAAAAAGTTTGGAAAATAATATTACAGATCTCAAAAATGGCCCACGTAAATATTTTCTGTTTAATTGTATCCTTTTGTTTTTACAAAACCTTATAATGATAAAATTATTTTTTAATGCTATCTTGCCCTTTTCGGAGAAGAATATAAGTATATCAAAGTTAGATCAACTGCATCTTTAATGTTAAAATGTATTTCTTATGAAACCTTTTTTAAATTAAAAATTATCATTCGAACAATATCTTTTTATATGCCTAAAAACCTGCACAGAACGACATCAAGTAACTCCTCTAGGAAAGAATGTAAAAGATGGAACAGGTAGCATACTTAAATATTTTTTGTTTTTGTTAAAATCAATCTTTTAATGAAGCCTCATGAGCTATCTTGTTTTTTACAAAGAAGAATATAAAGTATCTTATATATACACTGAGAAAAAAATATGGTTAAAACTACCAGGTATTAGTGATAAAATTCTTCAAAACTACCAGTTACATATGGTTAAATTATCGCGCTTTTCACTCGATGGGAACACTGAAGAGCTCGGTAATTATTACCGAAACTTTTGGTAATGATTTCAGTGATATTAGCTATGAAATATGGTTTATATATATACATGTGATAAAGTTTGATAAATATGAAAAAATGTAAGAATTTTAACGTGATACTTTAGAGTAGGGGTCCCCAACCCTATGCCCGCGGGCACCATGGCGCCCGTCGATCTGTCTAGGTGAGCCCGCTGCTTGTGCCCAACGATAAAATATTTTAGTTTTCTATTTTCCCATAAAATGCTAAATACATACATAAGTACGCTAGCTCAGTAAAGGTAAAGTACTTGATAGATTTCTAGATTTAATTGAAGAAATAAAAAATTATCTTGCAGTCAAAAATCACATATTTTTAGATCTAAGACATCCCCTTTGGACAGATTTGTCTTTCATAACGGACATAAGGGAAAAATTGAATAATTAAAACTTAGAGCTGAAGGGAAGGGACAAACATATAGCAAGAATGATAGGGGCTATAAACTCGTTCAGAGCTAAGCTAGTTTTGTGGATATCACATTTGAAAATGAAGTCTCTTGTGCATTTTCCATGCATGATCAATTTGAAAAGCGCTTTCAACAGTTTAATATCATCGAGATATTTGATTACATATTTTGTAAATCCTTTTTCCAACCAAATAAACGTGACCGTAATAGCAACACACATTTCAGAATTTCTTCAAGTAAGGCGAGAAGTGGAGATAGAAATTTTGGATCTTCAGAATGACATTATCCTCAAAACTATTGTAATAGATGAGAAATTCTGGAATATAGTTGTCAGAAATGAATTTCATTCTTAAAAAGAGCAGCATATATAATAAAGTCCATTTTTTTTGGTTCCACATACTTGTGTGAATCACTGCTTTCGACAATAAATATCATAAAATCAAAATATAGATCCCGACTTACAGATGAACACCTTGACGATTGCTTGCGAGGAGGAATTTCACCGTATTCTCCCAATTATGAAGCGCTAGCCAGTGAAATGCAATGCCAAGGATCACATTGACTGTATTTTATATATTTTATAAATAATTTTTATACTTCGTAAGGTTTGAAAAAGCAACTTAGTAATCATTTATTTTACACAAGAATATTAATACTAAATTAAGTTAAATTAATTTTTAAAATTAAATTTTTTGTGCATTGTATGTAGTGTGTATTATTACCTATGTCTCTCAACTATAAATTTGCCTTAAAAAAATAAATGGTGCCCGCCATTCGACCGATATTCTGGTATTTGCTCTTAGGTACAAAAAGGTTGGGGACCCCTGCTTTAGAGCATGGTATAATAACCATTTATTTGAATAAATTTACTTTTCAGTTTTTTATTTTTTTACTAAACTGATTTAAAATTTTAAACTATAATTTTGAAAAAGTAAAAAGAACAATTTTGAAAACCAGAATTTCTGATAAACTGTAACCCTATGAACGGAAAAATTTAGAAATGAGGGGTTAAAATATAGAATATTTTGGTTTTATTAACCAGAATTATGTTTTTCTTACCAGGAAGGTAACATACCATACGATAATTTTACCAGAATTTTTTCTCTGTGTAGCACAACTAAATATTTTTATGCTCATAAGTAGATATTCACAAAACTTTTTATGCTATAAAGATTATTTTAATGATATCCTTTTTTATTACTATAATGATATCCCCTTTTATTATTTTTATATTATCCTAATTACTATATAATCTCAGAAAAAAATATAAACAATTTCAAATGTATCCTGTTTTCCTATTTTTTTTTCATTGTTAAGATGTATCTTTTTACAAAATATTATGAGTTATAAATTATTATTTGAACGTTATCTCAACATAAAATTCAGGAAAATAATATCAAATATCTGAGAAAGATAGCCCAACTAGAGTTTTTTTTGTAGGTTCTTCTCCTGAAAAAGAAATCAATAGTGGTGAGGATAAAATGTCTCTCGTTAAGGACTGAAAACGAGACGTTTTACTAACGAGGTGTCATCCGAAACTAACTCCCCTCAGATGACTTTTAACAAAAGCCAGGGATTACTGTTATCGACAAAGTTCAGGACTTCCGGTTTTAGTTCCATGAAAACTCTTTTGAAGTCGAAAAGGCGACTCTGTCAAAAATATTGCGTATTTTGAAGCAGAGAAGGATATTGGATTTTACGAACCTTCAGTTATGCAAACTGTTATCGTTGATGGTACTCAAGGTTCGGAAAGGCACATCGATTGGATTAATATTTATTTTAGAGACTCTCGTTAAAGTATAATTTAATGTTATCGATTTAAATAAATTGTAATCACCGCTGGTGGTTTTAATGGGATCTGAAACGTTTGGCTTAAAATAAACAATTGAGTTGTCGTAATGTACTCTTAGTCAGTTTTCCAGAATAGTAATGAGGAGATGGTTTGAAATTTATTTCTTCCAAAACTTTTACTAATTGTTGCATTTGAAAGTATTTTTGACGTTTTCCGATTTTTTTTTAAATGTATAATAAACAATATATTTAACTAATAAATAGTGATTTCAACAAAATTAATATTTTGAATTTTTAGCTGTAGTATGTCAAGTTATAATTATTTAGAATATTTCAAAGATATTAAATACGTCTTTAACTATCAATTAAATAAATTGCTGTTATCGATTAACGAAATTTTGGACAATTTTAATGGGATGTGAAATGTGCGGCTTCAAATAAACTATTGACTTTTTTGTAAAATGCATTTACACAGTTATAATGAATTGTAATAGGAAATTGGTTTATATTGTGGCATTCCAAAGGTTTAGATGTAACTTTTTAAAATTTATGTTGTAACTTTTTTAGAAATTTATTTCATAAATTATGAAAGTTTAGTTGAAAAATTAGCAGGGGTATCAAAGTAGTCAAAGTTTTCATGAAAACTCTTTTGAAGTCGTAGAAAGGATTCAAGTATTCATCCACCAACTGAGCTCTCTGTGGAGCGGCGTTATTATTCCCAAAAATGAAACTTGGTTAGCGCGTCGCCGTACCACAATACTGTCAGAGTACCTCTACAAGCCTATGAAGGACGGTATGCCCGTCTGCTATGATACCTGCCTAGACCAACCGACCACCTCGACCATAATGGTCCATTTCGACAATGTTAGAGAACCGATACCAGGTTTTCTCCATATGAGAACACGTTTTAAGCCTCTGTTCAAATTGAATAACGTCTAATCACTAATGACCGACGTCCCCAGTCATCATCTATCTAAGACAGGTGTTTTCCGCATCATGATAGACTGCTTTTTATGTGGTTCACAGTCAAAGGGTTGTACACAACGGGGCACCTGCATTAAATCTCTGGGGGACTTTTATCTCTGAATGGACATTCCTGTTGCATTACGCAGGTTACGCAACAATTGCGTCTCTGTCTTATCTCTATTGGCTAGAAGTCACGAATAATGGTCTCGAATCAGTGTTATCAGCGAATTGAGACCTTTTTTCAGATCAGCGGACCACTGTTCCTGTCTCTGTGAACTGTTTTCACATAGTGCAGGGACCCCAAGGTCCCTACAACAGGTAGTCTGTGATTGACTCGCCTCAAGTCTTCGAACTATCCGCCATCTTGTTGAATAGTCTAAATGATGGCTAATGGCCATACTAACGATGGATAAACAAGGATTGGGCTAAGCTACAAAGTTTCAAAGAATCCTTACGCTAAGAGCAAATTAGGTACTGTTTGTCTAAGATATGTACTCTGACCGCCACTAAGTCTGCGGCAGTCTGGAGCTATGGAAACAAGAAGAGGGAGGGGAGCTTCGATGAAGAGGTATCTTTTTCTCTCGCCGAAACCAGTCCTAAGGAGGGACCCGGCACCCCTACTTAAAATAATTATACCTCGTTGCCATAGTCACCGCCACAGCTCCAGACGAATGTCTGGCAGAGTACCTATCTTAGACAAACAGTACTTATACACAAACGAGTTCATAGCACCACTGCTATACGACTTAATTGCGTTTGCCATACCACTGTCTAGCAGAGGAGAGAGCTTAGCTATCATCTGATACCTTATTTGTATTTTGACTTTACTTTAAAGTTTTTTCTTTTAAAAAAAAACAGTTTCTTGTTTTAATTGTTTTTTCAGTGAATTTTCGCACTCTTACGTATATCCTCATTTTTAAAACAGAATTGAAAACACTACACAGTCTTATGCATACTTTCATATTATTAAAAAAAACTCAAAATTTTATTTGATGCATTTTATTTAACAGCATAAACCTAAGCGTAGAAATTAACTCGAAATATCTGGAACTTAAACTTTTACTGCGAAATAAAAAATAAAAAAAATAACTATATCATCATGCGTTCAAATATTGAAAGTACATAATTTAATTAGTAATAGTCATATGATTTAATTTTTAACGAAGTATGAACTCTGATTTTTCTGTCACAAGCAAAAGAAATAAAAACGAGAAAGTGATGGCAGTTTCATGCTTTAACAATTAAATCTTTCTTAAAGATGCATGACACTGTTTGAAACTGAACTAGGTACTAGAGACTAAAATGATTTAAACTAAAGTATAGTTTTAGTAAAGGTTTAAAATTATCTTAATATAAAAGCAATTACTGCTTACGTTAGTGCTTAAGTCAGTTTAAAAGATCCTCAGATGCAATTTTAATCAACCATTTGACGCAGATGGGTCCGGTGTTTTTGGTCCCTTTTACATAAGTCCAGATACGCAGATGGGTCCCTTTTACACAAATTTTTTTCTAAAGATCTAATCACAAGTAAAATTATGTTTTGGGGTTTTTTGATTATAAAAATTGTCTAATAGTTACTGAAAAAGTGTTATATTATCGGAATTATAATTGTACTGAAATATAAAACCCCAAAAATGTAGTTTGTGATCTTTTTTCATTCATATTCAAAAGTTTATCAATAATTTCTTTTGTAAATTAAGCAAATTTCAATATAAGTAACTATTTTTTTACGTCTAAATAACTGCAAATAAGAGCGAATTTGAAAAATTTTGTTTGGAAGTGACTGTTTGAAAGATTTTACCTTAGACGCAGAAAAAGACACCTGTGTTTCATGATGTATTTTATAACCGTAAATTATTAAAATGCTGACTATATTATTTCTCACTTATTTTGACGAAAATGAGTGCAAACAAATGAAAAATAAATTAAATAAAAATTCTGCGTTAAAGGGTTAATTTGCAAACTGTTAAAAAAAATTTTAATCATAATTTTAATCTCACTATAAAACACCAAAACACCACGTTGTCTTATCTTCATACTAAATAAAAGAAGCCGACAATTATTGCGCTGAAATATTCCTTTGAAGAAAATCTGAATTTTTCTTAATACTGCAATATAAGTCTTCTACGAAGTTATAATGAGTGACATTTCAATAAGATAAAAATAAGAAGGAAAAAAAGCCACCAGGAATCTTGACGTAGAAAAATTTAAAAATTTTGTTGTTGAAGTGACTTTTGACTTATTTGTAAAAAGCAGCTTTTTGACAGAGCTTCGAGCAGCAAATTCCTTTTTTTTAAAAAGGAGAATATTTTCTCTAGTTTTCAAGTATATTTAAAAAAAGAAAAAGAAGATATCAAAAAAGATGTTCGTATAAAATAAGTGCATAGAAAAATATAGTCAACGTATAGTTTTTTTTTCCCTTGTCAGGACGATTGAACTTCCATTTGGGCTTCCTTTTTAAAGGAAATAAATAAATAAATAAATATAGTGCAGCTGCGGTTTATGGTTTCTGGACAGAGTAAAAAGGATTTTATTTTTTTCTGCTGAAAGTACAGCTATATGTATAAATATGTATAGATGAAGAGAAAAAAAAAGGAAGAGCAGCATGATGCACTTAAGAGCCAAAAAGAAAATTTTAAAGAATCGAAGAATGAACTTTAAAGACGGAGAGGGAAAAAGCGGAGGGAAAAATTCGCAGTGATGAAATCAGAAAAGGGAATATATTCTCTTTGTTTTGCCTCAACTCTCTCAACTGGAATAAACAAGTCCATTTTTGTCGAAAATCTTATTTTCTTTCTCCACTTCATATAGCGTACCTACCGAGGTCTGTTTTTAAAAGCTTTTTTCTTTTTAGAGAGAGTGTTCTTAAGAAAAGCAAAAAAAAGAAAAATTGACGTCTGAGTTTGAGGATCGATGTATATGCCGTGTTCGAATCTACTCCAAGCGTAAGTTGAACATTTGCTGAAGAAACGCTCTTGGGAAAACCTGCATTTTTTTTTCTTTCGTAGCTGTTGCAATGAGAAGGAAGAAAATTACAAAAAGTTGGGATACACCATCTTTATCTTTCTCTCTGCAAGTGCATTTTTATAGCTCATAAATGCATAAAACATAGATATCTTCATGCGATTCGATTTGATTTTTCTCGAATGCGATAGCTTCGAGGATTGCTTCTAAATTTAATGTTACGAGACTCAGACATTTGGATTCCCTTTAAATAAACAATGTTTGTGAAAAATGTAGAGGCAATTTTTTTCGGATTATGTTGTAATTTAGGAAAGTGGTGTTTTTTTTTTATGGGGGAGGTATAAAAATCCAAGTGGACGATGAAAAAGTTCTAAGTATGTGAAGATTCATACCTATTGTTCTGAAATATTGAAACGCGAAATCTGTTTTTATCTAAGTGAGTGAGGTAAAGATCTGTTGGTGTGACTGATCAAGCTCTCAGGCTCTAAATCAGGATGCGAAATTTTTATTTGCTAGCTTTCCGTTGGCGATTAAATATTTGATGCAGTCGAGTAAGTTTAAGTAATCACGAGTTTTAAACTCAACTATTTACGCTTAGATTATGTTTGCCTCATATCTTTTAATATCAAGGGATGATATTTTCTTTCATTTAGAACAAAGTACGCTCACTTCACTTTTTAGATCATTGCTTCTGGACACATTAAAACCTTAAGACAACCCTCTTTGAATTTGATATTATTATTATGGTAACTTCCTCGATATTTAAGTATCTGCATTTTATTACGGTTGCAGCTGATATCAAAACGTTCTTTACACTAAATTTGTTAACATTTTAAAAAAATTTTTATATTTTTTATGAATACAAAATAGTGGGGAGCAAAATCTTTCGTCCAGCTAGTACCTTTAGGAATGAAATTTTAAGCACTGCTCTAAATACAATATGTCTGAAATAAATCGTAACCTCAGAAAAACTAGAAAATAGCGCCATCGAAGGAGGAGTGATTTCTCTTGCAATATTTATGTGCTCAGATAGATGGCTGAAAAAGGTCTATACATCTGAGTCAACCATGCCTTCATTGAAGATTTTTTTTCCGGGTGAACTGATTTAAAACGGACTGTGGCCTGTGACCTCCCCATTGCCAGGCCTTGCCACCTTCGAACTATTTTCTTTAGAGAAAATTAAAAATTGTTGGGAAAGCTGATTGCACGACGTCTGAAGCCGAACAAAAGACGAAAATTCAACAAGATATCAAGAATATTTTTCCACAAATGTTTATTTATGTCATTGATAATCTTGATAAGTCTGCTTAACCCGTCAATTGACAGCTTACAAGAATTCAGCATTTCTTGTAATTTGTGTTCAATAGACATTATTTTTCTCTTTTGTCTTATAAAGTCTAATAATATTAAAAAATATCTGGCTAACAAAAGCATGAATAAAAGAAACCAAAAATATAACGAGATAAATTAAAAATTAAAGCACGAGATTTTTATGGAACATCGGAGAGTTGTTGATTTTTGAGAAGATAGCTTTTGTTTTTTGAATTTGATGATTATACTAACCCGTTACTGGTTTTTCTATAATTTTTTGAAAGGTTATTACAACCCGTTACTGGTACTTTAATTTTATTCATTTATGTGTGGTTTTTAAATAAATCTGTTTGTTTTTTTTTATAAGAAAAGAACTGTTTCGTAATATAGCTTGATTCGTTACTGTCGAATATTTTGCTTTTCTGAGTAGCGTTTTATTTGAGACATGCAGTACACATGTATAAGAAGTCGGTTTCAATTTTTAAGACATCAAATGTCAAATTGCGTAATAAATTTATAGCTTAAATGATTAAAAAAAACATTTCTTGATTTAAATGTGAGAAGAACAAGATTTGTTTGTCTGAATGGACGAGAAACCAGATCCTTTAATCTGAATGAGTAATCGTGCAAAAAGATATCTTTGTTTGAATGAGGGAAAACTGTTATCTCGTTCTGAATATTGATGAACAACGTTTGTTAGCCTAACCAATAGAAATATGCTCTAAAGAAAGAGGAAACGGGATTACTTGCTTTCAATGTAAAAAACAAAGAAACAAAGATATATTGACTTAACAGAGTGACGATCAAAATCAGTAATTTTATCAGGTCATGTTATAGTTAGCTTGGTAGGCAAGTTATTTTCACTTGGTATCTAGCTTATTCTAGACTATAGAATTATTCTTTTAGCAAAACATTTAACATTCCTTGAAACAAGAGAGTTAACTTTAGACTTCAAAAATTACTTAATTCATTTTAATTTTATATTACACTTACAAACATTTATTGCTAATAAAGTCTGATAAAAAAAATGAAGTTTTACTTATTACCTCATAATTTAAATGTACTAAGATCACATTTAAAATTCATCACATTAATTATTTGGCATTTGTTTAGTTCAGACAACATTTACTCTCACGCAATAAGATGCAATGGTTTTAATTCCAGGAGTATAAAAATGGCACGGATGTATGTGCAGTGCGCAAAAAAATAAACGGACCACCCTAACTAGCTTTTGATCTAATGACAAGATCTTCACGTTCTAGGACTCAATCTTAACGGTTGGAGGGATGACTAATTAGTTAGTGGAGACAATATTTTAGGTTACGAAATCAAACATAAACCGTACTTTTTTTGAATAAACATACCTTTTTATCGATGGATTCCAGTTAATATTCTCCAAAGTATAGGGGGTAGCCATCCTCTAGGAAATATGGTCACAATAGTTTAGTCAGAAGAGCGTATCAAAGTTTGGACCTCTTAATATTAATTTCGTTTTTTGCGTATTTTAACATATCACGAGGACTTTTCAAGCGAATTGAAACAGTTTTTTTCACACTTATAGACGTTTATCCAAATATAATTTAAGCAAAATATAACTATTAGTAAATATCTATTATTTTTTTATTTAATAATTGTAGAAAAAAATGGATTGTAAGGCATAAAATGTTTTACTCCTTTTTAAGGAATGCAATTTTATATGACAAAATACAAAATTTAAACGAAATCGGTCGAATAGTTCCTGAGAAAGCGAATTTGGAAAAAGTCTTTTTTCTTTAAAACAAAATTCGATTTCTCTTGAACTATTCGACCGATTTCGCTCAAAATTCGCATTTTTCTGTTTGAAGTTACATTCTTTAAAATGATGTAAAAATTGTATTCCTTGCAATTCAAAACTGTTTTGACTTTTATTAAATAAACTAATAAAAAATAATAAATATTCGCTAAAAGTTATATTTTGCAAGGATTTATTTTAGGATAAATGAATTTTATAGTTGTGTGCAAAAATTTTTCAGTCCGTTTAAAAAGCTCTCGAGATACGGTTAAACAGGGAATAAGTAAAATTAACATTAAAGGGCCCAAATTTCGGACAGCACTTCTGACCAAACTATTGGAACCATATTTCCCAGGTGGCGGCTATTCCATATATTTTGATGGTCAGAAATCCGAATTCGTCGGAAAAAAGTTATGTTTAATCAGACAAAATAAGTTTCTTGTGTCTGATTTCGTAATTTAAAATATCGTCTGCACTAATTAATTAGCATGTTTGAGGTCACCCCCTTGAACCATTAAGATTGAGTCCTAGAACGTGAAGATCTTATCATTAGATCAAAAATTATTTACGTTGATCCGTTTATTTTTTTATACATTGGTTGGCAATTAGTACCCTATATTAGGGTGAATGCCGTCAAAAAAACTGTAATAAATGCTCTATTGTTATTAAATGTTACACAAACCTTTAAATTTCTTTACAAACCCACAAAAGAAATCTACGAGTAAAAGCAACCCTTATGTGTTAAAAATGACACTAGAGAGGAGTTTCCCGTAATATTTTTAACATTTTTCAAGCTAAAAAGTCTTGAAAAGTCTTACAAGTCTTTTTCTAATTTCCTTAAACACATAAAAAAAGGTTCCATTTTTAAAAAAAAAACATGTAAAAAAACATTTTGGTATTCTTATTTATTCTCTAATGTTATCAGTTTACAAATAATTTTGGTATATTTACAACAAAAATTAAAAATTTTCCTGCTCAGAAAATGCTTCATTTCACGTCTTGAATGCCTCAGACTTAAAAACCTTCATTTCCTTTTCAAACTTTCATAAACGCCTTTAAAGAATTGGGACAGTTTTTTTTAATTTATTTAAAAAAAAACTTTAACATTATTCAGTATTTTTATTTATGTTCAAATACTATTAATTTAAAAATGTTTTTTAGGCTTACAACTAAAATTACTTAATAAAATCTATAAACCCTTACAAACTTTACTGTATTTCAAATCAAAGTTATCTCAGAAAAGAAAGTTCCCGGTAAAGCAATCGTAGTATGACACTATATGGGAGACACCATGTGTGCTTAATATGACACCATATGGGAGAATCTTATAATATTTTAACCTCTTGGTTTTATTTCTTTTTTTCAACTTCCATAAACACTTAAAAAATGAAAATGGTGTTCCTTTTTTTAAATCTTATTTTCAAAAATTAATCTCAATATTTTTATTTATTATCAATTTAAGCATATTTTTGGTTTATTTACAGCAAAAATTACTTCAAATGAAATCAATATAAGGCCTTACATTTTTTCCTGCACATAAAAATTTACGTCTTGAGTGTCTCAAACTTAAAAACATTCTTTTCTTTCTCAAACTTTCATAAACGAATTAAAAGAATTGGGATAGTTTTTTCTTAATTTATTAAAAAATAAACTTTATCATTAATCTTCCGGTTTTATTTCTTATTCCAACTTCCATACACGCGTAAAAAATTATTATAGTGTTCCTTTTTTAAATTTTATTTTCAAAACCTACTCTTAATATTTTAATTATTTTCTAATATTATCAATTTAAGCATATTTTTGATTTATTTACAAAAAATATTTCAAATAATATCTATAGAGCCATGCCTTTTTTTCTGCACATAAAAATGCTTCATTGCACTTAAAAAGCCAAGAAGGCAATCATAATATGCTCAATATGACACCAGATTTGACCAGTCTACAATACTTTTCATGTATTGAGTGCCTCAAATCGAAAAAATAATTTCTTCATTTCTTTTTCTAAGTCTCATAAAGGCAATAAAATGGGATTTTTTTTGAATTTATTAAAAACACCTCTAATGCTATTCAGTATTTTTATTTAGGCTCTAGTACTATTAAATTAAAATTTATTTTATGTTAGTAATTATTTTATAATTAATAATTGATTATTTTATGTTTGCTATGTTAATTATTGTATGTTATTATAATTAATTATTTTATGTAATTATAATTAATTATTTTATGTAATTATAATTAAATTATTTTATGTTATTATAATTAATAATTTTATGTTATTATAATTATTTTATGTTGTTATAATTAATTATTTCATGTTATTATAATTAATTATTTTATGTTATTATAATTAATTATTTTATGTTATTATAATTAATTATTTTATGTTTGCAACTAAAATTGCTTTAAATAAAAACTATAAACTTCTACAAATTTCATGTATTTGAAAGTGCTCTTACAAAAAAACAACGAGTAAAGCAACTGTAATGTGCTTAATATGACATCACATATCAGAATCCAACAATATTTTTAACGTCTCGTCAAACTAAAAGGCTTTATTTCTTTTTCCAACTTTAATAAAAATTAAAAGATGAATGTGGTGTTCCATTTTCGAAATTTATCTTACTATTTTTTTATTCAATAGTATTATCAATTAAAGCATATTTTTGGTTTATTTACATTAAAAAAAGCTTCATATAAAATCTATAAAGCCTTAAAAAAATTTTCCTGTGCATAAAAATGCTTCATTGCACTTTAAAAGCTCTTAAAAGTAAGCACTGTGCAACCATAATGTGCTTAATATGACACCACATGTGACAATGCCACAATACTTTTAACATCTTGAGTCCCACATACTAAAAAGCTTTCAATTCTTTTTCTAACTCCCATAAGCCCATTAAAAACGAATGGGTCCTATTAGAATAATTGAAGGGCAACCGAACTTTGCTAATGGAACTTAACGCATTAACGCTCCATCATAAAAGCTCTTTGCAGCTTCTTAAAACGTTGTTTAAACATTTTTGTTTGTTTGTAAACCAAATACTCAGTGTGTAAAATAAATATTTTTATTCCTTTTATTTTCGTCGAAAAATTTTCTTTTTTATTTTTTACTTACTTAATTGATTTTTAGGAGAAAGTTAAAAAAATAAACAATAAATTAATAATTGTGTAACTCTAATATAGGCTATTAGGTTGTTTACTATGAAAAAAGATAACTCTAAACACTAGTAAAACGGATTTTTTTAAGCCAATTTAAAAAATATATATAAAAGTTAAATGCAATTTTAGAGCCATAGGATCGATTCTAATTAATACAGTAAGTTTCTGTGTAATTATAGTGCTCTGTTTTGATAAAAATACATTTTTTTTAAAATTTATTAATGTATGTGTTAAAAATTATATATATATATATATATANATATATACAGAGAGAGAGATTACTAGCTTATTTCGTTTATTTCCACTGTGAACTATTAATTAATAATTAATATTATCTTTTACAATATTTATTATGCATTTTCCACTCCTAAATTCCACATTTTTGAAGTTTTTTCTATTTATGTAAATATGAAGTTAATATTTATGAAAAATCACGTGCTAAACTATACCAATGCGATTATTGAAATAACGATTGAGTATGATTGTTATAATCACACCTGAACACGTAAATGCGATTGGTAAAGTCGCGAAGGAACATTTCATATGTGATTGATGAAATCACCACAGATTCTTTTCGCCAATCATTTTGCGATTTAAAAAAACGACACTTTATATAAAAATAATTAAAAATTTATATAATTTATAACAGTACCGAAACTATAGTTTGTTTGGTAGAATTTTTTCAGGTTTTTTTTTTTAACTTTATTTATATTTCGCGCAAATTCAATTCATCTTTATTTTTTTTATAATAGTTATAAAAAAATTAATTAAGTAATTTGATTATAAAAATATTTTTTTTATTTCTTTTCAGGTATGTGAGCTTCATGTTTCTGGCTACAAATTTTCTGTTCTCAACAATGCTTTCATCGTGCATAAAGGTCTTAAAACACCTTCATCTTTTCATAAGGATAAAGAAGTGGATCAAGAAAGAAACCGTCAATTATTTAGACAGTTCAAGTTTGAATTGAAGGAAAAATATCCAGATTCTTCACGTAAATGTTACTAAATTTTGTTTTAAAAACAATATTGTTAAATGAATGATTTCCATTAAAGTTGTTGTTGATGAGTCTTTGACTTCATCTCAAAAGCATGTATAACTTAAGTCATTTTAAAATAAGATATAGCTTTCTTGCAAAAGCTATTTGGCTTTTATATCAACTCAAAAATGGAATATGCATCCAATACAACTGAAGAATGTAATTAATTTTTAAAAATATTTATTTGAAGCTTTACGAAGAAAGTTTTTAAAAAATGCCCTTAAATAGTTTTATCTAATAACTAAAATGTCAAAATGTCCATTATTTAACATTTCTAATTTGAATAATACATTTACGTTATTGAGTGATAGTTTGAAACGAAGAAGAAAATAAAACATGGTAAAAACAACTTATGAAATATTGCGACGTTATTAATGTAATAGTGTTACTACTTTTTAGTTTGTCAACGCTGAATTATAGTAAAAATTCACTTAATTAATAACGCTAAAATAGTATTAAATACTAGGTGTTTGAAAAATGATAGACTGAAAAATCCCTTAAAAAACGGAATGTTATCTAGATAAATAGGTGCATTTTCTTACGAAACCCTTCATTTACCTGCGTCAAGTTACCAAATTAGTTTCAAATTTTATCTATAGATGACGCCTCTAAGTATGAAAAATTATTGAAAAACAATTGTTCAAAATGACCTCCGTTTGTTACCACAACATGAAAAAGTCCTAAGACATATAAGAGAAAATCTTACAAATATTTCAGTAGGGATAGTCAGTAGTTATATACAGCAGAAAACTTTGCTTCATAATATTTCCAACAATCAGCTCCACCTGTTGATAAACTTAGCTACTAATTTTACCTGTTGCTGAGAATAAATAACTGGTTTCCTAAGCAGACAAGAACTGTACCTTTCCTACTCCTTAAAAGTTTCTTTATTTATTTTTTAAAATCAGCAGCCACTTATGAGAGACACAATGCATAAAAAATGTAAAAATGTTTCTTAAAATTTTAGTTTGATGTATATCATTATTAATTAATAATTGCAAAATAGTGGACATTTGACGTTTTAAGTTAACATAACTGTATCTATGTCTTATCGCGCATTTTCTAATATTTTTAAATTCATATTCCTGGAAAAAAAACTGATCATTTCGAGCTGTTTCTTATTGAATACATCTAAATTAATATAACTCTTTAAATTTTATATTGCACGAGTAAATGTTTAATTTAAGCACAATAGTTTTTGTGTAATTACAAGATCAAAATTTTGTTAAAATTAAGACTTAAAAAATTAACTAAACTAAGAAACTAAACTGCATAAAAAGTAGGGTTATAATATAGACTTTTTATTTATTAAAAATTTAACTTACCATTTTATAAAAACGGCACATTTCCGAAATTTTCTGGGACTGGTAATTTAAAAGTCTGATAAAATTTCTTGAAACATTTAGTAAGCAGTTTGCATAAATTTATTTCCCTTTTTATGAAACAAAATCGTTAACATAAAAGGTATAAGAACTCTTTTCTTCAAAATTTTCTAAAATTTGATCTGATTAATAAACCCTTCATTTTTTTACTAAATATAAACTTTTACATTATACATTTTTATCCCCTTTGATATTCGTAAAAATTGTTTAAGGTTAGTAGTGATTGAGGTTAGTTTTCAATAATTTGTTTGTACCATTTTATTAAAAAAAATAATTAAGGTGAAATTGCTAAACTTTTTTAATGACAAATCTTATAAAACTTCGAAAAATAAGACATCTAAAATAGCCTCGTATACAAAAAAGGAAAGTCGTATTTTTTCAACTTTTTCATATCATTATGGGTAATTTATGTCGAAAAATATCTATAATTGAATGGCTTGAGATAATACAAACAAAATTTTTTTTCTATACGAGACGTATTTACATCAACCTGTTTCTTAGTGTTGTTTTTAAATAAGTATTTTACAGGTTTCTGGAATATCTACTAGATGGCAGTAGGATACACAGAAGCATCTCATTACCTATGTGCAAATCACGTTTTCCTTCAAAAAATGCTTCTCTGATTGTTTTTTAAATGGCTTATAAGTATAAAGCCCCGATTTCTTAAATTCTGGGCTAATATGGGGATGAATAATCTTCCTTGCGTTTATTATTAAGCAAATTCATTCCAATAAATAGGTGAAAGAAAGTTTATAAATAAGTTGTGTCTCACTATCATTTTTATAATCAAATAAGGGGATCAAATAAGGGGATTAAAATGAAACACGAGTCTTTCATTTTAATGAATGGCATTTTTTTTACTGAAAACCGATAAATATAAGTAGAAATTATAATATTTTTTCATTTCATTTCATGCAAAGTAAGCGTTTTCATTGCGAAACAATACATAAAGCCATTGATTGTAAATAACACTTTACTTCCATATCATTTTTGCTTCAAAAAATGATTCTAATATTATCATGGTAGCTTAAAAATGGCATAAAAACCATTAATGTCTTTAATTCAGTTTTCAGTTTTGTATTTTCTACTAAAGATGTAGTAATAAAAACCAAAATTTTAAAAACCAGAAATTTCAGTAAACCGTTACCTTATGAATGGGAAAATTACAAAATCAATTACATAAATACCGTATATTTTGATTTTTTAATAACTGAATCATGGTATTCTTTTACCAGAAATGTCATTACCATACAGTTCAGTAGTTCTTCCATGTTGTTGCTAGATGATTTAAAAACAAAAGTCTTCAAGAAATTTATCAAATATTCATCTCAACTACCCCCTAAAACAAATAATTTTCTAAGAAACAAGTTTTAAGAACGTTGAAGTCATTAAAAACGTCAGAATTTAAAAAAGTTTCTGAATCTTAAAAATTTGTTTCTGAAACTTATGTGTTCCGTAAGTGTTCCAGGGTGTTCTGTAAGTGTACTACAACAAAGTGAGGTAACTTCTAAACACATTAAATGTTTACAAAATTCATATATTTTTAGGTGTTTTTAGATCATTTTGGGAAGTTAATGGTTAAGGAAGTTAACATCGGAAGTTAACATTCTGGAAGTTAACATCGTATGTATAAAATGATAATTTCTACTCTTTATTCAATGAAATTTTTTCTGATAAATAACAATTAGAAAACATATCTGTGATATTTTATTTCAACATTTTTTGAATTTTGCACTTTTTGTTCTAATGTCGGAAAGAAACCTGCATAATATCATTTTAAATGCATATCAGAATCGTTGTTCTTAATTATTATATGTGAAAAAATATTGACTGTGGCGTTAGAGTACAATGAATTTTTGCAGAAACATTATACTTGTGAGTAGAAATATGTAAAACCATTGAGTTATAAATTTTGATTTAGAAATGTGAAAATGTATTTCTATGTTAAATTATTTCTATGTTAAATTATTTCTATGTTAAATTATTTCTACGTTAAATTATTTCTATGTTAAATTATTTCTATGTTAATTTTTAAAGTTTATTATGTTATTTGTATTAAATTTTTGTATTACCTGTTAATGTTTTTCACTTTTGAGTTGATGCATGCGTAGCGTGTTCCATAACACAAAGTGATTCGTAAATTCCATATTCAATATAAATTTTTAGTATCTATATTAAAAGGGAAGACAAAAAAAAATACAAGATCAATAATCGTTAATTTACATTTAAGTGAAGAACAAAACACTATCGAAATATGACAAATCACAATTCAGAAAAGCTGGTGTATAAAACACTATAACCTTTGCAGGAGTTGAGTTGATTAGAAAAACCTACAAGTTTCAACTTGCAATGAAGCAGAATTTAATGTTTTGTACCCTTGCTTCACTTCAGTGTGATTTGTCATACTTCGAGAGCTTTTATTATTATTTTTTTGTTTTTAGTAGCTAAAATAAGGATTAAGGATTTATTAACCCCATTGAGTAGGGGAGAGTGGGGTCAATTGTAACATTTTTTATATAACTATTTTTAACTAACAAAAAAACCAATATATTATTAGTATTAATTGACAGANAACCCCATTGAGTACACTCTTTTCGTCTTTGACAAGGCTTCTAAAAATATATGTTCCGGGTGGTTCTTGTACAAAACCCCACATATGACTAGTAATTTCTTTAACATGTATTGCTTGATATTAGAATTTTTTCTCTTTCATAAGTTAACGAAAATTAATAATAAATAATGCATCAGCACAAAATAATTTTTTTTTCTTTTTTTGAACAAATTAACTCCTTTTGAATTGCCCTTTTTTGTGGTATTTCCTAAAAAAGATAAATATTTATAATAAATTTCGATATTAAATTTAGTTAAATAAAAAATTAATTTGGTTTCAAAGTAATATGCGAACCAGAAAAGGAGGTTATTACTTTTTTATGAAACTAAAAACACTGGAAGGGGTCTAAAATAAAACGTTAAAATAATTTTCATTTAAATCTAAAGATGAATCCAAAAAAAAAATTTTCATTTCAATAAAATGAGAATTAGTTTTATATTTTAAATATTTTAGAAGAAATAAAATGTGCATTTATTTTCCTGCTTTATCATTTACTTATTATATTTTTGGCATATAAGAAGAAGACTTTTTTTTTTATAAAAGTCATTATTATTTAGTTTTGTAAATAAAATGGTATTTACTTTGTTTAAAATATTTAAGTTTCGCATTATATTGTATGTACATATTTTGAGCACAATTTTTATTTTAAAGAGAAATATTATTTACCATGTGATTTAGTGAATGCTATCTAGTCAAAAAAAAACTTTTTGTTAAAAACTGATTGTAAATAAAACATTATCTGTCATCTTCTCTTACTATTTTTCAAAACTGAAACGAGCATATTTAAGTTGTTAGCTGTGTTAACTCATGTTTGTACAGTGCGTAAAAATAGTTCCTGATACGTTAAATTTTAAAGAAGTTATATGTTTAAAATTTCATTTCTCAGGAACTATTCGACCGATTTTGCTTGAATTTCGTATTTTGCCTTGTAATATATCATATTGACGTAAAACATTTTATAATTGTGGAAATTTAAGAAGTTTTAAACTACTGTTAAATAAAAAAAATAGTAAATATTTACTAAACGTTAGTTTTTGTAAGGAATTATTTTTGGAAAAACGAATTTTATAATTGCTTGCAAAAATTTTTCAATTCACTTAAAAAGTTCACTATGTATGGCAAAATAAGCAAAATTATTACTAACATTAAGGGGTCCAAACTTTGGACCGCTCTCTAGATCAAACTATTGGGACCATATTTCCCATATTGCGGCTACTCCCTATAGTTTGGGGGTCAGAAATCCGAATAAGTCGAAAAGAGTTATGTTATTTCAGACAAAATAACTTAAAATAAGATTTCGTAACTAACTAATTAAGTTATGTACTAAGTAAGTAGCATATTTGAGATCACTCTCTTGAATCATTGAGATAGTTGAATCTTGAATCAATGAACGTGAAGATCTTATCATTTGATCAAAAACTATTTAGGGTGGTAGTTTTTTTTTTCTTTCTGTACATACACAGTTGTCATAATGGTAAGGGTTAATTTTTGTTGAAGTTGTTACACGGTGGTTAAGTTGGATACTGTGGAGGAAAATTATAAAAAATAACTTTTCTTTCGTCATAAGGAAAACTGACCACTGACGGTTCTTCCAACCTGTTGTCTCCTCCGCAGAGCAAAATCAATTTTTGTAACTTAAAATATCGTCTGCAGTAATTAATTGCGCATTTGAGGTCACCACTTTGAACCATTAAGTTTGAGTCTTGGAACGTGAAGATTCAAATTATTGGATCAAAAGTTATTCAGAGTTGTCCTTTCTTGCGTACAGTACACACATAGATTTCATTACAATAAGGATTAATTTTTGTTTAATGAACAAATGGTGCAGGAAAATTGTGAAAAATGACTTTTTTTATCATAAGGAAAATCACTATTACACTTTAAAACAATTTGAAAATGAATATTTTGTGTATTATATATCTCTAAAACCTATCAAATTAAGTGAACAATATTGTTCAATACTTCAAGGTCAATATGGCTCTTAGCTGTGCGTGTCTGAAAGAAGGCAAGTGATAGAAATGGTAATAAAAAAAAAAGCTTTAGTGGCATATAGTGAGCTAACGACTGCAAAAATCCGAAAGTCTCCGAAATCAGTATTAATTAAAGACAACATACGTTGCAGTTACTGATTTTTTTCGACATGATATAGAACAAACAGACAAAAAAACACTTTTTAATGTCTGTTTGTGGAAAAGAATTCCATATTGATTGATCTATTTTACCATTTGATTCACCCGTTATCGAGTTTCAGACATTGATCAATGAAGTCTCCCACGTGTTCAATTAGTGGCACATCCGTGCAATAAGCGATATATTGAACAATAAAGAAATCCACTATGTAAAGGAAATGTGTATCCAATATGTAAAGAAATATTTCTAAGAGAAAAATGTGTCAAAAAACTGCAAAACAAATAATAGTCAAATTTGAGAACCCCATGCATTCAAAAGTGATACGCATATATGAGCAATTCTGCAAATAAACGCCAATTAGGCGGCCAAAAAAAAAATTGGGGGGGGGACACACTATTTCTACAGGAATTTTCTTTTTTTTTACACCCTAAAAAGGCAAGAAAAAATCGTGAGCATGGAATTTTTTCTTTGTGACATACTTTAAATGTGACATACTCTTTCTGACACACTCAGATAAATCTGAGCCATTTACTCAGATAAAACGATTTTTACATAAATATAATATTATTATAATGTCTCTCTAACATGTATTTATAGAGATTTCATACTATAAGATTATATTTCAGTATAAAAAACAAAAATAAAAAAATTTAATAAAAGTTCCTAAATTGAAAAAATCGGGAAAAATTTAAAATTGGTATTTTGTCATTTAAAGTATGTCACAAAGAAAAAATTTCATGTGTAATATTTTTTCTTGTTCTTTTAGGGTACAAGAAAGAAGAAAATTCATGTAGAAATAGTGTGTGTCCCCCCCCCAAAAAAAAATGTTATTTTTGTTTGGCCGCCTAATTTGCGTTTATTTGTAGAATTGCTCATATCGTCGCTTTGAAACTGAACCGTAGTAACTCAAAAAAAATCGAAAAATGAGATATTTGGGTCATTTTGTGTCAAAAAAAGATCACCCTTTTAGAGAAACAATGTGTTATCTTCATAGTTCCATAAAATTAATTTAGAAAGCAGATAAATCGTTATCGCATTGGCGCAATTAGCATTAGCGCGGTAAGTTAGAAATTGCTCTCCTGAAAAACTTGCTTTTTTTGAGTTACCACGGTTTAGTTTGAAAGCAACGATATGAGCAATTCTACAAATTAACGCTAATTTTTATTCTAAAATATAATCTTACAGTATGAAATCTCTATAAATACATTTTAGAGAGTATAATAATATTATCTTTATGTAAAAATCGTTTCATCTGAATAAATGGCTCAGGTTTATCTGAGTATGTCAGAAAGAGTATGTCACATTTAAAGTATGTCACAAAGAAAACTTTTTTCTTGCCTTTTTAGGGTGTAAAAAAGAAGAAAATTCATGTAGAAATAGTGTGCCCCCCGCCAAAAAAAATTTTTTTTTTGGCCGCCTAATTAGCGTTTACTTGTAGAATTGCTCATATACTCATTTTTGAGCAAAGTGCTTAGTCTCAAAAGTGGTTTGGTGGTTGAGGGCTGAATTCAATCCAGGGACATCCGGGATTGTAAAAAGATGCTCCAACCACTGTACTTAAATATCGTCTTTAATTAGTTACCATATTTGAGATCACTCCGTGGAATCATTAAGATTGAGCCCTAGAACGTGAAAATCCGACCATTAAATCAAAAGAATCATTAGACTTAGTTAAACCATTAGATTTAGGGTTGTCGGTTTACTTTCTTGTGCACTACTAATCTCCATTGAACCGGTTTTTGGACAACTCTACATGTATCGTTGGGTACGGTGTCGCGCGCTAACCGCCATTTTGTTCATTCTCCCTATATCAAAATATGTTAGCATATTTTATCAGCATGGATAAAAATAAATGTACTACCATACAAATATTTCAACAGTAGAGTATTATTTAGTATAGTGTAAAAATTCAGAACAAATCAGCAATAAATGAAAAGAGAAAAATTTTCTTCTCCTCAGATTGGGAGGAGATTAGGGTACAAACTCATTTCTAGAACCTCTGCTGTTGTGCCCCTAAACGTTGTGTTTTCCTTTGTACCCAGAGACCACTCCAAACTTTGGGGACTGATTTACATTATATCCATAGAAGCTAGTATTCTTCCCTCTGTATATTCTTTGATTTAATCATTCTACAGTTGATTTAACTCTCATCAAACTTATTACATCTAAACGATCTTTCTTCCTTCCATACAGTGTATTAATTAGTACTCACACGCTTGCTTCAATAAATGCTAATATCCTATCATATTTTGGTTTTAAAATCATTTTCAAGCCTGTTAACTAATTGATTTTTTTTCTGTCTTTCAGTTGGCAGATTAACGTTTTCTTTTTCATATGTGTTGTAAGTTTTTCTCAGCGTGGGCTTGATCTTAAAAACCAGCTCCTTGTTTTGAGCTCTTGATGTGTACTTTTTCCACTTCAATTACAAAGTATACAACAAAAATTTTCAGATCAAATTACTGATAAAAATAGATTCTTACCGTAAAATCAATTTTTACCGAAACATTTTACGGAACAAAAAAATATGATGTATCATTATTTTTACTGTAATAACTACCGTTAAATCACAGTAATACGCTAATTAATTAATTGAAACTAAAAATTATGGTGTAATAAATACGGTAAACTATGGTAAATTATGGTGTAAAAATTACGGTAAAATTGATTTTAAGAATGATGCAACCAAAGAGCACTTAATTCAATAGTTTTACGTGGAGTTTTTTACAGTGAAAATAAATTTTCGATTTACAAGTATATTATAATTATAATACAAACAACATACTCATTAACTATTCAAAGAACAAGAGATGTAGTAATTAAACCGAAAGAAATAGATTCAGTTACGTTAAATAACAATGAATTTTCTGATTAAGAGAAATAAATTCATTTAATATTTTAAACAAACTGTAAATTTGATAATTGTAACAAAAACAATTTACTCAATGATTGTACTAAAAGAAATTCGTTTAATGTTATTATAAAAAACAATCAATTCAATAATTACAAAACTAACAATCCTTATTCACAATTTAAAAACATTTGTCATAGGCCATAAAAATGTCAACCTTTGTCACAACCTAATCACATTTAATTTTTAACAAATCTTCTTACAATACTATATCATATCAAAGGAGCTCACTCTAAGAAATGATTACGCTAAATTGAATTCAAAATTCCTTTTAATGAATGCAACATTTTTAAAATTAAATCTTAATTACATGCATCATAATATTGAAATAAGAAATCCATTTTAAAAGGAACTCAGTAACGAGTTTAGAAGAGATCTTTTTCTTTAGAACATTTTGAATAGCAAACGATTTTTAAGTCCCTTTACAACCAATACTTTTTAAAGCACAAATAAATCAATTTGCTCCATTTTTTGTGGAGTTTCATTATCTCTAATAACAGAAAATTGAAGATAATGTTGCTTTTCTTGTTACTCGCTTTTCTTTCCTAAATTTTCCTCTTTCATCGCAATTTTTTTTTTCTTTTGATATCATTGTTGTAATAAAAAAAGGAAAATTATTAGTTTTATCTCGAACTTATTATAATATGAAAATTGAATATTTCCTTTTAAGAGGATTATAATAAATCTGATGATTATTTTCTGAAATAAATCCTTTTGAATAAAAATGCTTTTTTAGACAATATTACCCTTCCATTTTCAAACTCTGATTTTAATCATCTTCAAACTCAAAAATAAATTATATTTTATTAATGTAAATATTGTATCTGATATATTTTTTTCTTTCTTGTACAATTTCGTAAAAAAGTGCGTTATCACGAAAAATATATTTTTAATGCATTATCCCTTTTTTCATATAATGCATGTTTACTTTCAGAGACAATATTCAATTTTTCAGAAATAAACAGATAAGTATCTACAGTAGGGAAAAATATGTTATGGAAAATAATACTTTTAAAAGCGAATTTCATAAAAATATGAATTAGTTTAACTTATAAAACAGTTACAAAATACACCACTAAATTTTCTTCATAATTAATTCGTTACATCAGCTTCATTGCCAAAACTGAATTCGATAAATAAATGGTTAAAATTACAGTAAATTTATCTTCTTCGAAATTAAGTTCATATATGTTTGTGAAATTTGAAGAAATAAAAATAACTCTGTTCTTCGTTTTTTACATTCATAAAACTTTCTAAAATTTAAGCTGTTTGACCAACAATCAGGAAATAAACAACAAAGTAAGTAAAATGTTGAAAAATTAAATTTCGGCTTTAATTTTAAGGCACTTGTTTTGGTAAAATAGCTTCTAAGCAAACTCAAAACCCATTAATTTTTGGCCAATTGCCAATTTAAATTCTGGGTACGAAGTACTTAGCCCTGGAGGCTATCTGCTCCTTCATCGAAATTTAATAGAATTTAGAGAAGAGTTGAGAAGATTACGTTAGTAAATTAACATGATAAAATGGTAATAAAATACACTAAGAGGTTATATACAAAGATGAAAAATCTGAGATAGGGAAATAAATGTATACAATATTTACAATATATACATATTATAGAAGAATGATAATTTTTGGTCACAATAAGTGTTCCAAATATATGAAACACCTATTTAAAAAAAAGCGGTAGTACCACGCATGTATAATAAACCACACTGAATAACTTTTGATCTATCAATCTGATCTTTAAGCTCTAAAACTTAATCTTAATTATTATTAATGAAAAAGTTTTAGTTTTCAAATGCGATATCTCCTGAACTATTCGATCAATTATGCTCAAGCTTTATATTTTGCCATGTAAAATTACATTCTTTAAATTCAAGTAAAAATTTGTATATTTTCGACTATCATTAAATAGAAAATTTTAAAATTATAAATATTTTCTAAAAGTTATTTTTTGCATGTAATAATCTTTGGATAAACGAGTTTTATAATTCTAAGCAAAATTTTCCTTTATGCTTGAAAAAATAGTGAAATGCGCAAAATGAAATATTAACATAAAGGAGTTCAAGACTAGGATCGCTCTCTTGTCCCAAGTACTGGGAACATAATTCCCTGATTTCGGCTACTCCTTATATTTCAAGGGTCAGAAATCCCTATCCATCTAGAAAAAGGTTTGTTTATTCTGATTAAGTACGTTTTTGTGTCTGATTTCGTTACTTAAAATATCGTCTGAACTAGTTAATTTTATTTTATTTGATTTTATTTTATAACCGTCGTTTTACAGCCGAACCAATTTTATGGGTTCACGACTAGTAATCCTCAACTCCGTAGCCTTGTAATTTTGAACCCAATTCAGAAGACAAGGGAGCTCCTGGATCGAGTATTGGGAGAAATTTACCTTCGTGGAGGACTTTCTGATGGAGCTAACCCGTTTTTGCGTTACATGGAGAGGAGGACCACAAGAACCTCCCACGATTAGCCTGACGGCAAGGGAACTCTAACCCATGATCAGTCTATCACTGAGGATATTTCACGTCAGCACTGTGGTCGGGGCAAGCCAGATGTGGAATTCGTATCAACTGGGATTTGAACCCGGTTCACCTAATTGGAAGGCGAACGCTCTATCCCCTGAGCTCTCGCTGCTCAAACTAGTTAATTAGCATATTTCAGGTGATCCCCTTGAACCATTAGACTGAATCCTAGAACGTGAAGATCCGATCCTAAGGGATCAAAAGTTATTCAGGCCAGTCCATTTTTTTTCTTTTGCTCACTGTACATACTTAAGTATGTTTATATCAAGTATGTTAAGTTTCTTTATACCGAGCTGATACATCCTTCTGCTATCAGCTACTTAAGCTTTAAGAAAATACCTTGTCTTCTATTTAAATGCAAATTTAAGTGGAAATATTATGATGATAGATGGATCTATTTTGCTTCTGTAAAACAAAACCTAATAATCATATTCTTGTGCTACCATTTTCTTCTCTTTCCTAAAACGATACTGTACATACATTAAATGGGACGATAGGCTAAAATGGATTGAAATTAGTGAAGGAATCCATCGGGGCCAATAGGGACTCAATGTATCATACTACTCGTCAAGAAGTTTTTTTATAAGTATTTCTTGATTTTTAATCAATGCAAAAATCTTTCAGAAAATCCTTTTATAGACAAGCACTTTTTTACATACATGTATGAAATTATTTTTACCTAACCATTTATTTAATGGGTTGTACGGAAATTAATTTCGTTTTTTATATGAAATTGTCACGTGATTTTCTTACAGTGAATACATATTTTATTAAATCATAACTGTCCATTCTGGTATACTACTTTTGTCATCTGCCTGGCTGAAGCATTTTTCTATGCCCTTAAAAAATGCAAACAAACTGATCCAGTTGATTTTTGATCTCCTTTTTTGAAGTAAAGATTGTACTGAGAAAAAGAATTTGTAGAGACTAGAGCATTGCTGCAGATAACCCGTTTCTTGTAACTAGTGATGAAGCAATTTAAAAATGGCTACTTTTCTTAACTTTTGTGTCTTTCCTTGAGAACAAGAGGAATGCATATGCTAAGCTTAGAAATTAAACCTTCGGGATTTTCAAATGATTATGAATAGTCAAATTCGGTAACTCACAGTGATCTTACGAGTTGTTATTCATTGGTTTGCATCAATTTTTGCTTCTATTGGGTCTTCATCGGCTTAAATTCCTGTGGTGCATCTTCGTGCACCTAAATCGAAATTTTGTAAACTGGCATTGACCCTGATGTACTGTCAAAACATCTTCTGCTTATACATCGGAATTTTTTTTTCTGCTTGGATAGTATTTTTCCCTTTTCGATAGAAAAAAAGTAAAATATGACAAAAATTCTGCTTTTCTTTAACCGTATTCGAAAGGGCATCAACCAAAAACTACTGCATAGAATCAATCAAACTTTTACATAAGCAGTCGTTAGTTATCAGCTCTCAAACTATATAATTATTATGCAAATTAAGTTTGAGATTAGCTGAAAAAATATAATTATAAGTGTTGATAAAAATGAAATTACTTTCCGAACAACCCTATATTTATTTTAATTATTTTTTACTATTAATTTTTTATAATAAATTTTTATTATTAATTTTTATTATTAATTTTTATTTTAATTTTTTATTATTAATTTTTTATTATTAATTTTTTATTATTATTTCAATTATTAATTTTTCTTTCGAAACATCTTTCGAAAGACTGTATCCCTTTTTTTAAATAGTCATTTAAATAACAGTTCACCTGAATGAAAAAAATCGCTACTGAATTTGCAATTACACAATTCTTGAAATTTTCCAAAATAATGCTTTCGCCATGTCAGCTTTATATATTTAAAGTAATAATATCATAGTTCCCAATGTTTTTAATTAGATCACGTGATGAACCAGAAGCTCTCCGAAATCTGTTTCTAAATTTCGTAGATGATCACACGAAGGGGTTTTCAATTTATTTCATGGTTCAAAGACCCTCTGACTTATGCACTTCAATCACACGAAACAAATTTCGTGTCGACACATGTTCCCTTTTTAGATCAATGCACGCAGTTGCTTTTCAACCATGAGCTTTAGAATCGAACAGTTACGCCCTACCGGATAGGGTATAATGAAAAAGTATCACAGAGTTCCTCACTGAATTACCGATAGCTCTATTGCCTCCCAGAGGGGCATAAAACAGGTGTGGCCCTTTGTATATCGATTCTATAGCCCTATCACTTCTTTTACCACTTTACTAATGAAGGGACAGGATTTCTCTAGATTGTACCATTTCCCCCCGTTTTGTTGGAGTTTTCTTTTAACTCTGATTTCCTTTGAATTCAACAGACACGTTATTTGTAATTTGAAATACAATAAAACTGTACATATTTAGAGCTGTAAGAAAATAAAAACTTATGCTTATGTACTTTCTATGGCAATTATCAAAGGTAACGTAAAATCGTTCTAGCAAGCGTCAACATTAAACAGTAAAACATCAGCTACAGTAAAGATTAATATTACTTAAAAATTTCGTCAAATCTTTTTTCGCCTCATGTTTCACGAAACATATATTTAAACTTACTACTTTTTTTCAAGATTTATCAGATTTTAATTTTAATGAACTCAATTAAACTATGTAAAATAATGAGACAACATGTTGAGGACAGATGAAAATAAACAAGGAAGCTTGTAACTATTTCGATGATATAAACATATCTGTCATTATACACAATGTCTCAAATATATACACCGAAGAGTCATTACATTATGACCCCCCTGCTAATAACATGTAGAATAACATTTAGCTCTCAAAACTGCTAGCACCAGCCGTGGCATTGATTCCACATGGTGCTGATAGGTAGTCTGAGGTATCTGGTACCAAGCGCTCATCAACTAGTTCTGCAATTCTCTCACATTGCGAGGGAGCAGCGTGGCAGCACGAATTTGGTTTTCCAAGTAGGTCCACAAATGCTCTATTGGATTAAGGTCAGGTGAATTTGGGGGCCGAGACATGACTTGAAAGTCACTGGAATGTTCCCCGACAATTCGACCCTTATGACATGGTGCATTATCCTGTTGGTAAACACCATGCCCCACAGGAAAAACCTTTGCCATGAATGGGTGAACCTGGTCTGCAACTATGTTCAAGTAGCTTACAGACGTCAGGGATTGTTCTATGGGGATTATGGGTCCTAATGTCCCCCATGAAAACATTGTTCCTGGGTGAGAGTTTACTGTGTCACAATAAAGGTTTATATATTTGGCGATAGTCCAGAAAACCGCCAAAAAAAGTCGCCTGCGCAAATGAATTTTTTAAGATAACCCATTGACTAATTCAAAAGAGGAATGCTTAATTTTACTAGGTTGCTACTGTAAAAAAATTGAAATAATATTTTGTGATTGCTCAGAGAGGTTTAATTCATTGTTAATAGAAAATATCTCGAAGTTTCTTGGTAATAGACAATTTTTAAGCTGATTTCTGTCTAAAAAGCAAAAAAAAAAAACTATTTTAATGTCCTTCGAAAAGAAAATTTTAATCGATTTATAAATTATTTATGATTTTCAAAGTTTTTAGAATTGAACATTATTATTATTTAGAATACATGAACTTTTTATCTGATATTGTTTAGATTATGCTGTTTTTGCTAAATTTTTTCGAGGATTTCATACTAAAATCAAATTAACATAACTTATTACAGCTATATACAAAATTTTAGGGATGATCATTTTTACAGCTTTAACCCCTTGGGGACGGGTGATTCATGAAAGCATTCGTACGAAATCAGAATCAGGATGTAAATAAATAAAAAACGGTAGCTTAAATGCAGGCGTTGCTAATTTCACAGACTTACTTTGCCTTGAATTTAATTATTGTTAGTTTAATCATATATATAATCAATGTTAGTACAAAGTAAAACTAAATAATTTTATTTTGAACTAAGTAATGGTGAATTAAATAAATCAAACAATTATAACCCCGCCCACAAATAAACTGCTAAAGAATTACTTTGATTACCAGTTTTATCTTTTTACCCTGCTTGACAGTGTTTTATGCTGTCACGTATTTGTGACAGTCGGCGCGAAAGGGTTAATCGAGTCTTCTAGGCAAGAAAATTTGAAGAAAAATAAAATATAGATTATATAGTAATTCTAATGCACATTCACAAGGTTTTCTGTAATTTACGATATTTCTTTTCTCAATAACTCAAGGAATTGCTAATGAAAGTATCTTGAAAACTGGGTTTGATATAAGTCCTCTTGAGGCATTGTTAGTTGCAAAAACAATTGGTTCCATAAGTAAATGGTAAGTACTGCTGAAGACCCACTAGATATAAGTCAATCAGAGATGGATTTTACTCAAACTTCGAAACTCCTTTTTCTCATTTATTATCCAGTGAGGAATTCTAGAAATGGTACTGGAAAATCAAAAGAAATTTCGACGATACATTTACATTGGCCAAAAATTTGAAAAAAAGAGGAGGGTTAAATCAAAAGAAAAAATTTCTTTTTTGCATTAGCTTCAAAAAAAGAACGAAAATTTAAAGAGATTGAAAGAGCTGAAAAAAAAGTTAAAGCAGAAAATATGACGAAGAGAAAAAAAATACTTAAAAATATTAAAAAATAGCTTAAAAAATATGGGGAAAAGTGTAAACAAAAAATTTATCTAATTATAATAATAATAATAACATCATCGGATTACGCAATGATAAACATTCATAATTTAGAACGGACTATTAAAGTAAGAGGGAAAAAAATGAAAAAAAAAATTTTTTTAAATTATGTATTCAAACATATTTTACTTTCCATTCCATGACTGAAAAAAAGTAACATTTTCCACGTTAACCGTGGTTATATGTTGTAATTCCAAGAAAAATCTTGTTTTTAGACATTTGTGTGGCCTATGGATTCCTAACGAGCATCAAACATTATCAAAATTAAGTGTTCATTCTCTGGAAAATTTAGTGTTTATTCACTGGTA
>NC_092206.1:25515927-25528287 GCF_043381705.1 Parasteatoda tepidariorum
CGATGTGTTTTGGATATTCGAATGACTGCTGGTGAAGATACCATTTTGTTTTCGTTTGCATAAGAAAGAATATCAAGCATTTTTCTTTTTTAAATTTAATTAGTCACAATAAAGAAGGAACGTTGCAATGCTACATGCTACATTAACGACGTCTCTAGAGTAACTGAATGACGATTCATGTAGAAATCGCAGGTATGCGTCTCATACAAAAACGCCCCCTATAGTTCGTTGCGATCGCGATAATTTTAATTTTTCTCAGCTTCTAATAAATGAAAACAGTTGAAACTTTAGATTTTTCAATTGAAAAATATGCAGATTAATATGGTACAAAAAAATTCATACCTTATAATTCAAAATTTTTTCATCCTCAATTTAATTAAATAATAAAAAATAATTAATAATTATTAAAAATTATTTTATTCATGAAATTATCTTTGGGTAAATGAGTTTTATGAGGGGGTGAAATTTTCTTTAAATTGCTTTATTAGTTTTGAAAATATGACTAAAAACGTAAAAAGTGAAATTAACATTAAGGGGTACGAACTTTGGATCGCTCTCCTGACCAAACTGTGGGGACCATATTTCTCAGATTGCGGTTACGTCCTATATTTTGAAGGTTAAGAATCCAAATATGTGAAAAAAAATGTATGCTTATTCAGAGAAAGTATGTTTTTGTGTCTGATTTCGTAACTTAATTACTAGTTAGCACTAATTAATTAGCATATTTGAGGTCACCCCCAGGAACCATTAAGATTGACACTTAGTTCGTGAAAATCCGATCATTAGAACGAAAGTTATTCAGGGTGATTCGTTTTTTTTTCTTTTTTTTTTTGCGGACTGTACATAAGTAAACAAGAGCGCTCTATACCGACTCTACGCTGCATTTCCGTACACTCATTCCTTTATGAAATATACTTATTTATGTCCTTGCTGCTCTGCCTTTGCATTTTTGACATATATTTTTGAACCACCATGTATAAATACATAATATCTTTAGAGAAAAACACAGACAGAAGGGGAAAAAACTATAGTTTCCATTGAATTGTAACATGCAGCATTAAAAAAATTGCTAGCTGTATTCAGAACCGCTCGTCCTCGGCGGTCAAAAATTCCTCGCGGACAACAAATTTCTCGAATCCAACGTCCGCGCGGACGGCCATTTTTCCGTTAATGTTCGTGATACACTTTTATTTTTTGTTATCTTACAAGAGTCTAGCGTCTCACTTCTAAAATGACCCTCTAATCTAGAAATACAGCAACATACTGTGCATGGTGGAATTAATGTTTTCTCTATCTGGGAGCACTGCAGTGGTTGAAAGAGACTTTTCAGCAATGAACTTACAAAAAAACACATTACGTACTGGTCTAAAACAAGAGTTAAACGCAATTATGAACATCTACCTTAATGGAAAACCCCTTTAAGATTTCTGTGCAGAAGCCTCTGTAAATCATTGGCTTGATTGTGGAACTGGCAAACGTCATATTTGATTCATTTAAAAAACGCAGTACCCTCGAATAAATTGACATTCCAGATAACTTGACCTTTGTCATTTAAATTACTTCTTAAAAGAAATAATTTATTTCATAAAAGAAATACTAGGTTTTGCTATTAGTAACCTAGTATTTCTTTTATTACTGTATAATGTAATCCTAGTATTTGTAATCCTAGTAACTACTAATTCATTGTGCAATTTATATAAATGTTTGTAATAAATAAGAGAAAATTATATTTTTATTTATTTAGAAGCTACGGATTAGCTTCAAAGGAGGACGGGTACATTGTTGGACAAGCGGTTCTCGGGGACGGGTAAAATTTCTGAATTTTTTCGAGCCCTGGCTGGATTAATATCAAGCAGATTCGGTCCTTTTAGTTACGTGCTTAGTAGAATATCTTAAGGGGTCAAGATGGTTTTTCTAAAACAAAAGGTGCAATTTTTTTGAAAAAAAATTTATGCAATGACCAGGTTCATTCTGAGCAATTTCACACTAAGTATTAGAAAATGCTATAAAACTTCTAAAGCTGCAGCAGAAAAACTGAAACTCGCTCACAGAAAGCAGAATATAACAGCGCTTATTTTCCAAACTGGAACCGCCAGCAAATTTTATTATTTTGTTTAAAGTTATTTGTTCAGAGTTTTGTCTTTTTTTTCTCAATTAGAGCTTTTTCCCCCTTGTGTGCAAGATTACTTGATCTCTAATAAACCCATGAAAAAACACACCATATTTCAAGTTAATAAATCAAAATAAACTGTATTTAAACCTTTCGTTCAGAAATTTTTCCATTCATACTATAACTGTTTACCGGAAATTCTGGTTTTCAAATTAGTTCTCATTACCAGACATTTAGTAAAAAATACAAAACTGAAAAATTTATGTTACCAAATGATTGTTTTTCATACCGATTTTATCATGATGATAAAATCACCAAATTTTTACCACATTTACCAAACTGTAAGTCATATTATTAAAACCTATTTTACAGTCAATTTTACCGAAATCATAACCACAGCGTTTCGCTAAAAATTATCGAGCTTTCCAGCATTTTTATGCAGCCATAAAAACAGCAAATGTTACCATATCCTGGCAGTTTTAGCCATACTTTTTTCTCAATGTACAAATTAACGTGGATATTTAACATAAGTACTAAAAAAATATGAAATACTAAAAGAGAAATAAAGCTAACAAAATCTATTTAAAAACCACATTATTTTATTAAACGTACAAAAGGAAAAAAATAGTGTATTTGATCAAAGATTTAGAGACAAAACTAAAAGTCCTAAAATAGTGCGAGCATTCCTCTCTATTTAACAAGTTGTCAACTGCTCATTTCGGATAATTTTTGTCACGTCTTGTTTTTAATTGCAAAATACATTTTATTATTTCATTTTTTAGTACACTTTATAGAGAAAGATTCCTTTTTCAAAAAAAAAATTTTCAATTATTTTTCGTACAAAGGTAAATCATTTAAAAGTACACAGTAAATAAGATTTTATATTTAAATTAATTTTAAATTCAATACACGATTATCAAAATATATAACTTCTTTTGAAGCATGCACAAAACTCAAGAATTTTCTTTAATTGTTTAATTTTAAAGCGAGCAATTTACTAATGGAAAGCAAATATTTCGTCATTCAAAGTCCTTTTTGTCGCAAGATTATATTTTTTTTCAAACAAATTACGTTTTTGCACTATCATCTCTTTAATGTTTCTTGATTAATACCTTCATTTAAAACAGCAATTCCGTTCAAAAAAATTCTAACGATAAAGATAAATTTCAAAGACAACTTTTTTTGTATTCATTCATTTTTATAATAGTTCGAAATAATTACAGCCATTTGTAAAGAACCAATTCAATTGGATGATTCCACGCAATAATGTCATTAACTTCGGCCCTAATAATAATTTTAATCTCACTGAAACATTTTTTATACTTTTCAATGGTCATCAATTCCATTTGATAAAAAATTCAGGTAAAAATGGGGCGAATAGAGAATTTTTTTTTTCTTGAGAAAAATACAAAAAGTTCAATTAACGCTTTGAATGATATACTTAATGATGAATGACAAATTTTGATTAATTACCGCATCTTAAGGATCACTTTTTCTTTAAACCGGTTAAAATCATTAATTATTTAACAAACTCTTTTGAAGTAAATGGTAGAGTTTAAATTTGATTAACTCAAGTTTCCTCTTTAAAAAAATTAGAAATGAAATTATTTAACGAATGCATAATAATATGAAGAGATAACGCAGTATGAAGTACCACAGATAAATGGTGCTTTTTCTTTAGAAAATGCGTTTTGCGAGTTCATTAATTTTTTGTGTAGACTTTAGGTTTAAATACTAATACGGACGTAAACAGAAATAATAATTAGATCAACTGAGTAGGTGAAAAAAATTTAAAAAGTAAAAATAATGAAATAATGCTTTTTTTGCTAAAATAAAGGTTGCATCGATTCTGAATTTCCTAGTACTTTGTAGAATTTCTGAGAACTAATTATTATTACTATTATTAGTATTACTAAGTAATACTTTATAGAGCTTCATTTTATAGCTTTAGACTAGCATGTAATTTCATTTCTCGTCGTTTAAATTTGAGGATAAGACGTGCTTTAGTCTTAGTCAAACAGACATTGCAGCGTAATTCGTTTCATCACAAAGTTATAAAAATTAAGTTCCGTATTATCGATAACACAAAACAAAAAAATAATACATATTTCAAAAATACGAAAATTAATTAATATTTAAAAAATTAACAGATATATTTCAATAATTTTACACGTACTTAATGCAGTTATTTAAATCAACAAGCCTATATTGATAAAGCCTTCAACGAATAGATATATTTTAATGCATCGAAAAAATATTACATAACACTTGTTAGTAAAATTTCTGAAGGCATTAAGTAATAATAAAAATGCAAAATTGCAATATAATTTTAAGACAATATACATAGCCCAATAAGAAAAAGATGCAGCACCTGTAGCGGAATTTATTGAAGAACACCGGTAGAGGAATTAATCCCTTACCAGTGAAACTTCATTTTTTTTGTTTGTCACAAATACAGTTGTTGCAACATAGTCAAATAAGAGAAAATATAAACAATGACTACAGGCAATGAGAAACACTAGCAGAGGAAGTAATACCTTGCTAGTCAAACTTGAGTCTTTAACTTGTTACAAATACAGTTGTTACAACATGCGAAGTGAAAAATTCAAAATCAAATTACGGTAAAAAATATCGGCACTCAGGGTGCCGGTACTTTTTACCATTAAATCTATTTTTTCCGGAACATGTTACGAAACAAAAAATCTAACATACCGTAATTTTTGCTGAAATAATTAAAATAAAATCACTGAAACACTCTAATTAAATAAATACATCTGAAAAAATGACGAATTAATATTTACGGTAAAATGTATTTTACGGATGATGCATCCAAAGTGCTGGTACTTTATACCGTAATTTGATCCGGGATCTTTTACAGTAGTTAAATAAGAGAAGATACAAGCAATAATTACAGGATATCAGAAACACTAGCAGAGGAATTAATTTCTTGGCAGTATTACTTTAATCTTGGAATTGTATCCAATACAGTTGCTACAAAATAGTCAAATAAGACTAGATTCGAAAAATAATTGCAAGCAATGAAAGAAAGGATAGTAACTACACTACAAACAAGGACAAGGAAACTACAGAAGAGTTAATACCCTGCCCGTGAAACTTTACTCTTGAACTTGTTGCAAATACAGTTGTTATAACATAGTCAAATAAGAGTAAATAAAAAGAATAATTATAGGTAATCAGAAACCCTAACAGAAGAATTAATTCTCTAGTCAGTATAACTTTACTCTTGAAATTGTAACAAATACAGTTGTTACAACATAGTTAA
The DNA here is from genome assembly GCF_043381705.1 of Parasteatoda tepidariorum. Taxonomy (NCBI): domain Eukaryota; kingdom Metazoa; phylum Arthropoda; class Arachnida; order Araneae; family Theridiidae; genus Parasteatoda; species Parasteatoda tepidariorum. Next base: position 25,521,321 of record NC_092206.1, read on the forward strand.
ATAAGAGGAGATATAAACAATAATTACAGGCAATGAAAGAAAGTATACAAACTACTCTACAAACTAGAACAAGGATACTATAATAGCAGAGGAGCTAATACCCTGCCCATGTAACTTTACTCTTGAACTTGTTGCAAATACAGTTATTATAACATAGTCAGATAAGAAAAGATACAAACAATAACTACAGTCATTCAGAAACATTAGCAGATGCAATAAGTCCTTGCCAGTATAATCTTACTCTTGAACTAGTTGCAATTACATTTCTTATAACAAACTCAAATAAAAGAAGATACAAACAATAATTACATAATTACAGGTAATCAGAAACACTAGCAAAAGAATTAATTCTTTGCAAGTATAACTTTAGTCTTGAAATTGCAACAAATACAGTTGTTACAACATAGTTGAATAAGAGGAAATACAAACAATAATTACAGGCAATAAAATAAAGGATACAAACTACTCTACAAACAAGAACTATAATAGCAGAGGGGCTAATACCCTGCCCATCTAACTTTATTCTTGAACTTATTACAAATTCAGTTATTATATAGTCAAATAAGAGAAGATACAAGGAATAATTATAGATAATCAGAAATACTAGCTGAGGAATTAATTCCTTGCCAGTTTGAAAATTGAAAATTTTACTCTTGAAATTGCAAAAAGTACAGGTGTTACAACATAGTTAAATAAGAGAAGATGCAAATTATTCTAATGCCAATTTATGCATTATTGTTATTCATGGTAGCCATCTGAAGTAATATTACTTCATAGCTTAAAACAATTCCCGATGTAACGAGAATGAGCTTTCTTTCCACCTGAAACAGCCCCAGTGGAGAAAGAGCGATATTCGTTCTACAATTTTCAATAACAGATGTAGTGTAGCTCAGATTTAGAGTTTTAAAGTTGTTTCCAAAAAGAGATTTATCTTTGTGCGATTCATATTCAATCATAGTTCTAGCATTCTTAATTTCGATATCCACTTTGTCCGCAGCGTAAACAAGAACAAAAAATTGAATCAGAAGATTCGCGACGGTTACAAAATAAGTCACACATGATAGAACACTCTTGTCATTCAAGCCAATCAAAACACTCAAACTAAAACATATATTTACCAACCAATACGTGAATAGGATAAATAATATTGGGGATAAAATATGGTTTGCTTTCTGGATGACGGTCGTAATATTCAATAAATTGGTGCAGATTTTCGAAAGTTTTGATGCGCTTATCCCTGTTTGCAGCATTGATTTTATTAATTCGTTATGAACGCTAATAAGACGATAATGCTCAATCAGAGAAAAAACTGCAACTGATAACGAAAATGAGGGAATGAAGCGTATCATTATTTCAATCAGAACAACAATGAGAGCAGACGATTTCTTAAGCAGTTGTCTGGAGTCGTAATCTGTTGTATCATTTATAGTCCCCAGAACAAAGCGGTCTTGATAAAACTTTAAATCTTTACTATATATTCGTATTAGAACAAATATATATTCAACAAAGCTTGCTACGTATAAAAATATCAAGTACCATTTCAAATTACTGAAATAAAACAATTTTCCTATATGTTTTCTAAGTTTGATTACATTTTCTATCCTTTTACATAAACTACTCATGCTTATTGCGGTAACAAAGTATAATGCTATAATAGTTGCCCAATTACAGCAATGCAAATATATTTGGGAGTTGTCAGCACTATAGCATGAATATACTAAGACACACGAAAGATAACAAGACAATAATGTCCATAGTATGCGGAAGGGGTTCTGCAGAATTTTCAAAAAAAAATTCTTGAACAGGTATTTCTTTCTTGTATTTTCCTGTTTAAATATAGGTACTCCAAACAGTTTAGCCATCCAGAAAAGGCTAACATATTCGGGGGAAAAAACAGCATAACTCATGGTTAAACCAACAAATTATACAAAACTTTTATACTCTAAATACTTTTTATAAACAGGATACGTCTTTTACTTCTATGTATTATTCGTTAACCTGAAAGAATTTAATATAAATCGAAGAATTGTGGAAAAAATCGTATGCTTGCAGTAGTAATTCAGTTTCTATCCATATGTTGACCACTATCGAGAGTTTCTAATACATTATCCTTTTTTTATTTTTAATACGTAATCTTTTTTCTGAAGAGCAGATTTTTTTGCTGAGGAACAGATGAAATTTATTCGCATTTTTAAAATTGGTCCCATAGTTTTCCATTGAGAAAAGGATTGAAAGATAAATTATAAGCGAGGATCAATCAAACCACTATGAACTTAATCATGCACTCACATTTACTGTAATTATATTTTATTTTTTACAGGATTTCACATTTACTACGGCAAGCACGTCATTAAGTCTGTACCCTGTAAAATTTCGGAATGGAATGAAGAACTGCCAAGCTAGTAGTATTTCGCAATGCTTCAATATGGTGATCATTACTGCATGTTGTCCATATGTCCCATTACAAAAATGATTTTTAAAATAGTTACTACTGCTGGAATATTACTTACTCATTGGAAAACTGGATGTGGTTTGAGTGAACCACTCGGTGATAATAAAGTGATTTCAATTCTCAAGTCTTAATTGAAATGCCTCCAGGAAATTAGTTCCCCCTAATGATAATATTTTCTACAAATGAGCCATCATGGATCTTGTAACTTTAAATTCTATGAAACCTGTTGTTGATTTTTCAATGTCAATTGTATTTTATGCATTTTATCTTTCTTGGGTTATCACAATTTTTCTTCTAGGGTAAAAAACACGTTTCTGCAACGAGCACCAAAAGTCTCCATTTAGTTCTTATACATGAGATATGCTTTTGTTAAAACTATATGCTTTGAAACTAATGTAGTATTAATACTATGATCATTCTCCATTAAATGTGAATCTGTGCATTTAACGTAATACATAAATATTTCCTCCTATCCGAAAAACACTATTTTTTTAAAAACGTTTTGGTTATTTTTAGAGGAGTTATATAAAAGTTGAAAATGACAATACGAACGTAGCTGGTATTATTCACAAGCACTTAAACTAATTATGAATGTGGTTGTGATTTTAAGAACTGAAATGAAATTAAAAATGACTGTTGAAAAGATTTAGCTTTTCGTATTGGAGTTGTATGGTTATTGATTTATAGACATATACACCAAACTTATTATAATTATTATTGCATTAAAGTCAATAAAAGATTATTAAATATTCTGCAAAATATCAAATAAGATTTTTTTAAGAAAGTGCTTTAATTTTTGTATCCACTTAACTTCTATATCTATCAATTAGTTAATTATATGTTTATTGATTTATCAGAATCTTTTTCACAGCAAGGTTTCTTTATAGGAAAATTAAATTCTTTGTTGTTCAATTGATAGTAGTTTACTTCACATTAACATTATTGGTTCAGTTATAATATTTTAATGTACTTTTTTAATTAAAAAATACAAAACTATTTAAGTATAAGGTTTAAAAGTTATTATTAAAATGACACTTTATAAAATATTAAATTTATCAGACACGCAAAGAAAATAGATTCATGCTAATAACATAACAAAAAGATTGTATAATTTTACTTCCTTTTACGCAATTAATATTATCCTTTTAATTCAGGAAAATTCTTGATTGCTTTTAATTGCATTCCAAAAGCATTGTTCAAATAAGAAATAAAAATAATTTATTGGTAACGTGAACAGTGGGAGCAGTTCAATATGACGGAATTAAACTTTATACTATTCCAAATAATTCCATTCTTTCTGAATTACAAACTATTATTTAAAATAAGCAAGAAGCAATGCTCCTTTATACCATGTTTTTATTAAATTGCTTTCGAGTTTGGAGAGAAGTAATCTTGCTAATAACTTTTCAACAACTTTCCGACTTGCTAAAGTACTTAAATATCAATAGAAGCTGCGTCAGATGCTGTGTCAGATGACGCTAGTACTTTTAATTGTTTTGAAATCGCTACAAACAAAAGTTTTCATGATGTTATAGCCAAAGATAATGTTGTGTCAATCGAAATTCCGATTACTTTCCCGATAGTTAGAGCACTCAAATTTTCAGTGGAGCTCAGTGTTGGGTGACAAAGCACGTTTAAATCATTTCCTTCAAATTAAATTCAGATTTATCTCTTCATACAATTTATACATATCAAAATTTAGACGATTTTCTCTCTCAGTGGAGAAGTACTCAAATTTTTACCGGAGCTCTATGCATGATAACAATTCGAGTTATAACTGTTCCTAAATATTTCAAGCAGAATTTATCCACCGTTTATTGACAATTCGAATTTCAACCACGTTNATCATTTCCTTCAAATTAAATTCAGATTTATCTCTTCATACAATTTATAGTCTATCAAAATTTAGACAATTTTCTCTCTCAGTAGAGAAGTACTCAAATTTTTACCGGAGCTCTATGCATGATAACAATTCGAGTTATAACTATTCCTAAATGTTTCAAGCAGAATTTATCCACCGTTTATTGCCAATTCGAATTTCAACCACGTTTCAACGTAAAAGGATATATACAGAAATATACAGAAAAAAGTAATTAAAAAATTTAAAAACTCCATCTTTAAGTGGACTACAAACAGAAAATTATTTTATTTTCAGCAAATTTAATACATTAAATTTGGAGTGCACTGTTAAAAATTCCGAATCAAATTACGGTATAAAGCACCGGCACTTAGGGTGCACCATCCGTAAAATTCATTTTACTGTAAAATCCATTTTTACCGTAAAATATTATACCGTAAATTTTGCAGTAATATTTATTTAATTAAAAAAATTCAGGGATTTTATGGTAATTATTGCTGTAAAAATTACAGTATATCAGATTTTTTTTGCTTCGAAAAAAAAATCTGAAGGATGTATTCTAAAGGACTTCCCCTTGTATTCTAAAGGATGGGCGTTCTAATGGATATCACGATAAAAGTACCGGCACTCAAAGTGTCGGTACTTTTTACACTAATTTTTTACATAACGCATGACTTTCGTAAAAAAACTTTTATCACCACCGGAAATTCCTTCTCACGTCTTTCAAAACTTGAACTCTTCGTTTTTAATTATTTATTTATCAACGTACACTGTAAAAAATTCCGGATCAAAAGAAGTACTGGCAGTCTGAGCATAACATCCGTAGAATTCTTTTTACCATAAAATTTATACTGTAATTTTTACAATAATATTTATTTCATAACAGTGATTTGGTGAATTTACAATAAAATATAATTAAAAATTACGGTATGTCAGATTTTTTCCTTTGAAAATTGAAGGAAAAAACTCCGAAGGCCTGTATGCTGGTAATTTGATCCGAAAATTCTTTCAGTGTACATGCTCAGCTGTACTCAATACACAGTAGCGACTTATAAACCTAAGAATATACAAGTCCCATGGAACAACAGATAGTTCAAAGTATAAAAAAGCAGCACAAGAATCAATCAAATAGTTACGGTGGGATTAGTACCCGCTACCTTTTCCCGTTTGGGTTAATTAAAAAATTACGCAAGCCTCTTTTTGTCACTTTTTAAGCAAAAATAAGCAAACTGCAACCTCCTATGCTTACGTAAGATTTTGATCTTTAGCAATAACAATCTAACTTTAAGAACTATTATTATAAGATTAGTGAAATTTCCCACTTTAATTCCTTTTCTTAAAATTCTGTTTTCTGAATCAAAATTTTAATAAAACAAAGCTTATATTGTATGTTTTAACAGGAATTATTATTACATCTATTCAGCCTGCTTTTACGTCTATTCTGATGATGTGCAAATTTATTCCCCATGTCCATTATTATGGAATTTTTAGACAATTCCAGAATAACAATTCTTAAATAATTCTAAAATTACCATTTTCCCAACATGGTATTTTTCGGTCATTTTCATAAAGGAATTGTCCGAAATTAAGGAAATTTATTCCACAAATTATTAATATTAGTACAAATAAGCATTATTTTGCAATTCTAATCATTTGTATGTTTTACATTATTTTTAATTTCACCTGTTTGGACCAATTTGCATAATCTTTTCGTAGTGTTGCAATTTTCAAAAACATAACTGTGCAATACTTTTTAATGGGGTGCAAGTTGAAATATTATTCATTCAAATAGTTTAAAGTATAATATAAATGTTTTTTAATTCTTAAAATTAAATCTGTGTTCATATAGTCCTATTCAAATCCTATTTTAATAAATAACTTTATGGTAACGAAACAATAAAAATCTCTTTATGACAGACTGCTAAATATAGCATCACAGTAGAAAATCAAAATGTCGAAGTTTTGATGAAAATTTTATTCGTAATTTTAAAAAAAATATATTTATATTTTTCAATTGGAAAACATGTTTTAAAAATGTATAACAGAAATTTATTTTCTTTTAAGATGCTTAAATTACCATATTAAAAATATACAATAATTTTTTGATTATATATTTATATCTATTTTAATCAATTTTTAAGAGAGTGAAGTGTTTTCAAATTGAATTGAATAATTGAAGACCTTGATGAATAATATAAGAAAAAACATAGGTAATAAAGTTAATTAATTTAGAGTAAAAATATCTCTTTCAGAGAACTGATAAAAATTATCTTTTTATATTAAAGATTAAAAGATTTAAATTCTTTATTTTTTGAAAACTGATTCTTACTCTTATTTGATGACACTAACATAAATATAAAAAATAATATACATTAAATAAGTTTACCTTTATAAAGTTATACACAAAACAAGATTTCTTTTTAGTATCATATCGCAATCCTTCCTCTACTCTTTTTAAAACATTGAGCTCCAGTTCTTTATAGTTTTTTGAAAAACTTTTATATTCCTTCCAAACATCATTCGTTTTGTTTTAAACATTTCTTACAGACTTAGCTACCTAAGACTTTCTGAAATTTTCGAAATTTTCATCTCCTTTTTGAAATTGAAATTTTTTTTGCGTTAATTTCGACTACTATTTATGCTGTTATATATATATA
>NC_092206.1:25528486-25564647 GCF_043381705.1 Parasteatoda tepidariorum
TCAAAACATTTTCCCCCCCCCCCCCAAAAAAAAACAGGTTTTCACTGGAAATAACACCCAGGAAAAGTGAGGTGTGACATATATTTTTCATCATGCCTAGAAATTCTATTTCGTATTGTGAGAAATCATTTGTATTTGAAATAGATTAGAAAAATATTGCCGGATTATATAAATATCAACATTAATAAAATAAATATATATCAACATTCAATATTTTTTTTTAAATAACTAACATCTACAAATGCATGTTTTTCTTTTTAAATTTTGTTACTTGTTTTTTGAATAAGTTATTTTTTAAATATATATAAGGAATTATTGTCTATAAAGAATCTTTAGTGTCTTACGTAAGCATTGCTCAGACCCCTACCCCTTTGTCAGCAATAATAAGGGAATCGTAATCCCCTTAGTTCCTAACGTATCATTTCAATCGCATCGGAAGAAAATAATTATTTTATCATCAGTTCACTTAAAAATTTTGTTATTTAAAAAAAAAATATTAAATTATTTCATTTCAGTTCTGAAACTGATGCTGATTAAATACTTGTAAAAGACTGCATAACTTTTCAGTATAACTCCGTAAACTTCTAATTATTCTATTGCTTCCCGACAGTTATAAAAATTGTACATAGTTTCTGTAAAACAGCTTTCAAAAACTTTAAAATAGAGAATATGAATTAGTATTTAAGTTAGGACTTTAGTTAGTTAATTAAGTTAGGTTGCATGAGGATTTATTTAATTATATATATATATATATTTTTTAAATTTATTTTAATAATAATCGAAAAGTTCTAAATAGTTAAGTATACAAATGTTCCCTTACTGTTAAATTATGGGATACTAAATAGCAAAGTTATTAATATAAAATTATTAATATTAAATAATATAAAATTATTAACAGTAAATAACATAAAATTATTAATGGTAAATTATATGTAATTATTAATATCAAATAGCGAAATTTCAACGGAATCAATTAAATAGTTGTCAAGAACTGAAATTTTAAAAATATAAATTTTTTGAAATTTCATTGCTCAAAAACTGTTCTCTCAATTCTTTTAAGACTTTGAATTATTCATTGCAAACATTTTGGATTTTCAACTTCTCCTCTGACTCAACTAAGTTACCATATTTTCCTGAAGTTAAAATTTCCTGTTCAAATTACGGTATAAAGTACTGGCACTTTGGGTGCATAATCCATAAAATACATTTTACCGTAAAATACATTTCTACCATAAAATACATTTCTAGCGTAAAATTCATTTCCACCGTAAAATATTACATCATACTTTTTGCAGTTATATCTATTTAATTAAAGTAATACTGTGGTGTGAAAAAATTACGTGTACATCAGTTTTTTAGTTCCGAAACATGTTCCGGTAAAAATGGATTTTACGGTACAAAGCACTGGCACCCTAAGTGCTGGTACTATTTACTGTAATTTGATCCGAAATGCTTTAAATTGCACTCATCATATTTAGAGTTAAAAACCTGTTTATTTATAGGGAAAACATTTTGACTTCAATATTTACAACTTATAAAATTTTATAAATTGCACTTATAAAAATACTTTTTAGCACGGTGTATATGTCAGTTTAAAATAAACATTTAATTATGGTAGTATTTGTTATCCAAATTTACATAACGAATTAATCCATTCCAATGAAACTTGAAGAGTGGAAAAAGTAGGAATTGTTATAAAACATAGCAATGCACCAATATTTTGTTTTGAAACAATTTATTGCATCAATGTAAGTTCTTATGGCTTTATAAGAAATGGAACATTTCTATAAGTAGTTCGGCTCGGCTTAGATTGAAGCAAATATTAACCTGAAAAAGCAATATCTTAGAAATACAAAGGAAATAGAAACAGATCCCTGCAAAATGCTTCTAGATCTCTTTGTTAACTTCCCCTTCGATAAGGTATTGATCTTTCAATAAACTTATGAACCAAATCTATTGAAACTCGATAAGAGAGCACATTGGATGAGAACGATTTAATATTGTATCCAATTCAGGTTGTGTTTGAAACAAATCTTATTTTTATCTTTCCAATTCCTAATCCTGAATAAATATATAGATAATTCTGATTTTTTTAAATTACACTCGAAAAAATTCCGGATCAAACAACGGTAAAATCTACTTTTACCGGAGCATGTTACGGAATGAAAAATCAGATGTACTGTAATTTTAACATTTATAATTACATTAAAATCCCTGAATCAATCAAATTAAATAAATATTACTCTAAAAATTACGATATAATATTTTGGAAAAATGGATTTTACGGATGCTGCACCCAAAGTGCCCGTATTTTATATCGTAATTCGATCCAGAATTTTTACAGTGTACAATGCCAGTGTATAATAAAAATATTTGCGCGTGTTATTTGGACAAAATAAAGTTCTCTACTATTTAAAACTAAGTTTCACGATTAGAAAATAATTATTCATAAATTTTAGTTAAATTATAATAATTTAAAATTTTGACAGTACAGCGAAGTCAAAACTCTTGTAGGGTTATAGATAGATCAAAAAATTTACTCCAAAATTTTAACAAGTTGAATTAATTCTTATACGCTAGTTTTAATGAATTAAATGTCGAAACATTGAGCATGGTTTATTATTCTTTCACCTGTCCGTATCTGACATATACTACAAGTAGTAATAACAAACAATGCGAAATGCTTTGCTAGCCAAGACGAGGTACCATGATATCGTAACAACATTAAGCAAAGAATATACATAGGCTAAGAAGACTAGCTTCCGTAGGCATAATGTGAACTAGTCCTCCAAGGTTTGGTGCTATCCCTGTGTATAATGGAAAGAACAATATTTAAATTCATGCAGCGGAATTTCCACCTTTCCTACTCGGATTGGGGAAAAGAAGAAAAGTTTTCTCTTTTTATTTATTAATTTGTTCTGGATTTTTACACTATTGAAAACGGTACTGTAATGTTAATAAAGATATTCTTTTGAAAATACCTTAATATCATTCATGTTGATTAAATCTGCTCACATTTTGGCAAAGAAAGAAAGAATAAAATGGCCGTGCGAGTGGTAGAGTACCCAACCATACATGTAGAGTTGCCCAACAACTGTTTCACAGGTGACGTGCCTCCTAACAGTCACTTTGCTTCTTATGCGCATGCGTTGGATCTTAGTACATATGACGCTCTAAGTATGTTGCTCTCCCTGAAAGTTGTTTTACTGGTATAGCATACCGAAAAGAGCAGTTCCCTGCGATAATTCCGTAATCTTAGGAGCTGCACTTTTTCTTTAAAAAAAGTTCTACTGTAACATTATAAACTAATTAATTGTATATCTTCAGGCATATCAATGCATGATTTTTAAATACTGGCTTGGCTATCAGATACTTTTTTAATCATCAAATATTTTAATGTATTATTCAAATAAAAAAAATTATAAAATCGGAAACATTTTTCCTCACTTTCATTTAAGCGTATTTACGATATTATTTATTCATCATTTCCTTATGCGATACGTAATTTGACTGCGCATAATTCGACTGATCCGAACTTATTTTTAAAACTAAATTTCCATCTTGCTCTTTCGAATATTTGCAGCAAATATTTCGAATCGGTGTTAAAACGTCATGAATCATAAATTTTATATTCTTACTTCTGTTTAGAAAAAAAAATAATGAAAGAATTCTTAAAACTTACTTGATTACTTTTTGAGATTCCCCCTTATAAAGAAGCTAAAATAAAATAGTTTTTTTTATTATATATATATATATATATATAATATACAAAAACCTGCAATCTTTGAAAATTGTTCCTGAAGCTCTGACATAGCTAAAGACATAATATGCGTTAGCTAAAATCTAGTTTATTATAGGTTTTCGGCAAAGTTTAGGTACCAATAGGTTTCCGACAAAGTTGAGGTAATGTAAGAGTGTCAGTTAAGTTAAGATTACTTTAAACTTGCATTGAGATTTAGGTGCGACTTAAAGCAATCAAATTTCTGAGCATAAAAAATTATTTAGAACCTTATGTAAACATGGTTTTTCAATGAAATTTACATTCTGATAAGGTATTAATTAATTTATGATAATTGTAAGTTTTCTGTGAAAAATGATAATGTCTGTGTAATTTTGGTAACAGTAAATACAGTATATCCTAAGAAAAAGCAACTAAATGCAGCAAAACAAAGGAGAAAAAAAAAATTCTTTTTGTCAATTGGCAAAAAAAACGCGCTTAACAAGATTATCGAAGAGATGAATCAACATTTGTGTGAAAACATTTTTGATCTCTTGTTAAATGTTCACCTTTAGTTCGGCATTAGATGTCGGGCAATCAGCGCACCCAAAATATTTTTCATTTTCTCCATAGAAAATAGAACGAAGGTGACAAGTCAGGACTATGGGGAGGTCGAAGTCCGATGGAAATCAGTCCATTGCTAAAAAAATCTTCAAGGAAAGACATGGTTGGCTAAGGTGTATGAAAAGTGGCTCCATCCTGGCAGATTGTATGAGTTTTAACTAAAATCATATTTTAAAAAAATCATTAGTTTTCATGTACTTTTTCGCAAGTTGAGTGATAGTACACTTTTAGTAATATGTTTAGTAAATCTCATCGATCAAACCATTTAACACAAAGTGTTTTTGAGAACACTGAACCACTTTGAAAGTATGGTTCCAAATGACGTAACATCAACCCGTAGTTAAGACTTTTTTTTTTCCTCCAAAAACATCAAAAATAAATCTTATTCAAACGTGAAACATTTGCAAAGGTTTAGTATTTTTTTCATAGCCTATACAACGCAACAAAATTTCTTTACTTTAAAATTTTCTTCAAATAAATCGTTTTCTTAGTCAAATTTATTTCCACTAAAAGTCTTTAATTTCTGTATCTGTCGAAAACTATGATCCTACTTGATGTAATATAAAATAAATCATAGCACAGTTTTATGACTGAAATAACGGATAACAACTTAATTCCAGAAACAACAAGAATAAGTTTCTTTCAACGCGAAACAGTACCGTTGGTATAATAGCAAGTTGTCTTCAGCATCTACTTGTAGCTGTGGTAAAGTCACTTGGAAATTGTAATTAAGCAAGTCGCTAACTTAAACAAGTTTTTCTTCGCTTATAGAAGTATCTTTAATTTCTTTATCGGCTGAGAATTATGATCCTACTTGATTTAATATAAAATAAATCATAGCACAGTTTTATGACTGAAATAACTGATAACAACTTAATTCCAGAAACAACAAGAATAAGTTTCTTTCAACGCGAAACAATACCGTTGGTATAATAGCAAGTTGTCTTCAGCATCTACTTGTAGCTGTGGTAAAGTCACTTGGAAATTGTAATTAAGCAAGTCGCTAACTTAAACAAGTTAACAAGTAAGTAACTTAAAAGGTGTTTTTAATTTCTGTGCAAATCTATCGATATATTTGAGTCAACATCACTTCATAGTTCGAAGTTATTCCTGATACAATAAGAAAAAGTTTTATGTCAATGCGAAAGATCAAATTTGTTCCCTTAAATTTAAGTTAATAACACTTCATAAATCAACATTATCCCAGAGAAAAACAGGAATATTTCACACGTTAGTAACTTAAGATGTTTTTTTTTCTCAATTTTTCTGTGCAAATCTGTCTATCTAGTTGAAATAATATCACTTCATAGTTCATAATTATTCCAGAAACAACGAAAAAAAAAATTATTTCAACGCGAAAGATCACATTTCTTCCCTTGTATTTAAATTAATATCACTTCATAGATCAAACTTATTCCAGAAAAAACAAGAACATGTTTCCCCCTTCAGTAACTTAAGAAGTGTTTTTAATTTTTCTGAGCAAATCTATCTATCTATTTGAATTAATATCACTTCATAACTCAAAATTATTCCTCAAACAATAAGATAAAGTTTTATTTCAACGCGAAAGATCACATTTGCTTTCTTGTATATAAATTAATAACACTTAATTGATGAAAATTATTCCAGAAAAAAAACAGGAATATTTCACACTTTCGTAACTTAAGACGTTTTTTTTTTTTTTTTTTTTTTTTTTTTNTTCATTGCTTTAAAATTGTTCTTAAATAAATCATTTTCTTTGTCAGATACTTCTTCAATAATATTAGAGGTGTCTCTAATTTCTCTATCAACTTTATCTGCAGCATAAATAAGAAAAATAAACTGGCCAAAAAGCACTGTGATATTTATTTGATACGAAAGTATTGAAAAAATACTTTCAGGCGTATTATTAAACAAAACACTAAGAGAATAGCATATATTTGCAACCCAATAAACAAAGAGAATGAATACAATTGGTGAGAGAATATCATTGCTTTTTTTAATGACGGAAGTAATTTTTAACAAATTTGCATTTATATTTGAAAGCTTTTCAGATGTAATTCCGTAGTGCAAAGATGATTGCAATAATTTGTTATGAGTATGGATAAGACGATAGTTCTCGATTTGAGAAAAATATGCAGCAGATACCGAATAAGCGGGCACAAAACATAACATTAATTCATTTAAGACTACTGTCAAAGTAGTCAAATGTTCAATTAAATGCTTGTATACGTCCGTTTTTACAAAACGTATTACACCTAATGTATATTGGTCATAGTACAGACCGTGCTTGTGAGTAAATGCTAGCACTATAAAAAGTATAAATAAAATAAATATGATGACATAGAAAGTGACACAGTAGTACTTAAAAGATTTGAACTGTACTTTATTTCCGATGCTGTTTCTGAGTGCAATTATACTTTTAATTTCGTTGAGTAACTGATTTATTCTTCTGTTCGTAATGCATAACAGTATCATAATTGTTGTGCAATCAAGGCAATGTAACAGAACGCGAGTAGTTTTAAAAACTAAGCATGTATAAACAAGAACACAAAGTAAATAACACGGTAAAATTGTCCAAACAATGCATAATATACCAGGAAGGTGTTTTAGAAATTTCGGCCAAAATTGACGCTTTCTACTATCTCTTAAAACTGGTGCACCAAACAATTTAGCCAGTAATAAAAGTGACTTGTATTCATCTAACACAACGATATTGGTCATGTTATTTTTCATCAAAAAGAAATTTTAAAGTTACAAACTATTGTTATAATAACAGTCTTGCTTAATAATCAAATAGCATATTTAAAATAAATACCCTCTACCTTTTATCGACATGTTGACTTTAGCTCTGAAATACGCTAAAGTTCTTGAAACTTTAACTATATTTTGATGTTTTTAAATAAAAACTTCCTCACATGAGAAATTATTCATTTATTTCAATTTTCTATTGTACTATATGCAATATTTAATTCAATATGTGCTTATCAAATAGGATTTTCTGATTTCCAGACCATAATCGCAATAAAAGCCCTGCATAACTATCAAATAGAAAATAAAAATCTATGTATTTTCTTCTGAAACACTCAAAATTTTCTTTGCACTTTAATTCTTTTTTATGATTATTAATAAATTTTCATAAAAGTAATGATTCATTCAATGCAAAAAAGTAGGAAAGTACGTTTTTTAAATAAATTTTTTAAATCACTCACCATTGTTGTAATAACAATTCTTATTAATGTATAAAACAATCCTACTGAAACTGTTTTTGTTGATATACTAATTTCTTTCCAAAATACCCTTAACTTCAGGACATGCTAATTCATTTTTTTACGCTTTTCAATAAAAGCTTATATAAACTGATGTTTTAAATAATTTATGTAAGTTTCATATGATAGATTGGTATCCAAAACTGAATATTTGTTCTTCAAATTTGTTTAAGCGAAAATCAATAAATAAAGGCAAAAAGGTTTAATAAAGGTGTTATTAATTTTTTAAGCTATTAATTATTTTAATGAAAATACCTAGTAAAAGTTTTAACTTTATACACGTGAGAAAAAAGAGGCATGCATGTTTACAATCTATAGAAAATCTGAATTATTGATTAAAGTTTTTCAATCTAAAAATATTGATGTATTTTGTTGACATAAGTTTTTAATAAATTATGGACGGAACAATCAGTCATATTTTAATATAATTGCTTCATAGATTATAATTTTAATGGATGATTTCTGCAGAAAAATCAATAATGTTTTGATTGCTTGATTTTAGTGCTCTTGGTAACATAAAAGATATTATATTTAAAAGAAATTTTGGTAAAGGATAAAAAATTAATTGCTTTGTAAATTTAAAGATGTAAACTAACTGTAAAGAAGTAGAAGGCTGGGTTCCAATTGGAAATTGAATTTAAATGAATTTTAAATTGGAGTTTAAATTTGGAATTTAAATGCATTATAAAAAAGGGTATTGTCAAAACCATCAAAAAATAGCAAAATTTACCCTATTACTGGTTCTATGGGAGCACCAAAAAACTCGGTAATTTTTGTTGAAGATCTTTAGTGAAGAATTTGATAAAATTAACCATGAAATATGATTTTGTAAACAGAGAAAAAAAATGGTAAATGTGTTAACATTTGGTAAAGATAGTAAAATTTGGTATATAAGGTAAAACTTTGTATTTTTATCATAATACCTTAAAGCCTGGCCTAAAGCCTATTCATTCTGATAACTTTACTTTCTCTTTTCTAAATGTGTGGCAAGAAGAACTATAATTTTGAAAACCAGAATTTCCGGTAAACCATTACTATAATGAACAGAAATACTATCAAATAAATGGTTGAACTGCTGCATATTTTGGTTTTATTAACTAAGGTTGGGTTTGTTTGCTTTTTTACCAGAAATGACAACACTATACATTGAGGCTATTTTACCATAAATTTTTGTGCTTCACCTGGGAAATCAGAAATGAAATATCGCATTTAAAAAAAACTAATAAAAAGCAACTAATCAAATCCGTTGTTGCAAAAAAGAAACGAAAATAAATTTAAGTATATTTCAAATGTTTTATTTTGCCTATCACAAACAACAAAAGCACTTTTTTTTTCAAATTATAAAACTTAGTTGCAAAAATTAAATTGAATCAAAAAGTTATTATTTCCGTTTCATATAATATTCCTATAACCAAATGTTCAAATAAATAATAATAATTATCGTTCAACCCAAGAAAGAAATCAGAATATGTAAGCGCACATAAGAAAATGGCATTGAAATTTATGAATTATAGAATTTCAAACATAAACGAGCAGTTATTTCAAAATGTTGCTGCTACTAGCCCTGGCTGCTACTCTATGTTCCATATGATTTACCAACCTCTAAAACGGCTTACGAGTCATATCGTGATCCATGCTTGCTAGTCCTGCTTACCAGATATTAATCATGTAATAATAGTACTCATGTCTTAGTAAGAAGTTCGTAAATTGGCAAAATTGGCTGACATCTCGATGGTACTAAAATTGTGAACTGTACGGCATAAGTTATTGAAAAAAGTAACGATCATAATAATTAATAGAAATATTGTTATTATTCTTTCATACAAAGACTATCTTAATACCGGTTCTACATACGGGGTGAAAAAAGGTACATGATCATTACATAAATTTATTAGCACTACGATATTATCACAAAACTGAATGATGCATTTATATAGCTAAAATATGGCCTTTTATAAATGTGTCGATTAATAAATTAATTAAGCATCATTGTCATGAAAAATAGTATGGTGATTTTTTTTATCCTAAACGAGTGAATTCTATTTTTTTATTAAATTTTCTAATTATTTTTCTAATTTGTATAAAGCTATTTATTAAGTTAGTATCTATTATCAAAATCAATTCATCATCATTGACGTCAATAATAGTTTGAGGATTTTTTTTACCCTCAACGAAGTATTTTTCCTAAACAAATTAGTATTATTTTTTCATTACTTTTATTTTTTTAGCAAGTAGCTCATTTATAATTTTAATTAGTACTTATTACCAAAATTAATTAGCGTAATTGGCACCAATGATAGTATGGAGATTTTGTACCTTTCGTCTAAATATACATATTCCATTTCTCTATTAGATTTGCTTTTTTAGTACCTTATACTTTTGTTTCAATTTGTTCCTATTAACAAAATTAACTAAGCATCATTGACGTTAATAATAATACGGGGTGATTTTTTACGGTTTCCTTAAGGAATAAGTACCTTTTCTCCGTTGCGTGTGTTTTTTAGTACATAATTTTTTTTTATTTAAATTACAACTCATTACCAAAATTAGCATTATTGACATCAATAATAGTATGACAATTTTTTACGTTTATCCTAAACAAGTACTATTTCAACATTAGTTTTAATTTTTTAGCACATACCATTTTTTTTATTTTAAAAACCGTTAATTTTAAATTATGCAGTTTCGTAGAAACAAAACAAACACGTGGTTTCAAATAACTTCATAAATGCTAATTTGGTGAGGTAATCTACCTATGCAACCACGTTCATATTGATCATTGTGATATAACGAATAAGAAACATATAAATATTAAAGAACATGCAAATAAACTTCTTTTTCAATTAATGAGGGCTATAAGCAATAAAACATCACTGATGTTATTTCAAGAGTTTGATAAAAACTTATTCATTCGCAGTTTTATTTGTATTAATGGCCAGCTCCAAACCAATGAAAAAATCTATTATTCAAATGTCTCTTCCGAACAATCTAGTTTAAAATTTTTGAACGATTTCTAGAGTCGGATTGAATTTCATTCGTTGCATCCCTGTGATGTAGCATACTACTTTCATTTTATAAGTTACTTCAGTTTCTGTTCATTAATGCAGTTTAATGCGTCAACACCTTTGTTACAGGCAAGAAACAAATTAAACCTTTTTTCCGAGTTCATGTTAGAGAATTATATAGATTACATCGTCCAAACAAATCCAGCCTGTTCAATAAAAGAATCCATTTTATTGAAATGAACTTCATATATATTTTACATAATGCTTCGAACAAATGTACATCTTTCGATCCAAATGCACAAATGTTTTGAAAAAGAGTCTGAAAAAGTATGTTATCATCATATTTAAGAAAACATTTAAAACAAATTGAATTATTTTTGTGTAACATAAATATAACATTCTCTATAACATTAATATTTTTTACAATACAGTGTGTCAGAAACAACAAGAATAAATTCCGTTTAACGCGAAACATAACCGTTTGGTATAGTAGTAAGTTGTCTTCAGCATTTACTAATAGCTGAGGCAAAGTTACTTGGAAATTGTTATTAAACAAATCGCTAACTTTGTCAACTTTTGTATATGTGTAGAGCTGATGCAATGCTACTAACTTTCTTAAACATTTTCATGAAACAAATCATATTCTTATTGTAAGTTTCCTTCTGCAACTTAGTGAGTACATTTTATCTATCTGATGAAATTCATCTACGTGTTTGAACTAATAACACACCATAGATTAAAATTACTCCAGAAACAACAAGAAAAAGTTTATTTCAGCTCGATATATCAATTTTCTTCCCTTGTATTTAAATTAATATCACTTCATAGATAAAAATTATTCCAGAAAAAAAAACAAGAATATGGTTCACACTTCAAAAACTTAAAAAGTGTTTTTAATTTTTCTGAGCAAACTTATCTGTCTATTTGAATTAATATCACTTCATAACTCAAAATTATTCCAGAAAAAACAAGAAAAAGTTTTATTTCAACGCGAAACATTCCCATAGGAATAAGAATTATTTGTTTTCTGCATTTATTTATAACTGATGCTATGTAACTCAGCTTCATTGCGTTAAAATTGTTTTTAAATAAATCATTTTCTTTGTCAGATACTTCCTCAATAATATTAGCGGTGTCTTTAATTTCTTTATCAATTTTATCTGCAGCATAAATAAGAAATACAAACTGGCCAAAAAGCACTGTGATATTTATTAAATACGAAAATATTGAAAAAATACTATTGGGCTCATTATCAAACAAAACACTAAGAGAATAGCATATATTTGCAACCCAATAAACAAAGAGAATGAATACAATTGGTGAAAGAATATCATTGCTTTTTTTAATGACGGAAGTTATTTTTAACAAATTTGCATTTATATTTGAAAGCTGTACAGATGTAATTCCACTATGCAAAGATGACTGCAATAATTTATTATGATTATGAATAAGACGATAGTTTTCGATTTGAGAAAAATATGCAGCTGATACCGAATAAGCGGGCACAAAACATAACATCATTTCATTTAATACTACTGTCAAAGTAGTCAAATGTTCAATTAAACGCCTGTATATGTGCCTTTTTACAAAACGTATAACACCAAACGTATATTGATCATAGTTAAAGTGCTTGTGAGTAAATGCTAGCACGATAAAAAATATAAATAAAATAAATATGATGAAATAGAAAAAGACAGCGTAGTACTTAAAAGATTTGAACTGTACTTTATTTCCGATGCTGTTTCTTAAAGCAATTATACTTTTAATTTCTTTGAGTAGCAGATTTATTCTTCTGTTCGTGAGGTACAACAGTATCATAATTGTTGTCCAATCAAGGCAATGTATCACAACGCGAGTAGATTTAAAAATCAAGCATGTATAAACAAGAACACAAAATAAATACAACGGTAAAATTGTCCAAGCTATGCATAATATATCAGGAAGGTGCTTCTGAAATTTAGGCCAGAACTGACACTTTTTACTATGTCTTAAAACTGGTGCACCAAGCAATTTAGCCAGTATTAAAAGTGCCTTATATTCATCTAACACAACAATGTTTGCCATGTTATTTTTTTATCAAAAAGAAATTTTAAAATTATGCACCACTGCTGTAATAATAGTCTTGCTTAGTAAACAAATAGTAATTTTAAAAAAATACCCTGTACCTTTTATCGACTTGTTGATTTTATCTCCGAAATACGCTGAAGTTCTTGAAAATTTTATTATATTTTGATGTTTTTCAATAAATACTCCATCACAAAAAAGTTATTCATTTAATACAATATTTTATATTGTATTACATTTAATATTTAATTCAATATTCAATCTGTGTTTATCAAATGATATTTTCTAAATGCCAGACCATTGTTGCAATAAAAGTATCGCATAACAATCAAATATAAGGATAGTACGTTTTTAAAATAGACTTTTTTAAATTACTCACCATTGTTGTAATAACAGTCCTTATTAATAAACAAAACAATCCTACGGAGATTTTTTTTCTTGATATACTAATTTCTTTCTAAAATACGTTTAACTTCAAGACAAGTTAATTCATTTTTTACGTTGTTGTAAAAAAAACTGATGTTTTAAATAATTTATGTTAGTTTCATATGATAAATTGGTATCCTTAAATGAATTCTTCAGATTTCTTTCATCAAAACTCAATCAGTTAATAAAGGTGTTATTAATTTTTTAAGATATTAATTACTTTATGAACAAACCTAGTATAAGTTCTACCTTTATACACATGTGAAAAAAGAGGCATGCAATCTATACAAAATCTCCTTTATTAATTAAATGTTTTCATTCTAAAAATATTGATGTATTTTGTTGACATAAGTTTTTAATAAATTATGGAGACAACAATCAATCATATTTTTATATATTTGGTTCATAGATTATAATTTTAACGCGTGGCATCTACAAAAAAATCAATAATGTTTTTATTGCTTGATTTTAGTGCACGTGGCAACATAAAAGGTATTATATTTAAAGAAATGTTGGTAAAGTATAAAAAATTAATTGCTTTGTAAATTTAAAGATGTAAACTAAAGGTAAAAAAGTTGACAGTTGAATTTAAATTGGAATTTAAACTTAAATGGACTTTGATTTGGAATATAAATTTAAATATGGAATTTAAGTTTGGAATTTAAATGCACTATGAAAAAGAATATAGTCAAAACTATCAAAAAATAGAAAAATTTACCGCATTACTAACTCCATGTGAGCACCAAAAAGCTCGGTAATTTTTGCTGAAGCGCTTTAGTGAAGAATTTGGTAAAATTAACTTCAAAATATGGTTTTGTAAAAGTGGGTAATTATGGTAAAACTTGGTAATTTTATCGCGATACATTAAAGCGCGGCACAAAGACTATTTATTTGGTCAAGTTTACTTTTCCCTTTCCTAAATGCGTGACAACATGAACAATAATTTTGAAAACCAGAACTTCCAATAAACCGTTACCATAATGAGCGGAAAAATCATCAAATGAATTGTTTAACTACTACATATTTCGGTTTTATTAACTAAGGTAGTGTTTGTTTTTTTTACCAGAAAAAACAACATTATACAGTATGGTTATTTTACAAGAAATTTTTGTGCTACCCCTGGGAAATCAGCAATAAAATATCATAATTAAAAAAAACTAATAAAAAGCAACTAATCAAACCCGTTGTTGTAATAAAAGAAACAAATATAAATTTATGTATATTTCAAATGTTTTATTTAGCCTATCACAAACAACAAAGGCATTCTTTTTCAAATTATAAAACTTAGTTGCAAAAATTAAATTGAATCAAAAAGTTATTATTTCCTTTTCATATTATATTCCTATAACAAAATATTAAAATAAATAATAATAATTATCGTTTTACATAAATCAGAATATGTAAGAGCACATAAGAAAATGGTATTGAAATTTATGAATTACGGAATTTAAATCCTGATTGCGCGGTCATTTCAAAATGTTGTTACCATCCCATGTTCGCTATCATTTACTAGCCTCTAAAACGGCTTACGGATCCTATTGAGATCCATGCGTGCTGCCACTGCTTACCACATACTAAATTCAAATACTAGTATAGTAATCATTTTAAATTAATAAGTTCGTAAATTTGCCAAAATTGTCTGACATCTTGATAGGACTAAAATTGTAAACTACACGGCATAAGTTATTGAAAGAAGTAATACACATAACAATTAACGGAAATGTTCTTATTTTACTTCTGCATAAAGACCGTCTGAGTACCTGCTCTACATACGGGGTGAAAAATGTAAATAATCAATAAATCGTAATTTATTAGTATTACGAAATTATCACACAACGGAATGACATTTACTGATACAATTATATAGCTAAAATACTGCCTATTATAAATGAGCCTATTACCAGAATTAATTGAGCATAATTGACACCAATTATAGTGTGGGGATTTTTGATCGTTTCTTCTAAACAAATATATCCCATTTATCCATTAGTTTTGATTTTATGTACAAGATTATACTTTGGTTTAAATTTATTCCTAATAGGAGGCTTCGCCCCCTGCTCGCTGGCGCTCACCAACCCCCGGAACTGCTTTCACAGTTCATTTCGGATCGCTTCGCAATCCTATGCTCGCTCATTGGATACGTTCTTAACGTCTAGTTTTTGTATAATTTTTTGAATACTGAAGTTCCGAAAACTTTTCACTGTAGAAAATTCTAAACCTGTACATTTCAATATTAATTTGAAATTGCAAACAGTTCACATATTTTTCTTAATCACACTATTCTAAATTTCAGTTGTTGAGAAAAGTAACTGTTGTAAGTTTTGTTTTAAAGTCTTTCCCACCAGAGGGCTAAAGCCATGTGTTGTAAAACAATATGAAATAGTAGTCTGCCACTGAACGCCGGATGTAAAGCATCGGCTTTGATGAAGATAATTTTGTATTTTTAATTCTCTGAAGGGCGCCACCTTAATAATATGGAATTTGTAAAATAAATGTATATATTTTTGATTGTTGATGAAGCCCATCATTTTGTGTTTTCATCAGTGTTCAGAAGCAGAACAACTATAAGTTTTTTATTTTATCACAAAAAAATAAAATGTATAAAAAACAAAGAAAAGAGTAAGAAAATGAGTATAGTCATAGAAAAAGTTAAAATTATAATATAGTATTTGTCAGTTAAAATAAAACTTTTTGTTTAAGTCATTGCTAACAATTCAAATTTCTCCGAGGCAATTCTAAAGTATAAATTAAGGTAGTATTGTTAAGTTGAAACACAATATTTTTAGTTTTGATGTCAACAATACAATTCAATTTTTCACAAAAACGATTGTTTCCATTGTTAAGTTCAATGTCAACAATTCAAATTTTTCTGAGGCAACTCTTAACCTCTAAATATTATTTTTTTTATGTACACATTTCTAAATGTCAGTATTCAACCACAAAACAACTTAATGTCCTCAAATTTAGCATGAAGTTGTAAAAAGCAATGAAAGAGGGTCATAGCAATAATGAAATTAGAAGTAAAGCTAGTACTGTAAAATTAAAACAATATTTTTAATCAATGAGCCAAGTTCTTCAAGAAGCAGTTGTAGAAGTAGGTTGTTTATTTAAAACTTTTTATAGAATTTCTTTAAGAACAAAATTGTTAATTTGGGTATTTGGCGATACAACATTTTTAGAATTGAAGGATTTGTTACGTCAAGCGCTCAGGTATCATAATTTTGATCTATTTGCGCTTCTATGTCATTTTGATTATGTTGCTAAGTTAACTTTCAAAAAGTTCTATGGCTGGCAATAGCATTTTCATTTTTTAAGTTGTTTATATTTATTTCTTTCAGAATTCGTTATTTTTTTGGCGAAATGTTCTTTAACCTAACAGAATTCTTTGAAAAGAAGAATTACGTTTCTACCCTAATTTAAACTTACAAAATATTGTCAAGTATACAAGTATGATATTTGAATCTCATTTGTTGCAGAACTGCGATGTTACATAATACTTTCATTTTATAAGTTACTTAAGTATCCGTCCTTTAATGCTGTTTAGTGCGTCAATACCTTTGTTACAGGCAAGAAAAAAATTAAACCTTTTAATCTGAGTTCACGTTAAGGAATTATATAGATTACATTGTCAGAAACAAATTCAGCCTGTTCAATAAAAGAAGGCATTTTATTGAAATGAACTTCAAATATTTTACTTCGAACATATCCACATGTACATGTTTTCATAATGGCAGTTTACAACAAAATTTCACTTTATTTATAGTTTGTTTTGAAAAAGAGTCTGAAAAAGTATGTTATACGTTCCATCATATTTTGAGGACAAATTTTAAAATACATTGAATTATTTTGGTACATCATTAATATTTTTATTCTTTTTCAGCTGAAGAATTAGAATCTCTAACTAAACAACATGCATGAAAAAATGATGTCCTTAATATTAGAGATTTTACCAATCAAATTGCTTAGAATATAAATATCATAGAAAAAAGTAATTATACAAAAAGCAATTTAAAAAACTTTAATTGGATCATGTTGTTTATGCCATTTTTGTGATTTCTCAGAGGAAAATTTTTTATATTTACATCAAATAACACATTCATATTTCGACTAATGAGATACTGCAAAAGTATTGTGATTTAAAGACATTTATGAGTTTATAAGCATCAGCAGCTGCATTGATGAAAGTTCAGACTGTATCAACTTCAAAATAAACGAAACATATCAATTCTACTTCATACCGTAAAATTTCCCATTTGAAGAATAATTACTTCGTAACTTAGAATAATACCGCCTGCTACAAGAATAAGTTTCATTTCTACTCGAAACATGCCCATTGGAGCAAGAGATATTTGGTGCCTGAATCGATCAATTGCAGACAAAATAAAACTCAGGTTTGTAATTTTTAAATTGCTCTCGAACAAATCACTCTTATTTCCATATTCACGCTCTATAAAAATTTTCATATCCTGTACTTTTTTATCCACCTTACTTGCGGCGAAAACGAGAATAATAAAATGCAATGTGAGATTCAGCGCGTTTATAAAATAAGTTAAAAACGATACCAAATCATTTTTGCTCTTAAAAGCTATTAACATACTGAGACAGTAGCATATGTTAGCCACCCAATAAATAAATACGATGAATATGATTGGTGAAAGGATATCGTTTGCCTTTTTAATTGCAGACGATATTTTCAATAAATTGGTATTGATAGTTGAAAGAATTAATGCATCAAAGCCATTTCGAAATGCTATTTTAATTGACTGACTGTGAGCACAGATCAGACGATACTGTTCGATTAATGAAAAAAAAAGCTGCTGATACTGAAAATACAGGCATAAAGCACAATAACATATTTGCCATAATTATAACCCAAGATGTGAAATATAAAACCAACATCTTTTCGCTATCCGAAAACAAATAAGTAACTCCTAGATCAGTGTTTCCCAACCTCTTTTGCGCCATGCCCCACCTAAGCCTTTCTAAAAATCTTATGCCCCCTATGTATCATATACATAATTTTCAATATTAAAAAGTCCCGCAGTGGACTGATCGTTAAGACACGGTTCCCAGCAGATCACCGAAGTCAAGCNCCTTTATTACTGATCTGTAGTACTTCATTTAGAACAGGCGAGATGTTTTTAGCTACCACGTTTTCCCTGTGAATAACACAATGCGCAAGAATCATTTCTGGATTCTCATCTTTCATCAATTTTAAGCAACCATTTTTCTCGCTCATCATATTAGTAGCCCCATCTGCAGCACAAGGTGTTATATTTTTCATTGGTATATTATTGACATCTAAATAGTGTTTTAGCTTATTATATATATCTTTGGAGGTAATGGTGCTTTCTAATCTTTTACTGAACAACACTTATTCAGCAAAATGCCTTTTATTAATATATCTTACGTAAGTTATCAATACTACCACACTGTCTATCAAAGTTGATTCATCCATTTGCATTGAGAATTTTCTTGTTTTCAACTTTTCAACAAGTTGTTTTTCAATATCTTCACTCATTTCGTCTATTCTTCAGATGCGAACAACTGTATTGTTTAGCGAAATTTTAAAGCGTGCTGGGGTCCACGCAAAGCCTGCCGTCTGCCTGTTCAGGGAAGTTCACTTAACGACGCCAAAAACCCAGTTAAAATTTTGGTATACGTATTTATAATATACATACAAACGTATTTATAATATTTATTGGCCGCAATTACTTAAGAATTTTGCTTTTTTCTTTCAATTTTGGCCCCGAAATCTATCATTGCATTTAAATAGCCCGGAACAAAAGTGTTAAACTCGGGTTGAGTCCATTTTCGAATTGCCCCCCTTAACAATCAAAATGCCCCCCAGTGGGGCGTGGGCCCCACGTTGGGAAACACTGTCCTAGATTGTAACGTTCATAGGCAAATGCTACCCCTTGTCTGAGAGATCCAACACTCCAAAGCACATATTCTGAAAGCATTATAAAATGAAGTGACACAAAAAAACCATTTGAAATTTCTAAATCGAATCTTTGTCATTATGCTGTTTCTAAGATCAATTATTTCGATAGTTGCTTCGAGTAATGCTTTCAGCTTTTGATTAATAATGTAACGAAGAGATATTGTTAATCCTTGCGAAAGACAATGTAAAACATCATTACTAGCTGCTAAACAAAAATATAAATAGAGAAGAATGCAAAATAAATACATAGAGATAATATTCCAGAACATGTTTAACAAGCAGTGCATTTTTTTAAAGAATTTTTGACAACACTGAGAATTTTCATCTTTTTGTGAGACTGATATACCAAGTACCTTAGCCACCGTTAGCAAAGATGTATATTCAGTAGAAAGCATATGCTTGATCATAGCTAATTTGAGTCTTAGAACAACGTAAATCTTTCTTAAAATATATATTTCTAATTTTAAAAAGACGCCTGGCCACATTAATCTGATTTCTTCAATTGTTTGACACGTTGTGAATAATTGCATTAAATAACGAAGATCACTGGTGTTGTATGAGCAAAGGTCCTTTGACTACGAATAGTCTTAGCTAATAATCAGGTTTTTTGTGGGTTTTGATAATGTTCCTTGCAAAATATAGTGACGTCAAACTAAACATATCTTAGCTGCTCTTTTAGGAACTTGTCTTAAAGCTAAATCCAAACATAGATGGGTGGGCTGTCTTAAAAATTACCAACCCGTCTTAAAAACCAAACTCTGGAGGATTATGGCCAACAAAAGATACGTGTGACAAAACTTTAAATAACGGACAATGTCCAGCTGTTGCTGTCAAGTCACTGAAAAAAATAGACAATCTACATTGCTTAAAAACAGTTTTTTTTCTAAAATTACTTGAGTTTGTTCACTCTCTAACAAGTCATTTACTATGCTTTATCTCATGTGACAAATTTAGTATAATTTACTCACTTTTTTTTATTTTGATGTTTTTAAAAACAAATTATTGCATTCTAATGATCGAAACAAGCAAATACTGAGCAATTACTTTAATTCTCTACTTTTCATTATTTCCTTCTCAGCAATATTCGGATTTTAAGTTGATTGCTGCAAAAGGAAAAGAATTAAACTTATTGTATAATTAATCGATACTTTTCACACTTCATGCAAATAAATATATTACCTAGCACTTCAAAATTTCCTAACTTCTAAAAAACTTCAAGTCAAATAAGCTTTATGAAGTGAACAAATAAAAACTTTCAATTTAATATAAAGTAATTCTATTGTAATAAATTGAAATTTTCCTTATAGATGTTAAGGATTCAATAAAAAGAAATTGATAGCGAATCAATTGTCGATTTATTAAGCTTTCTTTCCGAAATGAAATTTATTTATTTATTTAATATTATGATATCACGATTATACTTAACAACATATTTATCACTTTGGAACTTATTTTGTTGATTATTATGGAATGATTTTTTTATTGGATGTAGAAGTTTAAAAAAATCGAAGGCATAAAAACTGGAAGAAGTTGTAAAAATATTATAATAGAAAACTTAATATTTCCAGTTGGAACAAATTTAATTCGTTTTACTTTTACATAAAGACTCTCTCGCCTAATTATAACAATAAAGCTAATGAAATCGTTTAAATATTCTGAACGTTGTTCTGTGTTAATTTTGAAGCTTGTTTTTATTTTTAGTCTACATGTTTCATAATTGACGTTCACAGTGTGGCTTGTTCGCGAGCTCAAAGTGTTCCTTTTTTAAATTTCAAAAGATAATAAAGAGCTTGAAAATCCATCTAACAATAAATGACTGAGATCTGGCAAATACACTTGAGTTTTTATTTCAGTAATAAGAATTTCTTGTCGAGATTAAATCACATACTAAACACGTGGACATATGATTTTAAAATTTGGCAAATAAATGTCTTTCATTAATAAGATTAGTGTGTGGAGAATGAATCATATGCTATATGCTAATAAACATAAGTCTTCTAAATTTGGCTTATAAACTACTTTCAGCAATAAGAATATTTTCTAGAAAATGGATCATATATAAAGTAGAAGAACATATATCTTCATATTTGGGCAAATAAATGACTTTCAGCAACAACAAAAAATATTACGCGGAAAATGAATCACATAAAAACATGAACTTTCGTTTTTTCTAAATTTAATTACAGCTGATGCGATGAAATTCATTTTCTATTCATTAAAATTTTCTTTAAATAAATCGTTGACTTTATCTTTTTTTCTTCTCTGACAGATCATGAGTCTTTCATTTATTTATCAATTGAAAACTATCATCTTATTTTAACTAATATCACTTAAAAAATTATTTAAGATAAAGCAATATATTGAATCAATAATTGAAATAATAGCTAAAAATTATTTTTGAAACTATAAGAAGGAATTTCATTTTAACTCAAATTATTCTCGTAGGTGTAATAAACATTTGTTTTCTGTATTTTTTTACAGATGATATAATGTATCAAAGCTTTATTGCTTTAAAATTGTCTTTAAACGCATCTTTCTTTGCCAAATTTTTCTTCAGCAACTGAGAAAGTGGTTTCAAGTTCTCCATCAGTCAAAATCTATGATCCTATTTGAATTAATATCAATTCATAGCTCAAAATTATTCCAGAAACAACAAGTATGAGTTTAATTTCAACTTGGAACATCCCCAATGGTGTTAAAACCATTTGGTTTCCGTACTTTTTCACAGCTGATGTAATGTAATCTAATGATGTAAATCTATGATCCTATTTGAATTAATATCACTTCATAACTCAAAATTATTCCGGAAACAACAAAAATGAGTTTCATTTCAACTTGGAACATCCCCAATGGTGTTAAAATCATTTGTTTTCTGTACTTTTTCCCAGCTGATGTAATGTAATCTAATAATGTAAATCTATGATCCTATTTGAATTAATATCACTTCATAACTCAAAATTATTCCAGAAACAACAAGATGAGTTTCATTTCAACTTGGAACATTCCCAATGGTGTTAAAATCATTTGCTTTCTGTACTTTTTCACAGCTGATGTAATGTAATCTAATGATGTAAATCTATGATCCCATTTGAATTAATATCACTTCATAGCTCAAAATTATTCCAGAAACAACAAGAATAAGTTTCATTTCAACTCGGAACATCCCCATTGGCGTTAAAATCATTTGCTTTCTGTACTTTTTG
Organism: Parasteatoda tepidariorum; assembly: GCF_043381705.1. NCBI lineage: Eukaryota > Metazoa > Arthropoda > Arachnida > Araneae > Theridiidae > Parasteatoda > Parasteatoda tepidariorum. Next base: position 25,550,719 of record NC_092206.1, read on the forward strand.
ACAGCTGATGCAATGTAGCAAAGTTTCATAAATATAAGGAAATCAATATCTTTGGCCGATTCTTGTTCAAAAATAGTCTCAGTGTATTGAATTTCTCCGTCTACTTTGTCAGCTGCATAAACAAGAACAATAAGTTGAGAAAACAGCATAAAGATGTTTAATCCGTAAGCAGTTATAGATAAGAAACCCTTAGACGTTTTGTTGAGCAAAGCATTGAGACAATAGCATATATTTGCAACCCAAAATGCAAAAAGAGTAAATATAATTGGTGACAGAATATCGTTGATTTTTTTAACTGAAGTCGTTAATTTCAACAACTTCTCATTTATATTTGAAAGCTTTGCTAATGTAATTTTACTCTTCAAAGATGATCTTAGTGTTTCGTTATGAACGCGAATAAAACGATAGCGTTCAATTAGAGAAAAATAAGCAGCGGATACTGAAAGGGTGGGCAGGAAGCATAACAATGTTTCATTTAAAACCACCATCAAGGAAACTAAAACTTGAGCTAAAACTCTGAATTTTTTTATGAGATATATAGTGCCCAATGTATATTTTTCATTGTAAGAGCTGTAATTTTTAGCAAATACAAGCGAAAAAAGTATATTCACTATTAGAGCTATCCAATAGAGAAAAGCAAAGTAAAACTTAAAAGATTTTAACAGTATCTTTCTTCTTATGCTGTTTCTGAGTGCAATTACTCTACTATTTTCTTGGAATGAAATATTAAGTCTCCTATTCGTCAAGTAAAGCAATAACATAATCATCGCCCAATCAAAGCAATGTAATAAAAGGCTAGTGGTTCCTATATATATGCACGTATAAACAAGAACGCATAATAGATAACAAAGATGAAATACCCAAATTATGTTAAATAGTTTAGAAATTTGTTTTAGAAACTTCGTCCAGCACCTGAAGTTGTTGTTAGCATTGTTTATTACTGGTGTTCCAAACAATACCGCTGCAATTGTAATTGCTAGATATTCATCCGATACGAGCCAATTCGTCATTACTTGTGTCAACTTTAAATTGCACACACAATTTTAATTTCCCCGAGAAAATGTTAAATTTCTACAGAAAAACTCGATAGAAATTGTAATTACAGTTCCACTTAAATTTACAATTATACTGTCTAAGTGCTAAAGTTTAAAACAGCAAACAAAAAAAGAACTCACACTACAACTTTTTTTGATATCGTGTTTGATCATTCTTATGAATATCCCCATGAAAGAGTTAAAGAACAACCTTTTGTTTGTAATTTATTTGATTTTTTCTAATAACTTTTTCTTTAAAAATACCAAAGATCTCAAGCTACTAATTTATTTATTTTTTATGACGTGCCGATTTTTCAAATAAATGTTCACTTAACAGAATTGAAGAGATCCCTTTTCAATTAATTTGATTTTTTCTAACACCCTTTTTTATTAAAAATATCGAAGAGCTGAAACTATTGCATTTTTTTATGATAACGTGCTTAATTTTTATAATAAATGGCCTTTAAAAGTATCGAAAGTCTTCTTCTTCAAAATTTTGAATTTTAATTTTTTTATAAGTATCAAGGGAAACATAATTTTATCATATACTCATGTTATACCATTTGTTCAATGACGTGCTTTATTTTCTAATAAATGTCCCTTTAAAAAAACATCGAAGACCACATGATTCAAAACACAGCGTTCTTCAGTAATTTATGATTCATTTTAAATGTGCCTTCATTGCAATTAGTCTTGCCTTTCAATATCACACTTTTTTTTTAAATTTCTATTTATGTAAATGTCATAGTAATCACAATCTGTAAACTACAACGGCAGCATGCAATATACTTTTCAGATGTTTTTCTTGAACCTGGTGTTTTTCTAAAGAGCTTCTTTAACTGCTTTTGCCACTTTACATATTATAAAACGCAACATGTTCATATAATATACTGTTTCATGTTAAATACATCTACAGTGCAAATGTTTCTGCTATATCCCACTCATTAAGTCTCACCATAGTAATATCGTTTGACAGAACACATTTTTTTATTTACATTTAAAACAGTAAACTAAAATGGACTCACGATACAGTTTCATGAAATGATTTTCTTGAACCTGATGTTTTTAATTAAGCTTCACTAATTTTTAAGTTGCAAAACACATTATAAAGCGAATGTTCGCATAATGTAATACTTCATGCTAAATGTATCTACTTTTAATTTTTTTCTGACCTAGAGAAATCTTTAAATTACACACATTATTAATTTTTTCAAAAAATGCAAAATTCTTTTAATTCAAAGTTAGAGTTTTAATTAAACGATAATTATATATAATTAACAAACTCACGCTACATCGCTTTCAGACGTTTTACCTGAACCCGCTGTTTTTCCAATAGGCTTAAATAAATGCTTAAGCAACTTAAAACCACGTAAAATACAGCATGTTCACACAGTAACTCATCTGTTTTTGTATTGTCCGTAAATGCTAGTGTCACAAAGAAATGTTTTAATCACGGTGGTTAATTCTTAAAAGCAAGCTCAAACTCGGCTGTAATTAAAATATTGCTATATTATTTGTGCCATTTTTAGTTCAAATATTACAATATGAAACAGAAAATAATAAAATATTCATACAGTAGATATTTTCCATGATTCGCTGAACCTCATTCTGCAGATGTCTAACATTCTTTTCAAAATATATTAATTTTCAATATCAAATATGATAAAAATTCTAGATATTTTAGATTTTTCTTTCAATAAACTAGTTATAATAAACTATCAATATTAAATATCATTTAATGCATTTTCATTATGCTATTTTAACTTATTGAAAATTCTAACTTATTGATTATTTTGAATAATTTAAAATTATGAAAGATACAGTTGTTTTATTTATCGTGTTTCTATCCATACAACCAAAGACATTTATTGATTATGTATTTTTAATTTAAAATACATCAACATTTTGAAAGACTTCAAAAGTTTTCAATAAATTATGCACGCAATGAAATTAAATTTTATTCTTATGCAAACGTTTCTGAAAGTTCAATTTACCCTTTAATCAATCAACTTCACAATTTCTTTTTAAAATTATTTCACAAAATTCAATCAATTTGAATGTAATAGTTAGTACTTCATGAAATAGGGTAAAGAATGATACACAATTTTGCGAATGAAACGAAACGTTCCGGTAAAATGAAAGAGTTTCTATAACACATTTAATTCAATACGTCTTACACCATTTCTTTTTTAAATAGAAAAAAAGCAACTTAATGGTAATCAGATTTCAAAATGATTATAAATCTTTATTAAAATAACTCTCTTAAAAATGTGAGGAAGATTAAAAAAAGATAGAAATATGAACAAGAGAAAGAAACGTATTCATATGTTAAAAATTAATTTTAATTTATGAATTAATCATGCATCTTTTAACAACTGAAAATTAAATACGTCCTTTAAATATGAGAATAACTAAGTTTGTAAATCATAATTTCCTAAAACATTGCATACAATACCTTTGCATTGTATATTCTCTACTATTCTCAAATGCCGTTATTTAAAGCGTTGGTATGAAAAACATATATCAATATTTGGTCAAACATGGTTACAGACACATTAATACGTAAAAAACAACAATGAAATAGCAAATTATCTTCATATACTTTGATAGAGTATATTTTTTTCAAGCAAACTAAAATTTTTCTACGATATTAACAAAATAATAATAATGAAACTAAATTCGATTTTAAAATGACAAATAAAATTATTATTATGCAAAGGTTATGTTGTAAATACAATTGCATTTTTCAGGACCTTATAAAGATACTTTTGTAAAATACAAATGTTACTAAAGGGGCACAGAGTTTTGAGATATTAAGGACGCTTTGTCACATTCTTATACATTGAAAGTAATAATGATACAAAAGGTACCAAATAGATACTTTTTTTAAATATGGAAGCCTTAAAAAAAATTTTAAACATCACGAATGTTTCTAAAGTTACATAGAAGATGCTTTCTTATATATTGTAAGTTACACAAAAGAGACATCGATTACTTTTTTAAATACTGAGACTTTTAAAAAAAGAATTTTATCCATTATGAACATACATGGCAGTACTTTTACTTTCGTTACTTGTACCGCCGGTATAAGTAAAAAGTACTAGTTTTACTTGTACTTCGTTACTTTTTACATTTAGTACTTTTACTTGTACTTTCGNATTATGAATGATACAAAAGTAACATAGTAGATATGTTTTATAGACAATGGTCTTTCAGAAGCATTACTGAAGCAAATGACATAGAAGACACAATGGAGATAAGCTTTCGAAACTTTTACAATTTTTCTTGTGCATTATGAATTGCATGAACATGATATACTTAATACGTTTTTATGTATATAAGACAGTACTTAACTATTTTACCTAGAATGCTAGGTATATTCTGGTAGAATATAAAAATGGCCTAGAAAGTACTTTTTTCCAAAATTATAAGTACTTTAAAAACGTGCATGCAATTTTAAAAATATTCTTGTATAAATTACAAAAAGGACAAAGTAAGTACACGGAGAGAAAAATTTTAGCAAAATTACCGAATTGTATTGCAAGTACATTTCAAGTAAAAAGAAAATTAAAAGCAAAATAAATAAACAACAACAAAAAAATAATTATAAAATAAAACCAAAAATAAACGGTATTTAAACAATTCATTTGGAAATATTTTCATTCATATTGTAATGGCTTACCGGAAATTCTGGCTTTAAAAATTTTTGTTCTTATTACCAGACATTTAATAAAAATTACAAAATAGTAAAGTAAATTACATAAATTTAACCAAATAAATGGTTTTTATGCCATGCTCTAAGATATCATGATAAAATTTTAAAATTTTACCAGAATTACCAAATTTTATTACATATCATAAAACCATAGTTTATTGTTATTTTATAAAAATCATTGCCGAAGCACTTCGTTAAAAATTACCAAGATTTTTGGTGATCTCATAAAACCAGAAACACAGTAAATTTTAAAATATTCTAGTACTTTTGATAAGTTGTGCTGTGCTCAAAATGCCTTCTTATTGTATTTAAATCGATGGCTGTTTTTTAATGAAAATAAGAAATTTAATTTAACACAATTGAATTGAGATTCGATTGAAATGGGAAATGTAAGATAAATAATTAATTTTAATAGTTTCATGGTAAGTAATTTTTCTGGTAGTTTTGATGCTGTGGCAATTTTTTTGCGTTGCTTAATTACATCGACGACTGGACTGTCTAAAATTTATTTAAATTCATGTATCACACCTGCGGAATAGTCATTGTAACTTAAAATCGCTCCAAATCTAACAAAAATAAGTTCCATTTCCATTTTTAAGTTTCTGATTGATCTGATAAATCCTCCCTCCAATTATCTATATCAGAAGCAATAAAGATTCTACAATATCGTTATTATAGAAATATTCAATAAGGCTATGCCTATATTTGTTTCCTGTGCAATAATGTGTGTAATGCGCTAAATTTTTCTATTAATTAATCAAATTTACAAATACTATCTCTACTGGAATCAGTTATCATTAATCTGACGTTTGTCATACATAAGAGTCTTACAGATAATTGAAAATGAGAAGTACCTGTAAAATTGTAGAAAAACGTTCGTAGGAGAAGCCATTAAGCCTTTTTTAGATCTATATCAACAGTAAATTTTACGACTGAGTGGCTCATACAGAAAAGTGCGTTTTGAGATAGGGATAGTCGGTCAGAAACCCAGTGTTAGCATCGAGAATCGAACCCCGGTTGAACCTGAGGTGGGCAAGAACTCTAACCAACACACCAAAGAGTACTTACTTATGAAACTAATAAAAAATCATCATATTGAAATATCTAAAGGGAATTATAACAATTTATTGAAGTAACTGAAATATTAGAAGTGCACTGAAAAAAACTCTTATTTTCCGTAACTCGGTTATATGTACAGTTAAACCTCACTAACGCGAAACCGCTTAATGTGAAATATCACTTAACATGAAGCACATGTTTGGTCTCCTGAGTCAGCAATCAATTATTGTTGCATTTTACATGTTTCACATGAAATTTCAAGCTGATTATCCCTGATTATTCCCCATCAAGCTGATTAGCTGAAACTGGATACAGTATAGATAATTAGGTATAGTTGTATAGTATGTATAATATGTAGGTATAGTAGTATAGTATGTATAATAATTAGGTATAGTAGTACAGTATGTTATAATATGATACCTGACCGAGTTATTGCATTATTGTAATGAATAATGAAAAAAATCCCAATCATTCTTTTTGAGGAATGCTATTTCTATTTTCTTCCTTTGTTAGAAGTAGCAGATGGAAAATAAATATAATAGTTAAAATAAAATAGTTGAATGAAGCAATTATGACTTAGAAAGCTTATTTTAATTTGTTTGGTTCATAATAGAATTGTTTGCATACATTAATGTCGTAAATAACATGCATTAATAGTACGAAATAAACTGCTTTCATGATGTATCGGATAAAACAATTTCTGTTAACCTGATGATCCTGCCTATATTATGATANAAAGGGAATTATAACAATTTATTGAAGTAACTGAAATATTAGAAGTGCACTGAAAAAAACTCTTATTTTCCGTAACTCGGTTATATGTACAGTTAAACCTCACTAACGCGAAACCGCTTAATGTGAAATATCACTTAACATGAAGCACATGTTTGGTCTCCTGAGTCAGCAATCAATTATTGTTGCATTTTACATGTTTCACATGAAATTTCAAGCTGATTATCCCTGATTATTCCCCATCAAGCTGATTAGCTGAAACTGGATACAGTATAGATAATTAGGTATAGTTGTATAGTATATATAAGTAAAGTATAAGTATGTATTGTATAAGTATGTATGTATAAGTATGTATTTGTAAGTAGGTATAGTAGTATAGTATGTATAATAATTATGTATAGTAGTACAGTATGTTATAATATGATACCTGACCGAGTTATTGTATTATTGTAATGAATAATGAAAAAAATCCAAATCATTCTTTTTGAGGAATTCTATTTCTATTTTCTTCCTTTGTTAGAAGTAGCAGATGGAAAATAAATATAACAGTTAAAATAAAATAGTTGAATGAAGCAATTATGACTTTAAAGCTTATTTTAATTTGTTTGGTTCATAATAGAACTGTTTGCATACATTAATGTCGTAAATAACATGTATTAATAGTACGAAATAAACTGTTTTCATGATGTATTGGATAAAACAATTTTAGTTAACCTGATGATCCTGCCTATATTATGATAGTCCCACCGATTTCGCGTTAACAAGGTTCGACTGTATTTGGAATAAATAAAAAATAAATAAATTTGGAATAATACAAATATAAGAATAGGACTATACAAACTTACGAATACATACACAAACAATAAGAACGAATATACAAATATGCTAATGAAAAAAATGTAAGAATATTATTTATATTTCATGATGTGAGTGAAGTAAATGTATTTTTGCAATGTCTTTACATATTCTTTAATGCTTCGATAGACAGGCTGATTGTAATTAGGTTTAATTCTGTAGAATAAATCACGTCCTAGTTAAATGTTGCTTTAAATACAATAAGAACAAGAGTCATATCCAGAAAAGGCATTCCCATTAGTTAGGTAGATATTTGCTCCCCGCAGCTATCTATATCGAACGTAATAAAAATTAAATTAATGATATTGTTATTGTTACTGAAGACTGTTATTAGTTAGTTGATTCCTGTTCTATAATAAATTTAGTAAGCTAAATTACTCCATTAGTTTTGCCTGCCATGTAAATTTAAAATACAAATGACTGAAGTGGTTTGCATCCCTGGTTAAAAGAATAATGAAGTATAAAAGGTTTCTACATCCTGTTTGAAACAGAACACTCAAACTCGGGCATAAAGTTATTGCAAAATAAGTAAATAACATAAATATAGCAAATGAGAGAATTCGGCTTGTCTCTTTATTTGCTTATAAATACTGGAGCTTCCAGCATATAGAATGATATGATCTGCATAAAAAGCATAATAATAATAGAATAATACTTTTCCAAAATTCATGAAGTAGAATGTTTAATATCTATTTCGATACCGAATGTATGATATTTATTTAGAAAGGATAAATCATTCATAGCTATTCGATAAAATAAAATCAAAAGAGGAAAACACAGACTAAAATAAAAAATATATATATATAATAAACAATAGTTTACAAATTTAGAAAAGTATAAAGTTCTCAATACTTTTTATTAAATAATAATATTTTTTATTCCTCGGTATAAGTCATTATCTCTTTTATTCGGAATTCAACGATATAGCATAGACAACATTGCTGCTATAATTGTAAACACCATACTATGGTATAACATCTTATAGTTGTGTATAATTTAATTCAAAATAAATAAAAAAGAGAATAGTCAGAAATGCATTGAAAGAAAATGTTAACAATTTCATAACCGTCGTTGAACAGCCGACCCAATTGTTTGTGTTTAAGACGTATGATGTTCAACTCCGTAGCCTTGTAATTTTGAACCAATCCAGAAGGCAGGGAAACTCCTGGATCCGTTCCCCCAGAGGTATGATTTGTTATGGGAACATGAAGGACTTTGAAACTCGACAGATTTAGCGTGCATCAGTCACCGTTTACTACAAGGGGAGTCTTCGGCCAGTGGGAATCGAACCCACGACCTCTTGGACATGGGCTGGTGCCCTACCAACCAGGATATCCTGGCCTAATGTTAACAATTTAAAGAAATTCTGAAACTATATTTTTCGTTTGTTAAATATCTCAAAGAATTTAGCGATAGTGAAGAATAGTGTGTAATCAATAAACACATTGTTACCTTTTATGATGTTGGAGTTTTTTTAATGTACACTCTTTTAATGAAATTAATTATTTAAAAATCTTCTATATTTACCAAGATATCAAATTAATTCTAATTATCCCTTTCTTCATTTCCCTTCTTATTTATTTTTTTATTAAATATTTTTGAAGGCTTTAATGACAGACTTAAATATTAAAGATCGATATAAAATCAACCAATATAGATTTACATCATAAAAATAGAGTCAGGCTATTTAATTCCCAACAAATTTATTAGAATCTTGAGATATGATCTTATATAAACTAAACTCAAAGAAAATTTTAAAAAATTCGTGCATGTTATCTATTAAGAGTAAATAAAGTTTTTGTTTATAAATGTATTTTACTCCTCTTGAAATATGTGACTCCATTAAAAAACAATTTTTAGATAAGAATTATTAAATAAGAATTTACTATTTTGACATGGTTTAAATTGAATTAGATCACAGACTTTTCATTAATTTATTTATCTCGCAATTCCTAGTAAACACGAGTATAGAGGTTTCTCTAAGGTCAGTGATATCGAAGCAAAGTAAAAATATACGATTTTGTCAGTATTTAAACGCATAAAGGTCCCTATGCAATATATAGCTCAAGCTTTTTTGTCTGACGTTTGAAATTTCAAATATTTCATATCTTCTGGTTTCCTCACAATGAAAATAAAGATTCTACAGTGAAATCACTTCCGTAATATACATTTTTCACTACAGAACAATTTCTTATGGAGAAAAAAAACGTTCTCTAAATAAATAGAATATTACAAGTTTTAATCTTAAAAGTTATTTTAATCATCAATCATTCATATAAAATTAAAAATAAATAGTTCGAAATGACTGGTTATTAACACCAACTCAAAAATAAGAAAATTTCAGTAGTTATTTAAGTAGTATTATTATAAATTTATTAAAACATTAAGACGTAATTTTATAAATTCCTCAATAATATTGAATATATCAATATTTAATTAATAGACAATTAAAAAGTGATAAATGAATAATTAGACAACAAGTAGCAATAAAAAGTTTTTAACAAAACTTTGTAAAATGTCGAATAAGTCCAATTAAACATCAATATTGGTTTTAAGAATAATCAAAATGCGTTATTCAAAGAGAATAATCATGTTCAAACTATCATCCGTATAATGATGTATAAATAACCTGGACACAAAGTGCTTCGTCCAAATACTGCCTCGTCTTCAGATTAGTATTTGTTTATGGAACAATATATTCAATAACATTAAATACATAAATATTTAATTAATAAACAACAAAAAGTGATAAATGAATAAATAGACAACAAGCAGCAATTAAAAGTTTTTTAACAAATCTTTGTAGAATGTCTAATACGTCCAATTAAACATTTACTTCATAGGTTTTTACAATAATCAAAATACGTTATTCAAAGAGAATAATCATGTTCAAACTATCCGTGCAATGATATATAAATAACCTGGACACAAAGTGGTTCGTCCAAATACTGCCTCGTCTTTAGATTAGTATTTGTTTGTGGAAGGTGGAGACTGGCTTTAATAATTCCAGTAAGGAATTAAACTAAATTATTCATCGCTATATCTCGTAAGCTCAAGAAAGACGTTATAACATGAATTTGACAGTGAAGCCAATCGTTAAATTCCACAGTAACCAAAACGAGAGTAGATATAATTGATTTGAAATGACTTATCCTTAAGCAAAGTGGAGGAATTCAATACCAAATACATCGCTTTATAAGTTATTCTAAAGTGGTTTTGTGCTTCGAAATTGCTACAAAAAGGGAAAGTAAATTAATCGTATTTAAAATTAACAGTTAAGAAAGTGCCACAATCGCATAATTATTAAATTTACTATTAGCAATTATTTTCTTGCTGTATGTTTGACTTGTAACGAAATACAATCTCGTTACTAGAAATAGCAATTTTTTTACAATGTGGCAAGCGATGCATGTTATGAAATTATTCTGGTCTTTAATGAGTCAGATACAGCTAATATACATCTTTGTACATATATGCATGCAAAGTTAAAAGCGAAAAATAATTGATTAATTGACTTTGTATTAGTTACTTCAATATAAGTGAATAACTAGATTTATTTGCTCATTGGTTTACTTCAGTATAAGATAAAAGACATGTTAATAATATTTTTAATCAACGGTTTTAACGAATCATAGTGGTAGTGATGGCGAGACTTATCCCCGTGCTTTAGATAAGTTCTAAAACAGGTCCTTGATATTGTGCAAATGTTCCATTAACTTTGAGGCAACCATTGATTTTTTTAGGAATATATCTTCCACAGTAATGTTGATACAATCCAAGATGCGCTCGGATATGTGCCGTCCAAAATGTGTTTCGGAGATGCTGTGATGTTACAACGTGTTTCTTTTAACGAAACATCAAATCATAGTTATATTAATAATTAAGAAACGTTTTTTTTTTAAAAACAAAATTGTAACAATTTGTATCATTACATCTATATGGCGCAAGAGATACTTGCTGAGAAATCATTTTAAAAAGCAATGAAGTTAAATTTAACAATTACACATTAAAATAACTAATATTGAATTAAACTAATTTTAAGCTAAGAGAATCACCTAATAAGTCACCTAAACTAGGGTAATTAATGCAAAGTCAATAAAGGCAATCAATCACTTATCACTTATTAAACGTTGCACATCTTTGTAAACACCATTAAAGGAAATCGATCATAATTTTAAATTAGTGGCTTTAAAGAAACACTTGATTCATAGAGTTGTTAAATAATTTTTTTTTTCTTTTTCAACAAAATGTAACAATTTTTATTGATTCATCTATGTGGAAAAAGATGCTAGTTGTAAAACTATCTTGTAAAGTAACAACTATAGCTTTCTAAATAAAATTGATAAGCAGTTTATAATACCTTATACAAAAATTAACTAACATAAAATCGTTTAATCAATTATATTAAAGTATTCAATATAAAGTAAATAACTCACTCGTACCTAAGTTAATTATTGTAAAGTAAACAAAGTCATCACTTTAACTAAAAGCAATCATAAATGTCATAAAGTAAATTAATCACTGAAATTATAAATACAAATTTCATAATTTTCATATTTAATTTCTCTTAGCGAATTAGGAAGGATAATACATACTGTTAATGAACAAATTTACTTAAATTTTAAAGAACTGAGTTTATTTTAACAAAGATTTATGTTTGTTTTTGTCATATTTAGTGCCATTTCTAGATAATAAATTAGGTGATTAGTTTTCAATTTAAATTGAAATAAATATTAATTTAACGTAATATAATCAACTGATACTGATAAACAACTAGTTACATCAAAACTAAGAAGTAAAGCTCGTCTACCATTGCAACTTCTTCTAAAATGTTGCATTTTAAATACTGATTTAAATGTGAATTACGACAGAAACTCATTAAGCATTTTCGCTTAAGTGATTATTTAGTGAACTAAAACAGTAGAGCATATATGTAATGTTCTTATTACCACACAGTTTGTAAAAAATATAAAACTGAAAAGTAAATTTGACCGAATTAATGGTTTTTATGCCATACTGTTAGGTGTTATAATGAAATTCCAAAATTGTACCCCAATTATCAAATTTTAGTACAATTACCAAATTTGATCATATAATATAAAATCGTATTTCATTATATTTTATTGTTAATTTAGCCAAAATAATTACCAAAGCTCTTCGGAGAAAAAATTTTTGCTGTTTCCATCATGCCAGAAACACGGTAAATTTTACCATATTCTGGTAGTAGATCATACTTTTTTTCTCAGTGTAGACTCAGTTTTACATAAATCTCATTGCAAAAGTAAGTATAGCTTACTTGCAGCTTAATAACCGTGAAACTGTTAAAAAAGTATTTATTGCTTTAAATATGTTTATTGTAAAATGTTATGTAATAAGTTAATATCATAGGAATGCCTCATAATACATGAACTCTAATTTTAGTCTTAAGCCTTTAGTTTAGAATAGCAAATTTAATCAAAACGTAATAATAGTAGCTAAAAACATTAATAAAGGATTATAAAATAAACTTTTATGTAAATACCATAAATGAAGAATTAATAAGTATTACATTACTTACAATTTTTGCTGTTGTTTAATTTTTATGCTGATGAAAATCAAAAAATTCTGGATACTCTTCGTTACGCATGGATAATATTATATTTTTCTTTCTAATCAATGAAAATGCGCCTACAGCAAGGAGAAATATTTGCATGCTATTGTCATTTGTAAATTCAAACACAAATCACGTAAACATTTTGAAAAATTAAATTCTTCAAATTAATTTTCGAAATGTTCCCTTCATGTACTTTGGAACTTCTAATATTGCTATAATCATATTAGATACTTATTACTAAATTAATAAATGCATAATCAAATATTTAAAGTTTCATGATATAATAAAAGAGTACGTAATTTTTTGAGAACGAAATTATCCATGTTTGCATTAAATTAATTGATATTTTGTTATGTTTTTAGGTAAAAGACAAAACAATTAAATAACTAATGAGTATTTCCTTTACTGCTACACTATATAAGCTAAGCAACTGCAGAAAAACTAATTAAATGGTAATTTTCCACTAAATGGAATAGTCTATAAATTATTTATCAACAAAAGATATTGTAGTTAAACTCTATTATACAAAGCTATTGACTTGCTATGATAAGCATTATATATTTCTAATCTTTATGATTTTTTTAATACTTAAATTTATTCCTCTGTTTTTTCTGTCAATTAAAAAACCGAGAACTTTCTCTTCTGCGTTTTCACTGCGCAGATTAGAGGAAATGAAATTTCAAAAATGGATATTTCTTTTTTAACACATAAAAATTTAATCCCGTTTAAAGCTTGCCAGAAATTTGTAACACTCTTTACGTTTTATCTTTCACCAATTTATTATTTATTTTAACAAATCATCTTTTATTTAATTCTTCTGATAAATTACCAAATAGTGAATCTCCCGTTGTGCTGGTGGTGATAACTTTGCAGTCACTTTCTATTAACATACAACAATACATACATATACATATATATATATATATACATAGAAAACACAC
>NC_092206.1:25564672-25609855 GCF_043381705.1 Parasteatoda tepidariorum
GAACCCCCAGTGTTTGGTTCCCAAGCATGCTTGGATCTTATTTATCATATATATATATATATAATTAATGTTTTGTAAAGAAGTCACTGATTAAAATTCCTCAAACAGTAAATCAATATTTACGCAATTCACGTAAAATATTGTATTTACTTAGTCCTTCTACTTTATTTTGCTAATTTCATTAAATTCGTTTAATAACCTTGCAAATCAAATTATTTCTGGAATAAAATCGTCTTTAAATTAAAAAAAATATTTAATTCTACTGAATGCAAAAAATGTCAAAATTAAAATACTATAGCGAAAAAACAATTTGAATAGATTTTTTAAGCAATAACTTTAATAGTAAAATGATGGGAATGAATTTCAATTCTGTAAATATTTAATTCAAACACTACATGTTTTTGTACTTTTTGTGGAGATTTTCTTTTATTTTCTAGTATAACGTTTTTTTTCCAATGAGCTGCACAATCGGTCTTGCCGATGAGCAGACCTACTGCGTTCTCCAGAGGTGGTATCCACTTTTTCAGGACCACCACAATGGGTGAGATACCATTGGTCATGTTAATTTGGACGTCTAGTTTCTGCCACACTAGATGGCAGCACCGAGACTCTATTTGGATGCTAAAGTGCACTAGGAATTTAATTTTGCCGGAAATGCCAAGAGCCAATGAGGCACTCCAGGGATGTTTTACATGCCGCATAATCATACGACATGGCCGCTGAGGATTTTCTGCATCCCGTAAATCCGGTGTCTGGGCCGGGGATCGAACCCACAGACTTGGGCTCAGAAGGTCGACGACAAACCAACTGCGCCACCCAGCCACTTTTCTAGTATAACGTTAAGAGCATATTCTATTTTTCGAATTTATATGTTTTTATTAGTTAACTGAAGATATTAGTTTAAACACTGGATTTTGTAAGTTTAAAATGCCTTAGAATAACTATGAAAAACTCAGCCAGAAAGTCAAATATATGTATTGAACAAATTAAAATTTTATTTCCTTTTTACCCAAAGATTAAATAAATTATTCGAATAATTCTCATAATAAAAAGTTAAAATATTATATCCGGAATATTAAGCAAATAAATATCTGCTAATAATGTGTTCAATTAATGCTGGATCAATTTATCTCACTGATTTTACTTACGTATCATTTCAGTGGTGCATATTTTAATAATATAATTTTTGAATTGATTTTTAATTCATAACAAATTTTTAAACATGCGGATTCGAAAGATAGTTTATATTTGATGCTTTAATTTTCTAATTTGAAGACATCTGGAGAAAAAAAAACTTAGTTTTTATTTTTTAAACGTGATAAAACTCTTCCTGTAAGTAAAATCTGTGAAACAACAATCTCATAAAGAATTGTGAATAGCAAATTAGATTTATTGATGCATTTTACTGTTTTCTAATAAATTTTGATACCAATATTAAGCATTTTCATTAAAAATATTATTATATTTCTAATTAGATTAACTATTTAAAGTTTGTTCTTGAAACCACAATAATCTTAACTTGTAGCAAATTTATTTATAGTTAGATCAAATTATATAAATTATAAAACTTAGCCAAAAGTAAATACATAGGCATAAATGTAGAATGTATATCATTCAAACTTCAACATTAAGAACATGACTTACCCTTTTAAAACCTTACTTTTGGAGAACAACAGAATTTATAAGGAGACAACGAAATGTCAAATGCCATGCTGACAGATACACTTAAAGTCATTCTTTTATATCTTTCATATTTTAAAGTATTATTTATTTATTCGAAGAAAGTAGAAATCAAATTTCGAAGGATGTAAGATTTCAAAAGAAATGCATACTTGTAAGCAAATATTTTTCCTTTCAACTCTTTCACAATTGAAATCATCTCAATTTCACGGAGGTATTTTTTAAGCTTTAAAAATATTTTTTACTACGCATATTCAAACTCTCTGTTTTGCAGTTTCTCATTGTTATCAGTGCATTTTTACTACGTAGAAAAACAATATTTTCCTTAACTACAAGAAATCTTTGAGTGTCATCACCATAAAATTAATGAAATATGCCATGTAATTTGCCTGTAAATTTACAAATTGTCTTTTATTTATTAATATTCGTATTTCTTTTCTATTTTAATTTCAAAGACATTTAATATTAAAGTAACTTTACCTATTTTTAACAATTGCATTACATTAATAGTTAATTCATTTAGACATTCAAACTATTTTTAGGTCAAATATGTTAATTAATCTTATTTATCATATATTTTATTTATTTATCATTACTTTATTTATAAAATTATCAAATCAATTTATTTATTAGCAAATTATCAAATTTATATATCAAATTATTTATTATATTAATTCATTTATTATTAAATTTATTTATCATTAATTTTATTTATCATTATATGTTAATTAATTTTATTATGCTGGAAGAAACAGGGGAATTATCTTAACGTTTTTTCACCACACGCTTAAACAGAGAGAAAATAATGTTCTTGTTAATTTAGATAAATGGAATATTTTTGAAGATGTTTGTTCGCACGAAATTTTATATTAATTTTTTAAATTATATTCTTCAAAATGCATTCTATCTTTACCAAGACACGCACTTCCAATAAATCAACTACGAAAAAATATTTTCTCTATTGTCTATTCAATCAAAATTATCTCCCTATCTCTATCTTTAACCCCTATCATTCTTTCAAATTATTTTTAATTTTCAGCCGACACTCCAGTTTTCGAATATTTCCCATCTCATAAAGCGACAGTGAAGTTAAGACGATTTTTCGCAACTCTAAATTCCATTTGTAAGCCAATGTTTATCAAACAGAAATCCTCGCTTTATTTAAACCTCGTTGAATGGTGCCAAACTTTTCAAAATGATTTCATTACTCAAACGCACCTCTGTAACTGTCGCCAACTCCGAAAGTAGATGAAAATGTGCGAAGCTTAAGTTAATAAATGGGGATCATTTATTTTGCTTTGAAGATACAAGAGTATTAAACAGCAGAAAGTTATCAGCATCTCGGCTTCATTGGACTGAAATAGAATGCTATTTCATAAGCTGTAAGCTTATAAGTCGTTTTAATTACCTTGAAAAATTTATAAATATTTGTTATCCTTTAAATAAAATTACCCATAATTAAATACTTTATCCTTAGTTTAATATCACCAATAATTTAATATGTATGTCGAATAGAATAGTGTCTTCATTTACTACTATTTATTGATCAGTTATTTAATAATTACTATTTTAGTTATTATTACTACAATTGCTTTATTTACTATTCATCAATGAGTGGCTGGGTGGCGCAGTTGGCTTGTGATCGGCCTTCTGTGCTCAAGTCTGCGGGTTCGATCCCCGGCCCAGACACCGGAAATGTCGTATGATTATGCGGCATGTAAAGGATCCCTTATCCTTAAAGAGTGCCTTATTGGCTATTGTCATTTCCGGCAAAATTGAATTCCTAGTGCACTTTAGCATCCAAATAAGAGTCTCGGTGCTGCCATCTAGTGTGGTATAAACTAGATGTCCAAATTAACATGGCCAACGGTATCTCACCCATTGTGGTGGTCCAGAAGTGGATACCACTTCTGGAGAACGCACTAGGTCTGCTCATGTGTGCGCACTTGTGCAGCTCATTGGAAATAAAAAATTTAAAAAAACTATTCATCAATACAAATGATTTAGAATTTTTAATTAAACCTCGTAAAATGATGCCAAATTCTTCAAAGTAAAATCATTATTCAAACGCACCTCTGTAACTGTCGCCAACTCCAAAAGTAGATGAAAATGTGCGAAGCTTAAGTTAATAAATGGGGATCATTTATTATGCTTTGAAGATACAAGAGTATTAAACAGCAGAAAGTTATCAGCATCTCGGCTTCATTGGACTGAAATAGAATGCTATTTCATAAGCTATAAGCTTATAAGTCGTTTTAATTACCTTGAAAAGTTTATAAATATTTGTTATCCTTTAAGTAAAATTATCCTTAATTAAATACTTTATCCTTAGTTTAATATCACTAATTATTTAATATGTATGTCGAATAGAATAGTGTCTTCATTTACTACTATTTATTAGTCAGTTATTTAATAATTACTATTTTATTTATTATTATTACAATTGCTTTATTTACTATTCATCAATGCAAATGATTTAGAATTTTTAATTAAACCTCGTAAAATGATGCCAAATTCTTCAAAGTAAAATCATTATTCAAACGTACCTTTGTAACTGTCGCCAACTCCGAAGGTAAATGAAAATGCGTGGGTCTTCTAAAGTTAATAAATGAGCTTATTCATTTTATTTTAAAGATACAAGAGTATAGCAGAAAGTTAGAAACATTTCAGCTTTATTGAGCTGAAATAGCATAATTTGAAAGTTGCTGCATAATTTGAAAGCTTTCAAGTCGCCTTAAATATCTTGATGACTTTAGAAATATTTGTTATCCTTAATGTAAAATTACCTTTAATTAAGCATGTTACCTTTAATGAAGCAAGTTTATTTAATATTCCTAATAATTTATGATGTATGTTAAATGGAATAGTATCTTTATTTATTACTATTTATCTGTCAGTCATTTAATACCTACTGATTTATTTAGTATTATTATATTTGCTTTAGTCCATATCCATCAGTGCAAATGATTTAAAATTTTATAATTACATTTATGGGACATAATTTCTCACAAATATTGTTTAGAAAGGAATTCTTTGGAATGCATTAGATTCACAAGTAGATTATCTTAGAGTTTTCAAAAAATGCATCCCATTTTAGTAAACCCAGATAAAAACATTATCTGAAGAGTTAGGGGAAATTAATATCCTGATAATTCAAATTTTCAAGTTGCACAGAACTTTTTGATAAAAAAAGAATAAAAGGATTTCTACGAAGGGAGTATTCCACGATTTCTACGAAGGGAAACTTTTGTTTAAAGTGTGTTATTAACAAATGGATATGGCAGAAATTTGTAAAGTACCTATATGGGTACAATTCAGAGGAACAGTATGTCTAATTTTAGAAAAATGTGTCTTATAACTACGTTCTAAATCTATTGTTCCTAATATATATAATTATAGTCCTTAACATTATTTTAACTGATATATATTTATATATAATATATATTTATATATAATATATATTTATATATAATATATATTTATATATAATTTATATTCATAATGAAATTTCTAAATTATTTACATTGTGTCTCATTTGAATTGCAAAATATTTTGATGTGTCTATGTCTGAAAATAAAAACCTTCATATTTTAACTTGGTGCTTGGTATGTGCAAAATTTTTGTTAAATAAAAATTTTATCGATCTATTTTTGAAAGACTGCTTTGCTTATATATCTCATCCTAAATGCCTAATACTTTTATATATCCTTCTATTATTCTTTAGTATACCTGTGTATTTAACATCTTTTTGCTTTAAAAAACGTTCATTAGCGTTTTGTGAGTGTAGCTACCCTCTGCAACTATTAGTATTCTGCCGCACTGTTTTATGATTAAAATCAATCGCCCATAACTTTATTGAAACAAAACTAAAAATACTGAATCATTTAATAATTATTGTTATTGGGTTGATTTATAAACTATTAAAGAGATAAACAAAATTTAATAAAAAGAATTGTTATAGATTAATTATAAAACTGTAGTATACATAGAAAATGTCATAAAATGAAAAAAACACAGTAAGAGAGGAAAAGAGTATCTAATACCTGATTCTTAAGAGAGAAAAAAACGCAAAAATCAATACCTCTAAAAAAACAGAGATAAATAAAACATCTTGTCATTGATTTAATCTTCTATAAGAGGAAGATTGGATGAAAGTATCTTCCTATGAAAATAATTCAAGAGATACTTATGGAGAAAAAAATTGTTATCAAAAGAATTTTTTAAATAAAAATAAAAAAGTGAAACATTTATTGTGAAAGGTTCTGTGTTTCTCATCTATATATCATTCCATGTCTGTCATTCTCTGTTACTCATATTATTTAAGCAAAAAAAAAGGAAGATAAAAGAGTTCTCAAATCTGAACTCCATCATACACATTATTAAATATGTTACAATTTGCACTTAAAGTAATGTAGTTACCTATTTGCAGCAAGAAAATTGGTCCAAATCCAATTTTCCAGAATTTATTTTTGCCTCTTTATAAGATTTACAAATAGAATATAAATAGAATAGTCAGAAGGCAAAGCAGCCGACACGGATGCATGTGACTATAGGTATGTTCTTTTTCTCCTTTTTTAATCTACTAGAACTATCACCCCCTGCTCGCTTCACTCATCAAACCCCATAATTATTTTACTTCAACATTGCTTTGATTTTCTTCAAACACCAATATTTTCCATACAAACATAGAACATTTGTTTTAAAAATATGCAATTATTGTATCTTTACGTAAGAACTTTTGTTTTAACTTGAACTCGTTAACATGTTAAGTGAACGTAATGAAATAAGCCATTAACTAGATTTTCAAAACAAATCACCTATGTTTGAAAGAAAACATTCAACCTAAGAAATACACATTGTGTGATTCAATGAAAAGAAATAAATGAAAAGTAATTTTACTTGTTGACAAGATTTATAACAATTCAAGTAAGGAATGTAATTGTTTTTTGCTCTATATAATTGTTTTTTTCTTTAAATTTCGAAATGAATGTTAAGATTTATATCTGACAGCATGTAATTTGACTTTTTTTTCTTCTTTTAAATAACATCTACTTGTTCACGAGCTTATAAAATAAAGAAATGAAGATCTCGTGAGCAAAAACATGTTTTCTAAGGCAATTGATAAATAATCTTTATTTAAAGCAAAAAAAGTTTAAAAAATTCACGAAAAAAGAACTTTAATCTCCATAGCTTTAAAACGAATTGCAATTTTGAAAGAAATTCACTTTAAGTTTAGAATAGAAAATGGCTCTTTCAACACGTCAAATTTCACCTCTTTAGTTACATTTCAGAGGACAGTATTTCGGTCAAAGCAGTTTTTTTTTAACTTGACGATTTACAGTAGATAATTCTCAAACTATAAGTCGAGTCTTTTTTATTCCGTCTGAAATAAAGTTTTCATCAAATTTTTATTCCATCTAATTTCTTGTGCATTTTTTCAACACACCTTCGCATTTTCAAATTTCTAAGTTTTATAGATCTTTTACAGCGAAAAAAAATTTAACATAAAGCTAAAAAAACACAAGTAAAGCACCTAAATTTCCAATAACTTTCGATAAATTAGAATTTCGAAATAAAAGAAATCTTTGTTAAGATCATAAACAAATATGACTCTTGCAACATGCCAAATTTCTCAAAAAGCAATCTCTATTGTATTTTCTATTCCTTTAGACAAGTTTCATTTTTCCTTAACACATCCATCTTTTATTAAAATATAAACAATAAAGTAATATTTCATATAAAATAAGTATATTCATATTTTTCTAGTTTATTTTAAATGGCTACATTAGTGTAGGACGAAATGTTTAGAAAAGTTATTATCCCTCCATCCCATATTCATGTGTCTCTGTTATCTCTTAATAAAACTAGTTCTCTTATTTCTCAAACACTATCGACCAATAATGTTCAATTCCACGGCCTTGTAAATTTGAACCTTGAACCAGAAGACAAGTGAACTCTTGGATAAGTTTTGGAAGTTATTTTGCCTTCGTTGAGGATTTTTTGATGGTACTAACCCGCAAATGCTTTATATGAAGCAGAAAACAACAAAAACCTCCCACTGTTAGCCTAACGGCAAGGAGACTCTAATCCATGATAATCTTACCACTGCGTATATTTAACATCAGCATTGCGGTTGGTGCAAGCTGGATGCGCAATTCGTATCAACCAGCCATAGCTGAGATTCGAACCCGGTTAACCTCATTGGAAGGCAAACGCTCTATCCCCTGTAACTCATTATTGATTGGATATAAATTTACTAACAGGTTTCGAAACAGGATTCGAACCCGGTTCACTGGTTAACTCAGAACTGGATCAGAACTGGTTAAAAATAAAGTCGTAACTTTCTTCTGCGTATACTTCCACGGAACTCTAGGAATTGCTGATTATAGAAAACTGATATAAATCACTAAAATTTCGAGAGTTCTTTTCGGTTAAAAAACGAAGTTTTTGATTAATCACTTTTTATTTTGATAGATGTAACGATGAAGCAAATCACTGTATCGTTAACATGCATGCAATGAACATAATTCTCTTGGCTAAATTTTTTTCTTTAAATTTCCTGCCCTCCATACGGCTTATGTTTCATGTAAAATAAAAGTATGTTAATTTAATTTATTTCTAGTAGTATAGGAAATAATGTTAAAAAACATTATCCGTCCATCCCATATTCCATATGCGTCTCTGTAACGATACAAGTTCTCTTATTTCTTAAATACTATCTACCCATTATAGGAAGCAGCTGAGCAGCATTTTGAACATCATTATAATTTTAACGAATTCTAAAACTCGCTAGAATCCTTTTATACTCCATCTCTTTCAAAACAGCTATCCTTACTCCATTGAAGTCTCATAATCCAAAGCAAGCAATTGCATATACCCATCATTATTCAAGTGGAGAGCTGCTACTGTCGCTAACACTTCGAAAAGTGATTTGGATAGAGTGAGCTTAAAGCTTGCCTAAAGTTTTACTCAGTTAATTGAAGAGACGCAGACCTTTATAATAGCTGGAAAATCAATTAACCTGTCTTTTAAGCCTTCCGGAAGAGAGATGATATTGAAATAGTCCGGCTTTGATAACGATCGTAAAATACTTATTTTTTAAACTCTAATATTTTACGCATAATATGTTTAGAATAATAAAAACAAAAGCTAAACTAAAAAATTTTCCTTAAACTTAACATAGCATAAAATTCCTTCAAAAATTATTTTAGCTTATTTTTAAAAAAATGGTGTTTATAAAATATTGTTCATCCTAATATTTTAAAGCTTCTTAAATAAAATAAATATTATATGCGGGTAGAAGAGTATGGACTATTTTATGCAGTATGTGTAAATTCAAATAACTTAGAAATATTTGAAAAAATACGTATACGATTATCTAAACTGTTTAAAAATTGCTAAGGAACAACTGATTTATGCCAAGTGGTATTCTTTCTCGACGATAGCGTAGTTAGAACAGGGTGCATCAAACAGGTTTCCGTGCATGCAATAACTGTACCAATAACAGTAAAATCGAGAGTAGAGGGGAGGGTAGAGCAGTACCCGTTATATGTGGAAAAGACAGTGCACAAAGATTCAGCATGTTAGATATTTGATCAAACTAATACTATAGGCTATTGAACTTATTTCTGTGAAAATAGGTGTAGAGTTACAATAATCAAGTACAAAATGGTAACAAGATATCATTTACAATAGAGGACGAACAGTTAGACTACTAGAAGCAGGTCAAAACGTCACCATCGGTGCTGCACTATCGGGAGTGTAATCTCGTGTCCTCTCGTGATTAAAAAAGACCGCTAAAGTACTTTAGCTGCCGATTCTACTTCCTGGTTATTTCGATATATCTTGATAACTTTAAAAGTGATTTAAAATGTAATAAAAATTCCAATAAAATGTATAATTTATCCAATAAAATTTCCCATGCACACAATAACTTTTAGTAAATATTTATTATTTTTTATAATTTTATTTAATGATAATCGAAAAAATATATTGAATTGTGAGGTATACTGTTGTCACATCATCTTTAAAGAATGCAATTTTATTTAGAAAAATACAAAATTTGAACGAAATCGGTCCAACAGATTTTAAAAAATTGAACTCTAAAGGTACAACTTTTTTAAAATTTGATAACTCAGAAACCACTCTATTGATTTCGTTCAAAGTTTGAATTTCTCCATTTAAAACTTTATTCCTTAAAATGATGTAAAAGTTTTTAGAAATCATTGAAGTAAGTAGAAAACCATAAATATTATACGAAATTCACAATTAATAATCGAAATTTAAAATTAAACATTGATTTGTAAATTATTCCAAAGCTTTTGTTAATTAATGCTGAATCAATAAAACTAGTTAGTTTTTAATGATACTGTAAATTTATAAAGCATATTATGATAAAATTTTTATAATTGATAACTATTTTGGAAATTTAAAATAGTTATGATAAAAATAAGATTTTTTCTCAGCAAATAATAGCTTTAAAGCTTCGTGTAAATATTTAGCAAGAGGCAAATCATTTTAAAAAGGCAATCAAAATGTAACTTTTATTCAGATGAAATTTATGCAGTAATATATTTACCAACAACAAATATCTTTAATAAAAGAATCATCAGTTTTAGCAGAAAAATAAATTTTAATGCGCGTTATATTCACTGCCTCATCTCCACTTATTTCAATATTTTAGCTTTTCAATGATTTATTTTTCTCTTCCTTCTTTTGATGCAAAACTCCATCCTATAATGCCATCATAAATATTTATTTTAGAACTATACTCGCATTTCAGTTAATCTTTCACATTTAGATTTGCTTTCATAAATTCAAAAAATATACAGTTTATAAGTTTATACTTCGTTTCACTCACATTTCAGCTACTACGCTTGTGTTATTTATTGAAAAAAGAACTTTTTTCTTTCAAAATTGAATTATTCTTTTAAAGTAAAATAATACTCAATTTTTATATTACTCAGTTGGAATTTCCTTTCTAAAATTACAGTTAAATAACAGGCTGCAGTTTGTTTATCCAATTAACCGCAAAGTTTACTGTAAGGAAAATTTTCTACCATTACGAATGAAACCGTTTAATACCAGTATTGCTTTTAAAAAAAACATGAATACGAAACTATATAGTTTTTTAACAATTTACTACTAATATGGTTTCAAAACCGTAAAAAAGAAATTTAACTGAACATTGGAGATTGACTTTTTGTTAGGTAATTGGCATTGGAGTTAGATTGTGGTTGAGTTGTGTTTTATCAAATGAACCGTGGAATGTGGTTTAATTAGTTTATCAGGTTGTTTCACCAATTATAAGAGATGGAAAGTAATATACTTTTTTGAGTTAAGTAGTTTTATGTGCTGCCATCTATGTGCAAAAGAGTGTATCGTATTCTAATAGTTCAGGTCCACAAATTGGCTAGTACAGGGCACTGGAACCTCTTCATGCGCTGAAGGGACTGAAAGAAATGCTGTAAAGTCAACACTGAGATTCGAACCTCTGTTCTGTTAGTCATGAGACTGACAGTCCTCTTATCCATAATATGTACCCAGCCGCAAGAAACTTTCATTAGTTAGACCTAATTGATGCGATAAAATTCTAGTTGTTAAACAGTATTAGGTGAGAGCAGTTGATAAACGGTTTTTCTCTCAATTTACAGTTTGAATACAATCTTATTTATAATTATTTGACTGTTTTGCTTATTTATGGTAAAAAAAACAATTAAATAAAATTGCTATTTAATCATTTTTCCGAGAAATTTCTAATAGTATATCTAACATATATAAAATTATCTGTGTTATTTTACATAGTGAAACTGTATCCAAGAAACTGTTATTTTAAAAAAACTTTGAAATAAACGAGTTAATTTTTCAAAAAAATAGTTTATGTTTTTTAAAACAATATTTTATTTCTAATGTATTTGTTTAACATTAGATGATTATACAGCTTTTAGAAATTCTTCAACTCTGGCAAAAGTATGTTTTGTTACATAAATAGTAGTTATATAAGATACATAACCAAGCGCCTATCATTTCTTTATGTGTTGAAAATGTTCATGTCCAATGTTTTTACACGATTTAACAATAATAAAAAAATTCATTTTATAATGCTAAAATTTGTAAAAGAAATTAATAAAAGCATGTAGAAAACTATTTTTTAAAATGTATGCGGTAAGAAATAATTATTGAAATCCTTAATATTTAAAAAAAATATGAATATTAATGAAAATCCAACTTTGAGAAGATGACCCTAGTAAAACTTTTTTCTTATGTCTATTTATCCTGAATAAGATTTAAAACCCTAAGATTGGATTTTACAACATCGTCTTCTTGCTATTTGGTTGCGATGCTTGGATTCTATAAGCATTTTAATTCTCTACCATTTTGCATACTTCTTGTTTTTACTTTAAATATTTGTTTCCGATAAAAAAATTTGCGAAAATTATTTACTGATATTCCCTAAGTTATTCAAACCTGATTTATTTTAGTAGCACTTATAATTTACTCGATACTACAAATACGTTAAGTTACAGTTTGCAAGATAGTCACAAATTCAAATTGTCGAGAGGACGAACATCAACTAGAGTTTCAAAAAACACAAGTTGTCCAGTTGAATCATTTTCTCCAAACTACATTTATTCTTCCACCAGTTGTTAACAATTTGTAAGATGGTCATAAATTAGTGGATTAACGATTTTTTTTAAAATTGCCACAAATAGAATTTGACACGATGACAAACATTAACAAGAATGTCAAAAAGAACAAAAAACTTTGCCGAGCTTATAATCATGAGATAAACAAATATTTTTCTGTGATGAAGTACTTAAAGATTACTAATTCCATTGAAAGTGCGAGTTATTGCTCCCGAAAAGCAGTTGTAAAGGGGCAAGAGTCTTAGGGCGATTTTATTTTATTTTATAGCCGATGAACAGCCAACCCACCGACCGACCTGAGTAAGGGGCAGGGAACTTTCCTTGCATCAGAAAGGTCCTGGGTTCGAATCCCGGGCAAGGCATGAATGTTTCTTTCTCTCTGTGTGTGCTCTATGTCCTTTCTCCTTTGTGTCCGAATGTGTGTGAACGTGACCCGCCCTATTAACGGGTTGTGGTTCTGTGAATGGCGTGGCAGAAGTCGAATTCCTGCCCATAGATGGCGCCACTGAAAAACAGGAACTATCGCACCCCCACTGCCAGGCATACGACAAAAAAAACCCAATTTAAGGGTTTACGACTTCTTATGTTCAACTCCGTAGTCTTCTAATTTTGAACCCAATCCAGAATACAAGAGAACTCCTGGATCAAGGATTTTTAGAAATTTTCCTTCGTGGAGGACTTTTTAATAGAACTAACCCGTATTTGCGTTACATGGTAAAGAAAACAACGAAACCCTCCCACGGTTATCCTGACGGCAAGAGGAGTTTAATCCATGATCCATCTACCACTAAGGATACTTTACGTTAACACTGTAGTCGGTGCGAGCAGGGTGCGGAATTCATATCAACCAACCATGGCTGGGATTCGAACCCAATATAACTCATTAGACTGCGAACACTCTATCGGCTCTCTAAGGAAGATATATTTTATTGAAAGGACGGGCATCAATTGGAACTTCATTGGGAAAGATTGTTCTTTTTAATAATAATTCGTTCAACAAATTATTTTCTATGATAGTTTATTTGACCTGGTGAACTCTTTTAAACCTCATTTTTTAATAGACTGGAAGTAAATAGATGAATTCGCAATTTAGAAAAGAGACACACGCAGATGAATGAGAGAGGAAAGATGATAAGCATCAACTAAAAATTCCAGAAAATCAAAACTAAGGGAAATAAGGATCTGTGAACTGTGCAAGGAAGGAATTGGTAACTGTGCAACACAGTAACTTATACTAGCAATTAAGTAAACTAAAGCATTTTTGAAATTCTTTGGTAATTTTAATTAATGCGAAATGAAATATGCGTGAATGATTTTAAAGCTAATATTTATCTTATTTGTTTAATTACACAATTCCAGGGTTGGGTTTTTGACATGACAAGGGTATAATACTGGTTTAAACCGTCAAAAACTGAAGTTTGCCAAGAAAATATATAAACTTCAAAACTACCAACAGTTGCCAAGAATTATATTGAAATTTAATTATACTATAGGTAATCAGCAGGTTTTAAAATATTTTTTAATTAAAATTAAGGTAAAATAACAGATTTAAAATCTCAGAAATTTATATTCAAATGCATGTGCACAAAAATTTGCACAAAAATTTTTTAAATATTTATATTTTGAAAAAAAAATATTTTTTTTTGATACTTAAGAAAGTTAAAAGTTTATTACTATGCATTTTTGACATATAAGGAACATATAACTAATATTTATAAGGAACTTACAAGTTATGTTGTATAAATACAAACTTGATACAAGTGTATGAAAAAAAATTTTAATGTTATACCGAATATCTTTATTATCCAGTATGTTAATTTGAATTTAAAAGTAGTTATATTTGTGAATAATGATAAATATAATTCATATTGTTTATTATATTTATTTATAATTATTACACTTATCATTTTAAAACAATTTTTACCTCTTAATTTTTTTCCCCCACTTGTATTAAGAATACAAATAATGCATATCTTGAAAGCAAGAAGTAATTATTCAACAGCTGAATATTTAGATATTCAACAAAACTATGTATATAGTATTCAGCAAAATGAAATTCACAAGTATTTGGATAAACTAAATTTTCAGCATAGTAAATGAATAGGCTGAATATACTGTAAATCGACACTAACTACTCTGTGTATTTAACAGAAAGCACTTAAATTTGTATTGTCTTATGTTAAAAAGATTATTAAGAACATTTATAAGAATATTAAGAAGATTTTTCTTTAAAAGATGTCTAATGTACAAAACTGCTAATGTATCTTTAAAAATGTCTAATTTTTAGTATAATCTATACTATACACTAAATTTGGATATAAATAAATTTCTTAATAATATCACTGCAGATTTTCAATAACACATGAAAATGAATACATAATATTACAAAAGATGTGAGCTTTCAAAAGTACAAGATTTTGGTTACTATTCAAAATAAAAGTGTTTCTTCAAAATTTTAAATTTATTTATTCTAGAACATATTTAGAAACACTATCCTTTATAAAAAATATATAAATTTTATGTAATAATTAAATTTCACATATGAATATAGGTTTTTGACATTTTCGACATTTTTGACAGTGAGGTTTTTGACGTGACGGTTTAAACCATGGTTTAAACCGTCAAAAACTGTCACATGTCAAAAACCTGCCAACCCTGCACAATTCTAATAAAACTTTCATAATCAAAAACTAAAAAATTAAATAATTAGGAACTAACGTGCATCCAATTAAAATTAACTATTCATGTTTAATTTTAATTGCACTGTTAACGTTTTATTTTATTAATTTTTTGCATTTGACTCGTAGTTACTTCACATATTTGTGTATGATTTTTATATCAAAATTTTAAATAACAGTAATTTTTATTGTTGAATTATTTTAAGCAAGCAATATAAAATCTAATCAACAAATCATTAATTTATTTTTATGTCAATTGTTGGTTTCTTCAAAATATTCGATAATCAATTTTAATACTTAATGCTCTTAAGATAAAACATTTTAAAATTAACGATGATTATTCATAGTATCTAGCAAATGAAACGTGTCATTATGAGTTAAATCTAATGTTATAATAATTCTCGGTAAACTATTGTGTCATTACATAAAGGCGATTCAGATTAATGATTAATGGTAAAGATGATAATCTAGTCTTACCTGTCGGATATTGTATTAACCAGGTTCATATTATTGGAGCTTTAATAAATCGAATCTACAAAGATTATATAATTCATAAAATCAGAGAAAATCTAGGCTACTCAATATCTAAATAGCTGGTTGAAAAACATTATCTTCTGAATGTAAAACTTTTGCTTAAGAAAACAGCATACTCAAAATCAATAATATTTAAGTCAATAAATTTAAACTCAATAATAGAGTTGAAAGCTTCTCTAATTTTTTCTTAGAAAGAATATATGATCAAAACTGCCAAAATATGGTAAAATTTACAATATTTTTGACTCTAAGAAAATGTCGAAAAGCTCGGTAATTTTTACCAAAACATTTCGGTAATGATTGTGGTAAAATTATCAATAAAATATGCGTTTATAGTGTGTAAAAAAGTTTGGTAAATGTGGTTAAATTTGGTAATTTTACTTCGCATGCTATAAAAAACCATTTATTCAGTAAAATTTACTTTTCAGCTTTTACTAAATGTATGTTAATAAGAAATATATTTTTTAAAACCATATTTTCTGTTAAATGATTTTAGTATGAGCAAAAGAAATTACCAAATGAATGGTATAAGTACCGTATATTTAAAAAAAGATTTACCAGAAATATGTTTTTTTCTTAACCGGAAATGTCATTACCATGTAATACGGTAATTTTACAAGAATTTTTGTCTTTGTGTGAAAATAAACGTGACTTTCCTAAACAAATAACATATTTTAGATAAATTAATAAATCTTACAATAAGTAAAAAAAATCATATAGGGGAGAGTTGGATAAAACGGGATAGTCGGACAAAACGGGATACGTCACCCAGGGACCAGACTATTGCCGCTAACTAGCGGACGACGACAGAAATCTGTTATTTGACTGTTATTATGTCATTTTCACTGCGTCCCGTCTCGACATCACTATTTGATAGAAAATTGTAGGTCTTAGAACTTTTTTACTCCATTTTTTTGCCATTTTCTACATTTACGTGCGTTGTTTGTCACATTGTACTACCTATATATATGGGATTACAATTCCGGAGAGTATTACATTTGATGAAGCATTTATTAACGAGTATTCTCATGTATAGTTAATCTAATTTTTCTTTCACGTTTAGGCAGCAGCCATGTTTGCTTTGAAAAGTGTCTGAGTTGGATAAAACGGGACACTTATGAGTTGGATAAAACGGGATACAGTTTTTTTATGTCCCGTTTTATCCACCTATTTATTTGTTGGCTTAGTACTTCTACTATATTGTTATTACTATATTGAAAGAAAGGTAAAAAAAGGCTCGTACAAATACATTAGGCCCTGAATTGGCAGCAGTGAAAAAGTTGGACAGATATGAGACAGTATTCAATGCTGAACTAGAAAAAACGCATGAGCATGTATTGGCTCTAGAAGAAAGATTATTTGGTATAACTCTAACGGACCTACGAATGCTAGCATTTGAGTTAACTGAGTGAAACAATATTAAGCATAATTTTAACACAGGAAAAAAAAATGGCTGGAAAGTGTTGGTTGTAACCATTCCTCCGAAATCCAGAACCCACGAGTATGGTCCGAGCAAAAGGGCTTAATCACGCTGCAGTTAAGCATTTTTTTGAACTTTTGAATTCTCTATTAAGCAAACATAAGATTACTCCAAATGATATTTACAAACTATATATAGGATTAAACTACAAGAATGAACCAAGAGAATTGAAGAAAGAACCGCTAACAAATCCCTCTTAAGGGCACCAGACACATCTCGACTGTGAAAATTATGGAATTAGCGTTCATGTTTGAAAACTCATAAAATCTTTAAAAACATACGTAGCATAATAATTTTTGTGTACTTAATTATTAAACAACAGTCTATATGAAAATGTTATAAGCAATTAAATCCCATAAATACAATTTTTATAAATTTTGCTTCGCAGTTTTCTGTCAGTTAATTATGTTTTTTAGTTAGTTTTACCCAAAAATTTAAACATTGTAAACCCTATCCCGTTTTGTCCAACCCAGGTATGCTAAAACGGGATATGTAAGAGTTTGGAAAATGATTTTTTTTCCTATTTCACAGTCCTTAAAATTAGTTTAAAATATGTTTTTTCTGTGCTTCAATAAGTGATGTAACTATAAAAAAAATAATGTGTGGTTCACTTTAACAGATTTTCCGTAGTAAATAAAAACAATAATGGTATCCCGTTTTGTCCAACTTTCCCCTACTTATGTTTTTTCAGATTTTTGAACTGAAAATCAGCGATTTTAAGAAGTCTGTTTGGTTTTTACTATAACAGAAATATGATATTAATAGCTATAATAGCGTGCATTATAGTTATACATATAGCGATTATTGCGCTATATATGCCATTTATTTAGAGAACTATGAAAACATGTATACATATTGATATATATGCTAGTAATTTCAAAAACTATGACACCCATTCTGTTCAATCATAAAGGAGATTGAAAGTGATTCCGCAGTGCAAAAAATTACTAAGAAATTATTAGAAACTAGGAGGCTCCGCCTCCTGCTCGCTAACGCTCGCCAACCCCCGAGAATTGCTACGCAATCCTATGTGGTTCACGCCGTGAACCATGGCTCTCTGCGCTCGCTCACCAATGAACACAATGTTCTAGCACAAAGACATAGTATATTATCATCAAAGACATAGTATTTTATCATCAAAGACATAGCATTGTACTTATGTAGAAGAATTCTATCAATGTTCTTATTGGCTTTTAAAAAAGTATATAAGCTATTTAGATTGTACATGGTGAAAAAATCAAAACATTAGCTAAATGAAAAACATATTAGCAAAATAAATTATCAAATATTGCAGTTACTCACCCAAATTCAACTAAATGTGAATAATAAATTAGATAATGCTAGAAATTCTGAAAGTTTTAGAAAAAAAATTTATTATTTAAAAATATAAACTTTAAACCCTAACTTTTCCTTGTGAGATAATAACCCTCAAAAAGTCTTTCATTTTTAGAACACAAAAAAATTGTTTTATCGCCAATTGAAATATTTTTTGGTGATCAGCATTATTGAAATCAATTTCTATATTAATTAACATTTGTGATAAAGTACATAACATTTTAGAACAAAATAAGGATGTTTTGCATACAATAAATTAAAATGCATTGCTGTTAGCATTACCCGAGAAATACCACGTGGAGGTTGCCATGCTGCATTTCTAATCGGGGAGTTTTGATTTTGGCAGTTTCCCTTGCCTACTGCCAATAGAAGTTTCAATTAAATTTTTTCCAAAAAACATTTTTTTTCTGCAAAGCTCTAAGAAATTAACACTAAGCATTAAGAATTTCTTTGAAAACACAATTATAGATTTGGCATCTTGGAGCAATTACTGAAATGCTGTCAAATGACTTAACTCTTGACAGACCAACATAAAGTTGTCCATGACTAAAAACTTGTTTAGTCAATACTAAACTGATTTTCTCAAAAGTCTGACCTTGTGACTTATTTATAGTCATGGAGAAGGCCAGCCTAATAGAAAATTGTTTTCTCTTAAAAGAAAACGGCATGTTGTTATCAGAGGGGATTAGAGGTATTCTCGGAATGAAAAATGTACCTGCTTCATCATCATCAATCGGTTTAGCTTCAATTAAATTACGCTGCAAGTTTGTAACAATTAATCTATTGCCATTACAGAGTCCTTTAGATGGCATTAAATTTTATTATCATGTTTTTAGGGCATGAATCTGAATTGAACAACCTGACAATGCTCACTCTGGTTATTGTTTCCGTTTTTAAAAGCGCTATATGTTGAGCCACCTTATGTGACATTTGCCATGTGACATTTTTAGCAGCAATCATTGGTCGATTTTCTAACGTTGCCATTCGGGGAGTTGTAATGAGGCTTTCTTTTGGTGCCGTGTAAGAGAAATATATATATATAGATTAAGAAGTGTCTGCCAGGTGTCGCCCAATAAACGAACTGCATGAAAACGCAAATGCATAACAATAAATTCGCAATTACACTGAGAAGAAAAAGCTATAAAATTACTGTAATGGAAAGACATTTTTGTTAAAAGAAAAAAAAACTTAAAATTAAAACAAAATATGCGGTATTTAAACCATTCATGTGATAACGGTTTCCGTTCATGTGGTAATAGCTTAGTGGAAATTTCGATTTTTCAAAATTTTAGCTCTTATTACCCCACATTTAGTAAAAATACAAAATTAATAAGTAAATCTAACCGAATAAATAGTTTTTGTGCCATGCTTTAGAGTATCAGAATAAAATTACCAAATTTTACCACATTTACAAAATTTTAACGCATATTATAAAACAACATTTCATTGTTAACGTTACCGAAATCATTACGAACTGTACTTTTCGATGTTCCCATAGAATCAAAAACACGGTACATTTTACCATATTCAGGTAGTTTTGACCATACTTTTTTTCTAAGTGTATGATCTGTATCAATAACTGCATTAGAGTAGACGGAAACAATTCTTAAAAATGTAGGTTTTTTTCTCAACCAATTAAATAAATATCGCTGAATTTTTACTCTTAGGTGTCCAATCTCATAGGTGTCCAATCTCTTAATGGTTCTGGAATATTGTTTAAAAGAACCCAGACTACTTCAGTTGTTAATTTCTGTAAGGTTATATGGTTCAGTTTCAAAATGGTTAGGCATTTCGAAAAATACTTTCTAAAAAAACTGAATATTCGATATCCTAGTTATAAAAATTTCAGCTGCAATTGAAATGTTTTCTTGCACATAAAACTTAAAACTGTGCATTTTTTAATTTGGAACATAAAAGAAAAAAATAGAACATTAGTTTGATTCAAATCCCGAAAATAAAACCCCGAATTCAAACCCCAAAAATCTCGAAAGCAAAAAGAAAGAAAACATTTGCAAAAATACCAAACTTCTAGAGTTACCATGGTAACAAATTTCATATTGATCAAGCGCAAATCTTACTTTGACATGATATTAACTTTGATATGATATCAACTAAAGAAAAAATTTCCAGAAACGTTCTTTAAAAGCCATGTTTTTCTTTATTAATGCATTAAATGGAAATAAAAATGCGCTAACTATGCAAAAAAAAAATATTGTTAAAACTGCTCTACTTTTGTTTTTAATTTATTTTTATAATCATTTAGTTTGCTTAATGTAAAATTTATTAATTATTTAACTTATCGTAAGAACGATAATTTTCAAAACATAAAAGCATCTAAAAACCTAATATCTCTACAAAGTTTTATATATTTAATTTTTATAATTCAGCAGTTTTAATCATATAATATAGAATAATTAAAAAAATCCTATTTAATTTTATTGGGTTCAAAAGATAACATTTTTATATTATTTTTCATTCTACTTCGCTTAAATCTATTTATTTTAAATTTTAGAGCTTATATTTTCCCCTTAAAGGACAACAACTTCCAATCAAAGATAAAAAGAAAAGATTAAAAGAGCTTAAAAAATTCCGCAATGAAGCTTTAACTTTAGACTAATCTCTATTTGAAGTTTGACTAGAAAAAAAATTACCTAAACTGAAATCCTCAATTTATTAGCGAATAATAAAACCTTTCAAACAAAACATGTTTCTTTCTTTGTTTTTTAACAGTAAAAGCACAGGTATAAAAAATTAATCGGATTAAGGTTTTTTAATTTCGTAATAAAAATTACGTAATTTTTTAGCAGAAAATATAAAAATCCATGCATTTTAAAGAAAGTTCTATACGAACAATAATTCCGTTATAAACTTTAAAACACTTTTTTGAGAAAAATTAAATTAAATTGTAGTTTCACTTCATGTGGTCACTTACAGACACAACGATTTTGATAACATTAACGTATGGATAACAAGAAGCGAATCACGAAATTAAATATATTTACAAATTAATTTAAACTACACAAACCTTTGATTGGAGCAACACCTTCTCTAAACCACAGTCTTAAAGCTTTTTTAACTTTCTCATATCTTTACCAGCTCTATTGAATTTGCATTCTGTTGGTTTCACTTCGTTGTTGTTGACGTATGCCTAATTTTTTACCTGAATCAGAGAACTATCTATCTCCAATTCCCCAGAGTTATTAATTTGTTATGGTAACATGGAGGACTTTGCGACTCGACTGATTTAAAGTGCATCAATCACCATTTTATTACACGGGAAGTTTACAGCCGGCCGGGTTCGAACCCACGAGCTCTCGGACATGGGTCCAGCGCCCTACCGACCAGGCTATCCCGGCCCTTTGCACCTCGTTTTTCTCTCCTAATAAGATCATCATGATTTTTTCAAAAGATTGCGAAGTAAAAGCTAAGAGATGCTAAACTGTGATTATTTTTGGTCATCTGTTGTAGCGATTTAAAATGTCTATCTTTTGTTCTAATGTAAAATCAGTTCGATACCTGCTATCCATTCAGTGTAACTTTATGTAAGCGAATAGATCATAAAATATCCACCCTCTGGCAATGAAAGAAAAGAACAAGTTCCTTCTGAATACGCGGTTAATATGTGTTTGGCAGTTAAGCTGATTTTTGAAAAAATGAATAAAATCATTGATAACATAAAGCGATCCCAGAAAGTGATATTTCAAGCATACAAAGCAATGGAAAAAATCTTGACCTAGTGATTTTGATAACAATAAGCTATTGATAACAATAAGCGATTGATAACATCAAACGGAATCTACTTTAATTTTTTTTTCTGAAAGTATACAAAGTTATTTATTATTATGCAAGTTTGTTGCAACATTAATATGATATTAAATAAGCAGCATTTGAGTTCAAATTGAACATCAATATCTTGTAATCAACTTCAAGAATGATTATAAAAGTAAAGCACTTATGCAAGAACTCGTTGCAACCCTGGGTGTCATAGAAGCTAAAACTCTACAATCCGATGACCAATAGCATTATAATAGCAATGAGGTCAGAATTGCACACAAACCGCCTTTACTTCCCAAACAAGCTGGTACTTATCGATGTGAAGCCACCGTCGGATATCGAACCACAGTGCTCCATATAAGCAGCGCAGTGTCTTAATCACTGAGCCCTCATGGTAAAATGTTTCAAATTGGCACCCCATTAATTTACAAAAACTTCGAACCATATTATTTTTCAATCTGCTTCAAAGGGTTTAACAGTGTATTTAAGTAAACAAAATGTTCCTATAATACAAACCAATAGCAAAAAAATACTATTTATGTGTACGTCTTAATATCACAACATAAAATAAAAATCCCTTTACAAAAGAGAGAAATTTTTATTCGTACTCCTCAAGAAAATTTATTCATATTAAGAAAATGTTAAAAATGTTTTTTTTTAGTAAAAAGGAATAATAATATTCATGAATAATTTAAGTTTGTCACTGTGTTTTACTAAGATTATCTCATTTAAAATTCTACAATGTATGCGAATATAATATTAAAGATATTTGTTTAAATATTTGCTTTTTTTTTCAGGTCCATATATATCGTCAATTTTCGTAAAACTCTAAATGCTAATGTAAATTCTATTTAACATGAGCAGGGAACCTTGTTTTTTAATACCATGAATAAATTATAATATACCGTTAAAAAATAAAATTTATGTTTATAACTCATTTTAAAAGAGTACATATAAATTACTTCTCTTTGAACGAAATTGAAATAAATGCTGAAGTTTACGAAAGCTTGTAAAAATTTGAGATATCTTCATCTAGGGTTTTAAATTTTTTATTTCTCAGTTAGTATCCAATGTGAAATTTAAATTAAACTATTTCTGTCGCAGATGTTAGTACCTATTTATAAAAATAAACAAATATTCGCATACATGTTGCTTTTTCTTTGTTATCTTTTCAAATTGATATCGGTGTATTTGTTGATTTTATGGAAATGTACTTACTTTGTAAACATTCACTTCGTTCTATTAGATAGTTAAAAATTTAGCAAATTTTAATTAATGTGTTCTGTGAATCAAGTAATAACAATTTACAAGACTATTTTTTCCTTTTAATTCTTTTCTAAGAATTATGTTCATTCTCATTAAATAAATTCAAGATGAAAAAAAGGTAAATATCTACAAGTTTATGTTCTCTAAAGCATATGACTAATTCCTAATTAATAACATTAAAAACTGATGTCATATTATAAAAAAAGATATTCTTCAAAACTGCTTGGACAAATTAATGTCTCAAGTTAATAATTCATTGAATGTATTTAAAATTTTAAAAGAAATGAAACATTTTGTTTCCATGAATTTTACTTCACTTTATTTTGTTATTCTATCTATTATTTTTATAATACGTATTAATAATTAAACTTTTATGCGAGTTCGTATAAATATTTAAATTCTATTAAATAAATCTTTCTTGCAAAATTTATAATTCCTAGAATATAAGAAAATATGTTCTTCTGGGGATTAAAAACAAAACAAATATTGTAATTATTTTGCGATTATTTGTTATGCATGTTTTAAAGGCTACATTATATTTGTTTAAAAAAACAAAATTTAAGCCACCTCGTGCCCCTTTTATGTGACTGGATTGTGTATCATCACAAAAGGTGTAAAAAAAAAACTGACCTGCTAACTACTAAACTAAACTCAGTGGCACGACAGCCCGAGGAAGGCCAAAGAATACTGTGCCAACGCATTCTTTTTTTTACCTTGGGGGCAGGCAAGGCCCGACTTAGCCTATTTGGGGCCCGGAGCAAAAATTTCTTTTGGGCCCCCCTCTGCTTCATTACTTCAGTAATGAAGAATTGAATTTTATGGAAGTATTTAAATTTTTCACCTCATTATGCATCAGACGAATTATCGTTCTGTCCATTTTATTGATTTTCTGACAATCCATCATGCCGAAAGCATTTTTCTGATTGTTACATTTGTCATCTAACTGCGAAAAACTCATATCCTTGCTGACATTAGGGAGCAATTCGGCTAAATTTTCGCAATTGCGATGGCTCACTTAAGCCAATCAAAAGTCTGTATTTTTGTAAACACATCACATTTTGCTTTAGGTAAAAATACAGGCTTTCAATTGGTCAAATTTGTCCATCATAATTGCGAAAATCTAACTAAATTCCGTATAAGGATTTACGAAATATAAATTTGTTGTGTTCATACGATAGATTAATGAAGAAGCTAACATAACACTGACGGATTTTGCACTGTACTGATATTTTGTTGAAAAAAAGTTCAGTAAAGAAGGAAATGTAAAATAAATTTTCTATTCGATTTGAAGACTCCCTCTGTGGGGGCTCCACATGTCCGTGCGTTTGTCAGGCTCTGGGAGAAGGGATGCAGGAGCAGTTATTCAGGTTGAGTGGTCAGCCGTACGTAGAACCAAAGAATATAAAAAGGAGAAGAAGTAACTACACTACATTAGCAACTGCATTATAGTAGTAACTCTTCGAATGCGTAACTAAAGCGGAGAATTGCACGTTGCGGTGTGCTATCCCAGAAAATTAACTTATAGCGTGAGCAACATACTCAGATTTAGCACAGCATCATATGTACTAAGATTTAGCGCATAAGAAACAAAGTGACATTCATGAGGTATGTCACATGTGTACCAGTTGTTGGACAACTCTACTTGTATAGTAGGGTAAGCTGCCTTCCGCCATTTTGTTCTTTCTCTCTACGTCAAAATGTGTTAGCGGAATTATGATATTAATGCTGAATTATGAATGATATTAATGCTTCTCAAAGAAATATCTTAATTAATAGTACAGTGTTGTTCATGAATAGTGTAAAAATAAATAGTACAGTGCTGTTCATGAATAGTGTAAAAATTAATAGTACAGTGCTGTTCATGAATAGTGTGAAAATTAACAGTACAGTGCTGTTCATGTATAGTGTAAAAATGCAGAGCAAACCATCAATAAATAAAAAGAGAAAACTTTTCTTTCTTCCCCAACCCTTAACCAACCGCAGTAGTGTTTAGCAGGAGACGATGATAAAAACCAGTTTCAGGAACCTCTGTAGCTGCGTCCTGAAATGTTGTTTTTGTCCTTTATACACAGAATATGCACCAAATCTTAGGGGTCTGATTTACATCATGTCTATGGACGCTAGTCTTCCTCCTCTATGTCTGATCTTATGCAGAGCTCCCTATGTTAAGCCCTCAAGTATACTTAAGACTCATTTCATCCACCCACTGAAAAGATGAAAGGCTAAGTCAACCTTTATCGGCAGAAGATAGAACCTTAAACGTCAACTACCCAATGTTATAGATACATGTAAATTTGCATGTTTCTCTATTGTATGTATTTGTATGACTCTCTATCGAAACTTTCTTCCGGCGGAAAATTTTTTATCAGAGCATTAAATACCATTAAAAATATTCTTCTTATAACAGAGTGGTTATTTTTCCATAATTTTAAAGACGATTGTAATTGTTTTTACAATCAAATTGCTCTGACACTTGCCTCTTTTTAGAACCAATCCCAATATCCTTTCCAGTGGAAATTTTATATGAAATATCTGATGATCCCATTTCAACACCACTTTATAATATGCATAAGTTTATTTTTAATTAAGAGACATAATAAATCTATATTGAACTTAGCACAACAATTAAACATTTACTTTAATAACTGTAAAAGTTTCTAACCTTCATATAATGATATTTTCTTTACAGTGAATTTTTCTTCTAAAACCAATCAATTTCATTATAGAAAGGCGTCAACATGTTTTCATAAATAATCTTCCATCCTCGGATTTAGGCAAAACTCAAGAATTAAGCTCGAAATAAAAACTGCAATAAACATTTAAAGTGTTTCTTCAGAGCAATTTATTGCTTAAAATTTCCAGACTAAATCATAATAAGTTTTCTGGAGGAAAGGAAAATATATCTAATAAAGGGTGTTTTCTTCCTATCATAATTCTTTTCCAACGTTAACTATTACTTACGCATCTTAACCCTTTTTTGTTGTTTTAGTTTATTCTTTCCTTTTCGCGGTGTACGCAAATGTATTCGTGAAACTGTGTCATAAATATGTATTTCCTTAACGTATTCGGGTAAACAGAATACAATATGTTTCACTGTCATAAATTTAAAGAATTTGCAATTTAAAATTATTCCGACGAAAAAAACCTAACTCTTTTTTTTTTAAAAAAAATACATTCAAAACGTGTATTCCACGTGATGAAGTAAACTAAACAAAATGTTTCGTCAGAATGATAGTGTAAATACATTTATGAAAATAAAAATACTTTTAAAAGTTTACTTTTAAAAAAATTTTTAAAACAAAATAAACTGTTTGATAAATTGCTGATAACCGAACTTTAAACAGAGTAACATTAAATGTTACTCTGTTTAAATTTTAAAGATGCGTTTCAAATGTGATAATAAAACTGTACATAAAAATTGCTTTTTACTGTGGTATGTGATATGAATAAGTTTTCAAATATACCGGGGGTAATTAATTTTCCTAAAATAAAACCAGTTTATTAAAATATTTTTTAAAAAATTTCGAGGTATAACATAGAAGAGAAAAAATATTTTAAAGAAATTTTTACTACTATTTTTATACGATTACGCGTTTACTAGGTGAATCCTATTATGAATATGAATGCATATGATCAATTCTTATCTTTCAAATTTAGCTTCTTCTTATTCTTAAAGTAAATAAATAAAATCATTTTATTTTAAAATTGTTACCAAGTTAATAATGCATCCTTTAGATTTAGTTTTCGGTGCTTATCAGTTCAAGAAGTCGTAAAAACCTATTTACCATACCTATATCAGTAAATTGAGTTATTACCAAAGCTATTATCTATTACCAAAATACTAGTAGTAACTATAACCACAATCATGTAAGCATTACTGGCGTATCATCACTATCAAATTTGGCACGACAGCCCAGGTTGGGACATGCCCTTCTACTGAATATTCCTCCAGAACAACCCATTTTTGGATGTGTTGAATTGCCACTCCTTTATTTTAATCACTTTAAAATTTTATTCCACAAAATGGAGCTGGATCTTTTTCTGCCCTTCTGGCAATATGGCAGCCCAGATGATTATTTTAATTTCAACACTCTTGATAACGAGCTCTTTAAAAATCTTATAAAATTCCGAGTTAAAACGTCTTCGCCAAGGACTGCCAAGAATGTTTCTGAGAACGATTCTTTGAAAAACTGCTATTCTGTGCACTCTATATTTTGTTCAACTCTGACTCCAAAGCCGCACTCCAAGCTATTGCTTCCTCCAAAGCCCCCGCATCTGCCGACATTCTACATTGTCGTCAAGCCCTTCACAGGCTTGACCAACACAACAAAAATGTCGCCATGCAATGGGTACCAGCGCATTGTGGACTTCAAGGTAACGAAACTGCAGATTTCTTGGCCAAAAAAGCCGCCAAGATTCGACAAATATCTCTTAAGCCAGTTCCTTTCCACACCGCGAAAAGGCTAATAAAAATCTCTCTGCGAACAACATTTGAAGCAAAACTCAAAGAAGCAAATAAAAATAAGGACTGGTTGGAAGGAATTAAAGATATTCCGTCATGGCCAAGAGAAAAATCTGTGGCCCTTTTTCGCCTCGCCACTGGCCATGACTGTTTATCAAAACACCTGTATAAAATTAAAATCTTTTCAAGCCCCCTTTGTCCATTATGTAACCAACAAGAAGAAATGGACGCTAACCATCTAAGACATTGCCCTGCACTTCCTCCTGGGCCCTTGTGGGAACGATATTGGCGGGCGAGATGCATTATTACAGACCTATAGACTCTTTATTTTTGTAGCTCTTGTTTCCGTTTTTTGTTCTTTCTTTATATTGTTCTTGGCTACAAATTTGTCTTTCATGTCTGCCATTGGAAATAAAAAAAAAATATTTTGTTCAAATCCAGGTTTCTTAACCATACATTAGGACTGCTGTATAAAGAGTTTTATATGTAAGAAACTTTGTTTTTCTGCAGAGAAAGTAAGATTTTAATAAAGTTCAAAAAAAGTTGTGTTGGCTAATGTGATACCATTTTGGATTTCAGAGGTAATGATATTTTTTTTTTATGATAATTAAAGATTCGAATTTACTGAAACCAGGTACTGTTTCAAACTCATAATGGTCACTTGGCGTATAATAGTTTAGAGATTATTTTTATGGTCCTCGTAACGGATGAGTAACAACCAAACTTTTAAAATCACACCTTATTGTAAGATTTAACCCAAAATTTTAGAATAATATGCAAAATTAAGATAATCTGAAAGAAAAAAAAGATTCGTCCATTTTTTGAACTTTTTTTTTCAAAATGTGCCCCATACTGAAAATTCTAATAAATATTATTCTTCGGCATTATTTTTCTTAAAATTAATATCAACCTATAAATTATATTATTGAATATTTTGCAAATTTTTCCAGTTTAGGTAGATTCGTTAAAATAAATATGCTAAAAATATGAAGATTATTTTTCGAACAGTATTTCTGGTGGCCAAAAAAAACCAAGAGCCTTTATTTTAAATTTCTGAAAATTCTTTCAAATTCAAATACTTTAAGCGATTCAACCACAATGTGAGATACTATTTTCTCTTACTTTCCGGAATTAACTCTCAGAGGCACAATCACTCACATTGACATTCTGCGTAATCCCTGAAGTGCGATTCATTTTCAGATGTAATATCATAAAGTACATAACCCTGGAAAGTATGTTATTCCTTCCTTGGAGAAATCTTATCCTTTGAAAATAATTCCGTATGTCCCTTAAAACATGAAAGGAATTTATTCTCTGCGGAAAAAATAATCCTCAGAA
This sequence comes from Parasteatoda tepidariorum, assembly GCF_043381705.1. Classification (NCBI taxonomy): domain Eukaryota; kingdom Metazoa; phylum Arthropoda; class Arachnida; order Araneae; family Theridiidae; genus Parasteatoda; species Parasteatoda tepidariorum. The sequence goes on from NC_092206.1 coordinate 25,593,866, forward strand.
GACTGTACTCGAAGTCATTCAAATATATCTATTTATGCTTACATATGTCAAGATTTTTTAAGGTTTTGCTGATAATTAGACGGGCTAATAATTAGATAATGTAGATTATTACTTATGGAACTTATAAAATCAATTTTATGAATTTAATTTCGTGAAACATTAAAATTCACATGCAAATAATTAGCCAATGCGTGTAATTACTATAATATTCTATAAAATGAAGAAACACTGGTAATATACGTGAAAAACTTTATGTATTGGCTTCGGAAGATTGCTCCAATTTTAAATATATACGAAAATATTTTGCCGGCAGTCGGTTATGATCTTATTTTTTAAGTACATGCAGATTTATTGTATTCTCTAAAATTCTCAATAACAAATTCTACGCCTTTTTTCCTTACACCAGCGCCAGACGGGAAATGAGCAAGAAGGAGGGTTTCGATTTACTTTTCGGTACATAATTTTTAGTGAGCTCAAGATAGCCCTGAGGGAAAAAGAGCAAGAAGAAGGCCTAGTTTTTTATTTCGGGCATGATTTTTGGTGAAATTATGGTTTTGCTAACATAAAAGAATCTAGAAAAAAAAACATGTGTTGTACTTACATAGGTCCCAGGTGGAAAAAGAGCAAGAGGAAGGCCTAGTCCTTTTCAAAGCAGGATTTTTGATGAGCGCAAGATTGGTAAAAGTTCCGTTGTTTAAAATATTTCTAAGAAACAAAATAATAATTTTGTATTATAAATAAGCATTTTAAATAACATAAAGAATTGTCATGATGTCTTAATAGTTCAGTACCTTATTTATAGGATCTTAATTTTGATTCATTATATTTTTCATAAAAAAATAACGATAAATTCCATATTATTTTCAAAAATGTATCAGGTTTAATAATTTTCCGGAAATTCTAAATAATAAAGTATAAAATTTCCCTATAAGTTTTAAATAAATTATTTTTGAGATATCGACACTAAAACCTCTCTATTATAAGAAACGCATATCTACGGCAAAAAGAAATTATCTTCCAGTTTTGTCGTACACAAAATCCAAATGTAATTATTCTACCATGAAATTGACTTCCACTTTTAAAAGCGAAATGAATTTTATTTCTCTTTACTGCTTATTTTTACTTTTTAGGAATGATGAAAAGTATTTGACTTTAAAACTCTTTAATGAAAAAGGAACGAAATTTCATTGAGTCTTTGAAATGAACATTTTTTATTCATGTTTTCTATCGAGTATTTCATTTATTTTTCTAGCTTTTATCTCTATTTATAAAAATTTTCACGAGTGTAATTTTATTTATGATAAGAAATATTAAATAGAGTTTAATCTTCTTTAAATTTTCTTTTTGTCGTTTGAAAGTAGTATTTAATTATTTTAAAATAACTTAAGTCATAGAATAAGCTGTGAAAGATAAAATTATGTATTCTTTAAGTCCTTTGCAAGGAATTACATTTAATATTTGAAATCGAAATTCTTTCGTTTCTTGTTATTTTTACATTAGCGAAATGGTAATTTTTAAATAATCATCGCTGAAAGATTCAAATGTGCTTTAAGTTTTGTACTTTTTCTTCAATTTCATAGCTTTTAAATATTAAAAAGTAATTCCTTCTTATAATTCCTCTTATGATTGGAAAAAGTAATTGTATTATAGCTATAAAGAATGTTTTATAATGACTACTGTTAATATGCATTTTTAGAATCCTCATCAAAAATGAAAATAAAGTGTATATATTGAAATTAACATCGAGGATAAAAACAGCCGTGGAAATTCAACAGTAGTGGACAACAGATGTAATAAACATCAAAACAGGTTTAATTGAAGGTTGGAATTTGAAGTTGTTATTAATAACCATTTTTAAACTTCTCTCTCTTTCCACCCGTAATCAAACCCGTCTTGTTGTTTCATACTCCCGTTACCTGTCTTGTTGTTTAATACTCTCGTGATCTGTCTTCTTGCTTAATATTTCCATGACCTGTGTTGTTTATTAATTTTTCTGATTTTTCAGATTTCAAAAGCGTTTTTGCTTTTTCTTTGGTTAAATATTAATTTGCAGCCACCACTGAGTATATTTTTCTGTTTTCATTTTTGACAAAATTTTGAAATACATATTAGAAAACATCGTATATACAAGCTCTCGCAGAAAGGAGCAACACTTTCAACAAATATGAACTGTAGATTAGAATTTCAGATTCTTAATTGAAGCAATAAAAACAAAAATATCGTTCAAATAATGAAATTCTCTTTTATTCACAACTCAATAAGTATTTTGTGGCATCTCTCTGGTCCCATATCTGGTCAAATAAACTCACCAACTTAATGCATAATAAAATTAAAGTAAAAAAGAGAATTCTAAAAAAATTATCAAGTAGCAGCAGTCGCCATAGCAACGCATGCAATGACGACGCATGCGCACTGTTTACTGCTTCTCTTGAACAAAATGGTCATTAAAGGGAAATGAAAACAGAAAGCGATAAACATGTACGGTTCGCTTGGCCTTACTTAAAAAATCAATTTATTATTTTCCTAAATTGAAAAATAGTTTCAAAGTTTCTACATCGATGACACTGTTGACTAGAAGACTATAATACAATGCAGGGTTCCCACTCTTTTAACAAAGCAAAAATTAAGAATGTGTAAGGACTTTTTTTAAAAAAAATTAAGCACTTTTTTTGGAAAATCAAGGACCTTAAGACTATTTTTAAAAATAGTAATGATTGTTTATCATCGAATATATATGCACCACAAGTTACACTGCCAATTATTTACCTGTCTTAAAATAGAAAATCAATAAATAAAAAAATAATAAACAATTTTTTTAATTAAGTACTGATATAATTGTATTAATTAACAAGGCTCATCAAGGCTGGACCAGGCAATTTTTGGCAAACCAGGGTAGAGTTTTTTTTTTTAAATATTTTTCAGATAGTTACGGGTTAACGCCATCCGTAAAACGAATATATATATTCCATTTTTAATGATTTAATTGAAATTGAATTGTAAAATTAGGATTTACAATTTTTTTCGTATTTTTGAGAAATAGAGTAAATAAAGAAATTTGGGGAAAAATTATTACAAGTTTTTAATAAAATGTTTTTGATAAATGCTATTAATAAAATGTTTTATTTATATTAAATGAATATATTAAATGGTATATATATTAAATGAATTAATACTAAGAATTAGAGTTATGCATGAGAGTAGTTTTCTAACTATGTTAACTTAACTTAAATTAGGTCCTATTTTAAGTAAAAACAGACCATACTAATACAAGGGGTGATCAAATGAAAAGGTACGAAACGACACGGTGGGTACAAATGTAGATTTTATTCAAAATACACACCATAGGCCTGTGCACAACGATCCCACTGATGAACAAGCCGAGGGATTCCTTGTTCCCATAATTCATGTGACCGTGACGAGACCCAGTCCTTCACAGCGTCCTTGAGTACGTCTTCCGAGTTGAAGCGCTTTCCTTTCAGGTGTTTCTCCAGTGAACCAAACACATGGAAATCGCAGGGCGACGCGTACGGACTGTAGGGCGGATGGTCCAACGTCTCCCACTTGAACTTGGCCAGTTCCATGTGTGTGACTCTGGAGACGTGTGGACGCGCGTTATTATGGAGCAGAACCACACCCTCCGTGAGCAGCCCCAGTCTTTTGTTCTTGATGAACCTGCGTAGGCGTCGGAGTGTCTCACAGTACACATAGGAGTTAATGGTTTTTCTGTGATCGAGTTTCTGTTCCTCATACGGACTGTCGCATCATTTGGACGCCGCGTTTGATAAGAGCCTCTGCTCTCTCCTGCGCATGCGGTCTCCCGCACATGCTCCGATCCCAGTCAGACTCCAATCACATCCCGAGATGTTTCGCTACGTTCTCCCATTGCGGAATATGCAAATATTTAACTGTTACGTTTTTACGTCGTTTCGTACCTTTTCATTTGATCACTCCTTGTATCTAAGCACCTTAATTCATTCCACTTTTTTTTCATTAAGCTTAAAAGAAAATTTTTTAGGTCATTGCACTAAATATTTGTATGGAAATTTTTATAGAATAAGAAGATTTACAATTATTTGCTGATTTTGATTATTTGACAAGATTTATAATTTTCAAAGCAATATGTTAATTAGTTCTCTGTGAAACATAAATAAAAGGGTCTAAAACGATTTTTTAAAGGTATCAACACATTTCTATGGCCTTTGCCTGTAGCCCCCTCACACATATCCTTTATTGTCTCTCTAAAATACCCAACTCTTGATGCACGGACTAATCCTAGTTAATAAAAGAACAACTTTTTGTTATAAAAATTCGACTTGAAAAATTGTTTCTATCAACTATAGTGACCCTGTGGCAGAATTTTTTCAGGCTTTCTGTGACGAACTTCCCCACCACTAGTATTTTTCTACAAGATACTTTTAATTATAACAATTACTAATTAAAAGTAACAGAAAAATTGTATTTACAGAAGAAAGTATAGAGTACAAATGTTTAAAAGTTTTTTAATTATAAATGTAGCATTTTTTTAATTCTAATATTATAAGCGATATTCTAGCATTTTGTAAATACATTACATAATTAAAATTCGTAAATGAATGAAACGATTATTAATTAAAATTCTTACAATAATTAAAAATCTTAAAACCTGTGGCAGTAAAACCCGAAATAAAGATTGACGACGAAATCACGCAAATAGGACTCTTTAAAAAAGAGAAGTTCAAATACGGTTGTTATAATAAATAAGATCGCATTTAAAACTTCGGATTTTAAATTTTGTGGAAATCGATAGCAATCACCGCCAAAAAATTTATAGAAAAATAATTGAATCATTATGTCAAAATATGTCTAAAATTTATCGGAATAAAATATACATTGGTCGGTCTAAAATATACATTGTGTCTAAAATATATCGGAACATTTTAAAACCGGAATAAAAGCAATATCAATAACTGCCAAAAATACAATCAAACACCACACAGTTTTATGATACTCTTAGCGTAAATTGAGTTTGTAAAGTTCTGGACCAATGTCGCCTTGTCACTGCAATCTTGTTACAGGGTATAGTAATGCTGAAAAATTAAGGACTTTTAAAAACCTCTTATACCATATTTAAGTACTATTAAGGGCCCTTATTTTCCAAAATAAAAATTAAGCTGTTTTTAAGGACTTTTAAGGACCGTGGGAACCCTGCAATGCTATGTGTTACAAGTCCGACCTTCACAAATGAAAAATTTGTGCATCTCTTTCTTAAATTTGTCATCAGATTGCGTCACGTTGTTGTGCAAGGAATAATTATTTTGAAAACATTGGCTTTCTGTCTCACCAATTATTTTTTTTTGTTTCACTACTACTAATATTGAAACTTGGTTTAAAAAAAAGGATTTTTAGGTTTTCTACACAAAGCCCAAAAACCTATACTTTTGTCCTATCATTTATTTCTTTAATTGTTTTTTTTTTAATTGGAAAACACATTTCAATAATATATGCATCTAATAACAGGGCAACAACCCCGTTATTTTGGTAGTGCAATTAATCCTGCATTATATACTAATGGAGAAAATGGTGAAAAGGCTCAAATCGTACATACCTTGTGACTCTACGCATCATCGATAATCATTTAATGCTTCCTAATACGGAAGTGAAAGCGAGACAAGATTCTAAAAATAACTCCTCATTTGAAATAAAAATCTAATTATAATTCAATGGTATGTTTTCATCCTTGAAGTCCCAAAATAAAATTTCTACACCTATTCTTTACCAAAGACATTTTATAAAAACGAAAGAGTTTTAATGTTGTTATTAATACAAAAGTATTTATAATTTTTGTATTACATGAATATATACATACCCACACAAACATAATGGAATGAACGTAAAGGCCCGAAGAAAGTCAGTAACTGATGCTGACCCAAACAAGAGCAGTAATCAAATATGCAAGAAGATGGCCACAGAACATGGACTCAGAGTGAGTAAACATGCCATAAGAAGTCGCAACTGAATTCTGTGTACTGATTCCAGGAAAAGAAACCTCTCAACCGTAAAAAAGAATAGGATGATCCGATTGCAATTTGCGAATTATAAGAAACTAAAGATTGAAAGAAGATCCTTTCGATTGATGAATCCGAATTCAGTTTGTTTGGAAGTGATGGCAGACGTTTTGTTCATCGTCTAAAAGACACCAGAATGGATCCCTGGTATACAACGGCTAACAGTGAGACACAGAAACGGATCAGTTATGGTTTAGGAAGCAAATGGCTGTCCTCTTAGTACACATCAATAGAACTATGGATCAATATGTTTGCAAAAATATTTTAGAAGTTCACATGCAGTGTCGTTCCTGGCGGGTATGCAGCGAATGCCCCGCACGCAGGCGCCCAATTTAAGGGGCGCCAAATTCAACTATTCGAAAAAAATCAAATAATAGCAAATTATTAAAAATCAAATTATAGCAAAGCTGTAAACTTTGATTACAGGAAGAAACAGTAAACTAATATAAGAAGTAACTTCTACACTGGAATTTACATGCAAAAAATCTGTTGTCGGCACTCGGCTTACGGGCTGCGTCGTATCTTCAAAGGATGCCGCTCGCCTTTGGCGGCTCGCTCGACAAATAATATACATGTTATTGTTTTTAATGCATTTATCGGCGGCGTCGCGGCGTGTGCCTCAGAGAGGTCGAAGGTGCAAAAAATATTATTTTCTGAAAAGTTCTCCAAAAAAAAACTTTTTTCGGCTCCAGATTTTTCCACCAGATTTTAGTGGTGATATAAAACAGAAGAATGTGGCTTGTTTCAGTCAGTCAGTTCAGTCATCGAGTATTCGTCNAGTTTGTTTGGAAGTGATGGCAGACGTTTTGTTCATCGTCTAAAAGACACCAGAATGGATCCCTGGTATACAACGGCTAACAGTGAGACACAGAAAAGGATCAGTTATGGTTTAGGAAGCAAATGGCTGTCCTCTTAGTACACATCAATAGAACTATGGATCAATATGTTTGCAAAAATATTTTGGAAGTTCACATGCTTATTCTCGTAAAAAAATGCCTCATGGTTGGATTTTTCAGCAGGATAATGATCCTAAGCTCATCTCCAAAATTGTGATATGTTAGTCTATGTCAAGGTTAAAACTTTGAACTGGCCGAGTCAATCACCGTACCTGAATCCAATAAAATGCCTTTGGGTATTCATCTAAGCGAAAGTCGGGGTACGGAAGCTATCTTCAAAGGTAAAACTCTTTCAGGATCTTCAGTCGGAATGGGCAAAAATCTCAAAGTCCACTCTAGAAGGCTTCGTTAATAATACATATATATGTAATACAAAAATTATAAATACTTTTGTATTAATAACAACATTAAAACTCTTTCGTTTTCATAAAACGTCTTTGGTAAAGAATAAATGTAGAAATTCTATTTTGGGACTTTAAGGCTGAAAACATACCATTGAATTATAATTAAATTTATATTTCAAAGGAGGAGTTATTTATAGAATCTCGTCCCTCTTTCACTTCCATATTAGGAAGCATTAATGATTATCGATGATGCGTAGAGTTACAAAACTATGCAGTGACTGAGCCTTTTTACTTCCCTGTCCGGGAGTATTTAATGCGAGACCGATGGTTTTCGCATGTCTTTTGCTGAATAACATGTTCCAATAAACTTCTGCCGGAACCATCCGGATTTTTGTCCACACCCCCTCCCTTGTGGAGTGGGGATGTGAACTGTTATAACCATCTTTAAATAAACCTTTTTAGAAAGTATTATGGCTTATGACTGCAATATTAAAGCTGAATCATCAATCATAACAAGAATGTAGCCCTGTCATTATATATATAATTAAAATATCCTCTCATTCGAAATAAAAAATAACAGAGTTATTTTAATAACCGGAACATCCTCTGATACATTTGTTGAATTGTTGAAACTCTAAACCGAAGTACAATTCCAGTAATCATTATGATTAATGAAACTATTCTAACTTGGAATTGAAAAACAGCATGTCAAGCTTGATTGAGTATACTTAAAAGTAGTTTAACAAAGATGTAAACTTACTTTAGCTTCCTAACTAAATCCTGACAGGAAGAAAAATGAGGCTGAAAGTTCGAATTTAGAATTCGTCGGAAATGGAAAGAATAGACGGCATTTTCTCCATCTATAACTAGATTTTTAGAGCGTAGGATAAAGTAGCTTTACGATTAATGGTTTCAAACCTGAATTGAAATCCAACTGTTGATTATAATGCAACTGTTAATGTTATATATTTGCTGTAACTTAAACAGGTGATTAAGAGCACGGGACAGCATGGAATTGTAGCTGAAATTTAGATGAAAAATAATTTAATAAAAGATATTTTTGAGTTTAAAGATTGTTGAAATAAATCGCTGAGAAATACGAAAATAATATGTCTTAAAACCATATGAATAATGTGTAAGCAGAAACTGAAGTAATGCAATATATTTGCTGTAACTTAAACAGGTGATTAAGAACACGGGACAGCGTGGAATTGTAGCTGAAACTTAAATGAAAAATAATTTAATAAAATATGTTTTTTAGTTTAAAGATTGTTGAAATAAATCACTGAGAAATACGAAAATAATATGTCTTAAAACCATATGAATAATGTGTAAGCAGAAACTGAAGTAATGCAATATATTTGCTGTAACTTAAACAGGTGATTAAGAACACGGGACAGCATGGAATTGCAGCTGAAATTCAGATGAAAAATAATTTAATAAAAGATATTTTTTAGTTTAAAGATTATTGAAATAAATCGCTGAGAAATACTAAAATAATATGTCTTAAAACCATATGAATAATGTGTAAGCAGAAACTGAAGTAATGAAACAAACTTATGAAATCATTTGGGAGTAGAAATATTAGCTTTTCAAGCAAATTTTCAAAAAAAGAAAAGTTGAAAAGTTTTACATTAATTGCAATAATATAAATATGGAATATTCATAAAACCAGTATCCTTGACTTGATTGCAGTATATAATGTTCATATTTCCTTAAAGTGCCTTTTCAAACTTTATTTGCTGCATGAAATTTAGGCCCATGACTTGTATAAATTATTGTTTCATTTTGGCTCCAAAATCTACAGCGTTTGAATGGAATTTGTGCTCATTAGACCAGACCGCAGTGTGTATTTTCACACTGTGGTAGACCACACTGCTGTAGAAACTTTTCATAGCAAATTCTATTTCACTTCCATAACTAATTAAAAATTCAAAAATTTAGAAAAAGGGAGTTCATTCAAGCTTAGAGTAACCAATGAAGTTTCAATTGTTGAAAAAGAAATTTTAAAATATCAAAATGCAAACAAATTATTGAAGAGAACTTCTCCGTTGCGGAATTCTAAATTTTTGTCTCATAATTTATGTTCGCTTTAATATTTTGAAATTTGCATTTCAGTATTTGAAACTTAATGGTTTACTTTAGGTTCGCCTAAGCTCCCTTTTTCCATATTTTAAAAGTGAAATTACTTATGAATTTGCGATGAAAACTTTCACCCGTGTTATCGTGCCCTCTTAAGAATATTCTTGATGTGTAGTAAATATATTAATGCCTAAAATTACTGCTACAAATTTTGAAAAAAAAGGTATATCATAAAGCATAGAAAATTGAAACATATATATCTAATTTTTTTCTCAGGGTTTGCATACAACAGAAAACAACATTATTCAGGAAAGGATACATTACAACGTGTAATTGGTCAAGCTAATAAAAGAAGAGACCACATCGCACAGCAATGAAATGCTGTTAACTGTTTGGGAGATAATTTTTGCAGAAATTTCTAATAGACGTCTGAAAGTGTTATGAACTGAAAATTTCGAGGAGAGGTTGCCGATGTACTACAGTTTATCATAGATCATCCCAAACATACTTGATCATACTTAAATCCGTAGACTTTACTGATCACACCATATTATTTTTATAGCCGTCGTTGAACAGCCGATCCAATTTTGGGTTTACGACTACTAAGTTCAACTCCGTAGTCTTGTAATTTTGAATTCAATCCAGAAGACAATCCAGACTCCTGGATCAAGTATGGGGAGAAATTTTGCCTTCGTGGAGGACTTTTTCATGGAAAAAACACGCATTTGCATTACATGGAGAGGAAAACTACGGAAGGAAACTTTCCATGGTTTGCTCAAAAGCAAAGGGACTCTAACCCATGATCCGTCTACTACTAAGGATATATTACGTCAGCACTGTGGTCGGTGAGAGCCGAGTGCGGAATTCTTATCGACCAGCCATCACTGGGATTTGAACCCGATTCACCTCATTAGAGGGAGGACGCTCTATCCTGTGAGCCATCCCGACTCGGTGACTCTACATTTTATTTTATTTTATAACCGTCGTTGAACAGCTGACCCAATTTTAGCTTACGACTACTAATGTTCAGCTCCGTAGCCTTGTAATTTTGAACCAATCCAGAAGACAAGAAAACTCTTGGATCAGTACCCCCTGAGTTAATATTTGTTATGGGAACATGGAGAACTTTGGAACCAGACAGATTTAACGTGTATCAGTCACCACTTACTACGCGGGAGTCTTCGACCGGTGGGGTTCGAACCCACGACCTCTTGGGCATTGGCCCAGTGCCCTACCAACCAGGCTATCCCAGCCATTGCTCACACTATATTGTAAATAGCCTGCTCAAAAAGATAACTTATTGTTCATAGAAGCTCAATGACAGTTGTGTCCTATCATGCATTAAAAAAATTAGCTTTGCCTAAAAATCACAGATGAATTCGATAATCCCATTGATGTAGCCTTTTGTTACCATTTTATCTCTAGAAAGTGTGCTACGATTCAATCCAATATCATTGTTTCCTAGAGATCCAAAGATTAAATACTTATCACATCTCTCTGCAAAAAGCTGCCACCAAGTTCCTACAAAGCATTTTTTTGATAATTTGTATAAGATGGTGAAATCAAAAATTTATAAATCATTCGATCATTTGTAATTCGGTTGAACAATTATAATTCTATTCCCCAGTACCTAAAAAAGTAATAAAAAGTAAGAAATATTTAAAGAAGTTCTCAAAATCAACTAAGTCAATCTAATCGTACACTGTGAATTACGCAAATTCATAATTTTAATCTTTTTCCTTATAAAGATGTGCTTTGTGCATTAACTTTAAAAACATGATGCGGCTTGAAATTGTGACGCAATCTTAAATATTTAATTTTAGATTTATTTCTGTATTTGAAAGTGCAATTGAAAGTAACAACATTTTAAGAAGTTGCCGAAATCAAATAAGTCAATCTACTCGTACAGGAAAATATACACTTTGAATTACGCAAATTCATTATTTTAATTTTATTTCTTCATAAATATACATTGGTGCTCTTAATTATTAATAAAAAAAACAAAGGTGCTTACTTACTTTCAAAATATTATATTAAATATAACACCACCTTAAATATTTGATTTGAAATTGTAGAAACATTTTCAGAAGTTTCCAAAACATACTACGTCAATTTTATCGTACTCGAAAATAAACACTTCGAATTTCGTAAATTCATAATTTTAATTTTATTTCCTTATAAAGATACGTTGTTGCTTATTTATTTTCACAATATCGTGCATTTAAAACTACGACACCATCTTAAATATATGATTTTAGAATTATTTCTACTAGTCTTGATTATTCAATTTCTAAATGCCAACTAAACATAAATTTAAAACGAGTTTTCTCTGAAAATACCGTACATTTCAAATTATGAGACCACCTTAAGGATTTTTTTCTAGATTTATTTCGTGTCAAAATCATCAAATTTCTAAAAGTTAACTAATCATAAATTTGAAATGAAATCTCTATTCCATATTTTTAAACCTTACTCTCAAGAAGATTCTTTATTAATGTGAAATTTTCTAGATGTATATTTGTTAATGCATGAAAAGTAATTTATACATAAAATATGATTTTGAATTCGGTTTTGTTGAAACATGCAATTTAAAAAATATTATTCAGTGAATGCCGCAGACTGACTTTTCTTTTAGTATTCGTAATTTGTTGCCCTTTAATATACAAATTAAAAAATATTTGACAATAGCAGTTAAATAAACAAATTAATTGAATGCTGCAAAATGAAAAGGATTTCATAATTATTCCATGATTTATTGCATAAAAAATGCAGAAGCAGTTTTTATTGCCTTTTACTTAATTAGAAGTTAAAAATAAGTTTATTTTATGTAATCTTTCTACATGTTAGTATTTCTTTTAGTAATGAAAATTAAAACAAAAAAATGCATTAGATAAAAAACTCAAACTAAAAGAATGGAATATCTTGACACTTTGAATTAAAAATTGTTTACGATGTTTTTTATGAAGATACCTAGATTCTTTTCGTGTTAGCTTTTTAATTCGAAAATATTCTCATCTTGTTTCCTAAATTTTTTGTTTTAGTTTATTTTACAAGCAGTTTTTTGGTGTCGAATATCACAGACTTCTTTAAATGAAAAAGAAAATATCTTCCTTGATAAATATTTGCAAAGTCAAAAGAAAAAGTGAAATACGTTTTTAAGAATATAATAATAAACAAAATAAATTGGTTTGAGTTTAAAATTAATATTTATTGAGTAGATGAGAGAATATGAAATATTTATTACATCTAGATCCCAAAATTTTTATTAAACATATTTTTTTATACTTTTTCATTATTTTGTATTAATTTAGGTCTAAATAAGTAAAAAAAAATTATATTTAGCATTTTAATAATTTCTGGTTATTTAATACAGTATGAAACCCCGATGTCTTTTTCTGCGATAGAGGTAAAATCTTCCAAACTCAACTCACTTCAAAACAATTTTTTTTTACAAATTTGCCCATTTTCAGTGCAGAAATTTCTTTTTCAAAATCGCTTATTGATAAATTTTTGAATAAGAATGAAAAGAAAATTCGAATTACTTTTTTTCCTTTAATACAATTAAATACAATTTTGATACAATTTTAATACAATTAAAATACAGATAATCAGACAGATTTTTTAGCAACTATTAGAGTATATTTTATTATTATAAAAATACCAAAATATATTTTTTCTAGTAATTAAAGCGTCAGAAAAAAATATAAAAGGAACACCGGTGTTCCATCTGCGTCATAGACTTATACAACGTGGGTACAGTACGCATTAAATAATCATTCAGAATGACTTTTGATTTAATGATTGGATCAACACGTACAATGACTCAATCTCAGTGATTAGTGGGGCTGACTTCAAATATGTTAATTAGTTAATGCCAATTAGCTCTTGTTTCTTTTGGCACTGAACAGCAGCTCAACAAACACTAAATTAACGCCTAGCAATTTTTTGTAAAATGACAAATAATTATATTTTAAACTTACTTTTATACCCTTGGAGGTTGAAGCATGTCTGTCCAATATGAAATTATCTATCTGCACAATATGTAATTTTTGAAATAAGAACATTTGGTTTCTTCCCAATGAGCTAAAATTATTCATGTCTATAGATAATCGTTTCATAATCACTCTTGAAACACTCATTTCACCCTTCAAATCTCTTAACAATAATTTTCAATCGTTGTAGTCCAGTAGTTAAGGAACAAAAACAGGCCAAATATGAAAAGAATTGCCCGCAAAGGTTTTCTTTATTTCGCACGTTTTGGTAATGTGTCAATATGGATTAGATGAGTTTTGCCATTTCGGGTAAGTAAGCGTTGGCTCCTAGGTCGAGAAACGTGACCTGAAATTGGGTGTTTCTGCGGTTTTCTTCTAAATATCCCGCAAACAACACTCTGTACTGAAAAAATGTAATTTCAAAAATAAGTTTCGAATCAGTAAATTTCTGCAGATCAGTAAATTTCGCATTTAATGAATACCATTATGATGCACATATTTTGTTCCATTGCTTACTTGACTTGTGGTGAAATTGCATCTAAATTGACAACTGTTTCCCCAGCTTTTTTTTTTCATTTTACTTCTCTTATTTTATCATTACTCATAATTCCTTTACTTTTTTTTTACCTAATTACTTTTTCAACATATATTGAACTTCTTGTACAATGTTGTTAATTAATTTCATTTTACTTAAATTTTGAATCTTGTCATTAAAAGTTTTAGAAATTAAAATTATGTAAAAATGATTGCGACTCACGTTTCAAAATTTGTCTAAATTAAATATTTAAATATAATAAATACTTATTAAGGAACATTTTTATGAAACTAGCTTCGAGAAAACAAGTTTCATAAGAGGGTGTAAAACTTTTCGAAATTGTGTACTTGATTTTAGAAATATTATCGAAAACGCAAAAGGTGGAAATACGTTTCCATTATAGACATTAACATTAATGGACCAAACTTTCAGCATCGAAACAATATTTATTCAGAGAAAGTACGTTTTCGTGTACGATACCATAATTTACATAATAGTTAGCACTAAGTAATTAGAATATTTTAAATCAATGCTTTGAAACATTAAGATTAATATTTAATACGTAAAAATCCGGTCGTTAACACAAATGTAATTCATGTTTTTCTTTTCTCTCCTTACTGCAAATCCCACAATAGAACAAATGTCAAAAAAAAAGGTAGACAACATATTTTTGAGCTTTAAATAAATTTCATAAATTAGTCTCTGACACGTTACTTCTTTACTCTTATACGTAAAATCATCACTCTTTTGTATTTTCTCTAAGAACACTGTATTAAAGAACAAACAAAAAAACGTCAATCCTGACAAGAAAGTTGTTCATTTCCTTTCCACCTGCCAAAATAAGAAAAAAAGTCTCGTTTACCCAATTACCCATAGTCTAAATATCCTCTAAAACATAAACATAAAATTTTAAGAAATTCATACTATCTATATTTAAATGTGCAAAGTTACTCTTTCAAAGTTTCCAAAACTTTTTACTCTTATTTTATTATATTTTATATTACGCAAAGAAAATTAATAAATTTAAAATATTTTGCAATATGAACCACATATAAACTTTAAAGATACATTTTTCTTCCATATTCCAAAATTTCAATAAAAAAAATCAATATCTTCTTTAAGAGATGATTTAAAAATTGTTTTTATATTTTAATTTCACTTCATATAGTGTAAGGAAATGTACTAAGATATGTTTTTCAACTTCTACTAGCAACCTACATCTTAAATAATATTTTTAATTATATAGTTGAGAATTTTACCAAAGAAATTTAAATCCTTAAGCAAAAAAGAAATAAAGAAATAAAATATTCTTTGTATTTCGTCTACCATTACTCACATATGACAATCGGAGCTTTTAGGATTATTTTCAAAATGTAAAAACTTTTACGTGAAAAATTTATTCAAATGAGAACTCTGTACGAACAAAAAGATGTGTATAAATTACTTTATAAGCTTATGATTAAGGACAATTTATATCTTAACTATTCTATTTTAAAAGCATCAAAATTCTTTTAAGCAAAGCAAAGTTACCAAAAAGAACCATTATTATTTTAAGATATAATCTTTTTCGGATTAAATTTACGCTTTTAAAAGTAATAAAGTGCTTCATCTGTTTTCAAGAAATCGTATTTATTTTGTTGATAAGAACTTTTTTAAATTGGTAAAAAAATCGTGAGGAATTTAATTTAAAATCATGCAGGAATTCATATATTTTGCTACATTTCAATTAGCAATTCGACGCATGTTGCATTATTTTTAATTTATATGCTTATTGTATAAAATTTATCAGAATCTTAATGAAATAGTCTTACAAAATATATGCTTATTTTAAGTCATTATGATTAATAGAATTAATAGATACATCACAAGACTTTTCTGTCATTTCATTTACTTATGTGTGCACCGAAGAGCCATTACATTATGACCACCCTGCTAATAACATGTAGGACCACCTTTAACCCTCAAAAGTGCTAGGACCCGTCGTGGCATTGATTCCACAAGGTGCTGATAGATAGTCTGAGCTATCTGGTACCAAGCGCTCACCAACTGGTCCTGCAATTCCCTCACATTGCGAGGGGGTAGCGATAATGTTTGATA
>NC_092206.1:25609888-25631990 GCF_043381705.1 Parasteatoda tepidariorum
AGGTGAATTTGGGGGCCAAGACATGACTTGAAAGTCACTGGAATGTTCCTCGAACCAATCCATGACGATTCGACCCTTATGACATGGTGCATGATCCTGTTGGTAAACACCATCCCCCGAAGGGAAAACTGTTGGCATGAATGGGTGAACCTGGTCTGAAACTATGTTCAAGTAGCTTACAGACGTCAGGGATTGTTCTATGAGGATTATGGGTCCAAATGTGCCCCATGAAAACATTGTTCCTGGGCGAGAAACCATGAAAACCTGGGCGAGCCCATTGTTATAGATGGAGGGTGGTCATAATGTAATATATCTTCGGTGTATAATATAAATATCTAAAAACTAGAGTTAATAAGGCATGTCTGTAGTCAGAGGTAGATGATAAGATGATTTCAGATAACTATAGATAGATTATTTGATGATATGGCTTATAACTTTATATATTCCTAGAGCAAAAAAAATAAAAATAATAAAAATATCATAAAAAACATCGTAAATAATGCACGGAAACGTGAACAATACACGTTTATTCAGGAAAATAATAAGTACAGTGAAACCTCTGGGGAGCGACCACTCTCAGTTCCACAGTAAAATGGTCGTTGATGGAGGTTGGTCGTTCTTAGAGGTTACCTCTTTTGACTTATTTAGTGTCCTTTTATTTAGTGTCATTTTTTTCAGTTTCAAAAATGCCACTTCTATTGGTGTCATGAAAGGACGTACCGATGAATAAAACTTAACATCTACAAAAATGGTCCCAACTGATATAATTATGTGTGAAAATAAATTTACCAATTATGAATGTTAAAGATATTTTAAATAAATAAACAATTATGTTTTTTTTTATTTAAGTCTGCATTTAGTTTTACATGACAAAAATTAGTTAGCTTTAAAATATGAGAAGAGGTTTGTTTGTTTGAATCGATTGTTTTGTCTAAAATAATTTTTTTCTTCTAATTTAACTTTCAACTCTAAAAGTAAATCATTAATAGCATCGTCTTTAGTGCCCTCTGACTGCAACATCAGGTTATATTGTCAAAAAGAACTCTCTGAATAAGAGTCGCAATCAAATATTTTGAAAACATTTTAATTTACTTATTCGTTTTGTTAAATTTTTTGATTTGTTATTTTTTCGTGTTTCCTAATTTAACCTCTTCCGCATTTGAGAAAAGCAGTTTCCCTGGTCTCAAGGAGAGGTTTCAATGGTCTCTCCTAAAGGTCTTCTTCAACACAAAGTCTATGGAAAAAATTCCGTGCCTCCTAAAAATGGTCGTAAATAGAAGGTGGTCGCTACGTAGATGTGGTCTTTCCTGAAGGTTTTACTGTATTCATTTTTTAGACGTTCTGTATTACTCGGTAATGCAATAAATTTCTCACTACTGTTTATTCAAAAACAATTGCGGTTTCGCTCCCCCACATAATCTTTCATCCTATCCTCCAACCAAGAGATAGCTGCCTCGTGCGCACTTACATAATTTGAATACCATAGATCAGGGATGGCAAACCAATGGCACGCGTGTCATTTATGGCACGACAATATTTTGGGCACTCCACTGATCACAATAGTTGTTAGGGGCCGTTCAAAAAGTACGTACACAAAAATGGAGAAATTTCAAACCCCTCCCCCCCCTTCGTACATTACTGTACATAAGGTCTTCCTCCCCCCCTTAGAGTACGTACATTTTATTAGTCTACCCCCCTTTTTCATAAAAATTAAAATAATTATGTTTTAAATAAGAAGTGAATGATCTGTCTTCTNAACAAACAAAATAATAAACAATCATCAATAAAAAAATTACAAATTAATACTAAAAAAACAGTTAATAACCGTAAAAAACAGGCTAACAATAAATAACTAGCAAAAAAAATCAACAGTCGTGCTTAAACTAACTTCTTACAACCTAATATAAGTAAGTTATTTGTCATCTAATCTGCAACAACAGAAGTCACACTGATGTTACTTTAAGTTGAATTACACGTATAACTGAGACATTGCAAAATGTTTTTTTTTTCCAATGTAAATAAAGAGTTTTGAGTTGATAGTATTTAGTATTAGTATACTTGAAAATTGACGGACCAGGTAAAATTAATTACCAAAATAAAAAGGAGAAAGAAAAAAAATATATATTGTAAAATTTAAACCCTGACAAATTACGAATCTTAAGAACATTTTATTCTGCCTAATAATATATTGAACAATTAACAACACTGGATAATAATTGATTTCACAAAAAATAAACTTAAATTACATTTTTTAACAGCAATCAAGTTGAAAATAAGATAGCAGCAAATTATTTAGTTAATTAAACATGAAAACGATTTCAGACAGTTCAGCACAACCAATGACAACAAAACATAAAAACGACTCAACTCGAAATTAATATAGCTAATAGCTATCGATAAATAACAATCTTGGTCCCGAAAAGAAAATTATAACCATCTACAACACATCGAATTCGTATATAATATTCGCGCCGTGGCGAAAAGCGAAGTAAAGGTAAAGGTTCGAAAATGAAACCTACTACTGCGCAGACTCAAACAAAAATTGTGCTGGAATCTCTGAATTTGAATTAAANTTTTGAATGTATCATCGTAATATCTTTGGGAGCTGGTCCCGAAAAGAAAATTATAACCATCTACAACACATCGAATTCGTATATAATATTCGCGCCGTGGCGAAATGCGAAGTAAAGGTAAAGGTTCGAAAATAAAACCTACTACTGCGCAGACTCAAACAAAAATTGTGCTGACATCTCTGAATTGAATTAAACAAAATAAATTATATTTAATGAATTGATGCTGCTAGCCTTTAAAGTTACAATTAAGAATTAAAAAATACTGTATTCAAATTAAATATTAATGAACAATAATTTTTTTAAACTAAACATCCTGTCGGCCAAGGCGGTGGAGGAGTCAGTTCTTGGGTAACGGGCAGATTTTTGCAATGGATCTGGTGAATTGTCCATTAGAAGTCTTGACTTCTACGACCCGAACCAGTCCGTCACTGCCAGGAAAAGTCCTTAGTATTCGGGCTGAAGTCCATTTTAAAGGTGTGGAGATCCAGTCAGTTTTTAAGAGAACTAAGTCCCCAACGGCAACATTCGTTGATGTTCCAGTCCACTTCGATCTAGTTTGTAGTGTGTGTAAGTATTCGTTGCTCCACTGTGACCAGAACTGATCTTTAAGTCGTTGCACCAACATCCATCTTGATTTGAGAGACATCGCAGGAGTTGTTTCCCTTTCAGAAATCGCAAGCAATGGTGCTCCGATTATGAAATGGCCAGGTGTAGGTGCCTCAAAGTCTTGAGGTTCAGAACTCAAGGGACACAATGGTCTTGAATTAAGACAGGATTGAATTTGTGTCAAGAGTGTTGTGAGTTCCTCAAAGTTCAAGGTAGCAGAACCGCAAACCTTAATCAAATGTCTCTTAGTGGATTTTATATTGGCTTCCCATAAACCTCCAAAGTGTGGTGATAGAGGAGGAATGTTATGCCAATGAATTTGATTCTCGATTGCAAAGTCTTGGATTGAATTTGATCTCACAATGGAATATAGAGATTTCAAGAAGGCCTGAGCGCCCTTAAAGTAGGTGGCGTTGTCACTGAACACAACTGACGGAAGTCCCCTTCCAGCTATGAAACGCCTAAACAAGGTGAGGAAAGCTTCAGTGCTGAGAATGGAAACAAGTTCAAGATGAACAGCTTTAGTCGTTAGACAAATGAATAATGCGATGTAAGATTTCATTGTTATCTTTGATCTCGGGAGATTAGGTTTCGTGATGACAGGGCCTGCGAAATCGATGCCACATAGTTGGAAGGTTCTTGAAAGTGTGACTCGTTCTCGAGGGAGGTCTCCCATTAGCTGGCTAGATGGAGTTGCATTAATCTTTAGACAAGTTAGACAGTTTCGTAGCGTTTTTCGAACAGTATCTCTTCCAGAAATGAACCAAAATTTCTGTCGCATCAAAGATAAGACTACTGAAGTTCCAGCATGAAGTGAAAGTTTATGATAATATTCAATTAGTAATTTAGTCACATGATGTGATTTTGGTAAAAGCATAGGATGTTTGGTATTAATTGAAAGTTCGGAATGTTTTAACCTTCCTCCTAATCTTAGAATTTTGTCAGAGTCCAAGAATGGAGATAGTGAAAGGTTTCTAGAATTTTTAGGAACAGTTCCATTAGCTTCAATGGAAAGAATTTTCGGTTTGAAATGAACTTGCTGGATTTGTTTTATGATACATGAAAGTGATTTAGTCAGTTCGTCACATTGAAGTCTACCAGATAATCTATTTCTATCTTCGGTCTTGGCATTATTTATGAATCTTCTGCACCAGGAAATAATTCTAAGAAGTTTAGTATATGATGAATATTTTTGAAACAATTCATCTGAGCAATTGTTAGGCACAAAAGTTGATAAAGTCAATGTATCTTTAGTGTTGAGGGAATCAGGAGCTTGGAGTATGTTGGCATACGTTCCCTTTGTATCTATATTGTTCTCTGATAACCATGGTGGTCCGTTTCACCACAGCTGAAAGTTTTCTAGTCTTTCTGGAGAAATCCCCCTTGATGCGCAATCTGCAGGATTTGTAACACCAGCCACATGGTTCCAGTCGCCAATATTAGTAAGTGATGTTATGGCTGCAACTCTATTTCTTACGAACTGATCCTTTAAATAGTCTGATAGAATCCAACTCAGAACGATTTCTGAATCCGACCATAAGAACACATGCTTCCACAATTGGTTTATCGAAATTTGAAGATTACTATACAATCTTGCTAGCAAATGAGCTGCATACAATTCGAGGCGAGGTAATGATACTGTTTTCAAAGGGGCGACCCTGGTTTTTGCTGCCACTATGTTCACTGAAGCTTTATTTTCGTTATCCACAACTTTCAAATAAAAAAACTGCTGAATATGCTTTGAGTGATGCGTCGCAAAATCCGTGTAACTGGGCATCAATGATTAAATTATTTGCAGACACCAGTCTTCTTTGAATTGCTATTTCCTTTAGAGCTTGTTTTTCAGCCTGGAAGGTTTTCCAGACACATAAGAGTTCTTCGGTTAAAGGTTCGTCCCAAGTTAATTTATTTTTCCATAGGCTTTGCATCAAAATTTTTAAGATGATTGTGGCAGGTGAAAGAAAGCCCAGGGGATCAAAAATCCTAGCTATGACAGAAAGCAGTTCTCTTTTTGAGGTAACTATCTCTGGAAATGAAATGTTCACCTGAAAAGTATCTTGCTGTGTATTCCAATACAGTCCTAAGACCTTCTGACATTGATTTTCTTCTATAGTAACATTGTGCTGCTGTGAGAGAGAGTCTTTGGAAAGATCTGATAGAACCTCTGAACAATTAGACGACCATTTTCTGAGATTGAAACCTCCTCGTTGCAAAAGTGATTTTAAGTTTGAAACTAGATTTTTGGCATTGGGGATGGAATCTGTACCTGATAACAGATCATCAACATAAAATTCTTCCTTAAGAACTCTTGAAGCATCAGGAAAAGCTTTCTCTTCGTCCTTAGCGAGTTGTTGAAGTGTTTTTACAGCAAGATAGGGAGCACAGGCTGTCCCATAGGTGACAGTTAATAATCTGTATATCTGGATTTCTTCATCAGGTTTGAACCTCCAGAGTATTCGTTGGTAATCAGCATCCTCTTCATGAATACGAATTTGGCGAAACATTTTCTCGATGTCAGCAGTAAATGCAACTTTGAAAGTTCTAAATTTTAGTAATAGAGAAAATAATTCGGGCTGCAAACGAGGACCTGCATGCAATGCATTGTTGAGAGAATTCCCTGAAGAATCCTTAGCTGACGCATCGAAGACCACTCTTAGTTTGGTTGTGTTGCTGTCTTCTTTAATAACGAAATGATGAGGTAGATAAAATGTTGATTCCTTAATCAGTTCGTCGGAAGGAACTCTTTCCATATGACCTAATTGAAGATATTCCGACATGAAAGTTGTGTACTGATGTTCAAGTTCATTATTCTTACTTAGTTTTCTTTCAATGTAGTTGAATCTTTTACTTGCTTGAGTAGCTGAGTCACCAAATTCTATAGAATGTTTGAAAGGTATTCTCACAATATAACGTCCAGATGGATCTCTAGCAACCGTTTTTTCGTAAAATGCTTCACAATCTGAATCATTCTTTGATTTCAGTTCAGCTTGAGGTAAAGATTCGAGCTCCCAGAATTTAGCCAATTGACAATCCAAAGATGAGGTAAGATGACAGTTCACAAAGGAGTTTTCCTTATTGGAGTTTGAGAACACTCTTCCTGATAATAGCCAGCCTAGATGAGAATTGAGTGCAGCTGGAGTACCTTTCTTCCCTAAAATTGGTTCTCCAATTAGCAAGTCAGCGTATAAGTCGGCTCCTAACAGAATGTCTATTGGACCAGTTGCATGAAATGTTGGATCTGCAAGCATTAGACCATGCAGGTGTGGCCAGTTGCATGAAGAAAATGTGAAGTTCGGTAAATCACTTGTTATGCAGTCTACAATTAAAGCTTTACAGCAAAAAATGTTCTCATTAAAATGTGGAGAAAAGACCAAAGATACTTCAGATAAAGAAGATTTTACTAGCGTATTATTAATTCCTGAAATCGAATGATTTGTAACAGTCTTTGATAATTGCAGTCTTTTAACACAGTTTTTGCTCACTAGAGATTTCTGACTGCCGTTGTCAATCAGCGCTCGGCAATTAACGAAATGTCCCTTAGCATTTTTAACCTTTATTAAAGCTGTTGATAATAAAGTATGTTCCTCACTTTTAAAGTTTTGTTGACAAGTTGTGCTGAGCTGAATATTATCCCTAGCTTCAACTAAATTTTCAGATCTGGCTGCAGTATTAGCAAATGAATTTGAATTTTGCCTAACTGAATTGTAAACATTAGAATTTATAGGGTAAAATCGATGCAGTGAAGTGTGATGTCTTTTTTGACAAGATTTACAAGTAGAGTTCGAAGAACAAGAATTCGGAAAATGACCCTTCCTTAAACAATTAGCACAAATTTTGTGGCTTTTTATGAGATTCCACCTGTCATCGATGGTCATTTTACCATAAATAGGACATTTAAAAATTGGATGACTTTCACTGCATGTAAAACATGAATTTTCTTTTTTATTCAGAACAATATTGTTAACGAATGCTTTCTTAGGAATCGAATTTTGTTTTATTTCCGTTTGCATTCCATCTTTACAAGATAAACCTTTCGCCTGTTGTTCTAAAAATTTAGCCAAATCAGAAATTTTTGGAAAATCTTGATTTGTCAAACTTAGTTCCCATCTGTGCCTAAGTGTTTCGTCTAATTTTCCCAAAATAACATGAATTAAAATTAAATCGACAAACGAGTTTACTTCTAATCCAAAAGTTAATAAAATTCGCGTAACTTCGTTACAAGTGTCTAAAATTTCGAAAATAGACTTAGCTGAATTCGGTTTCATAGACTTCATTTGAAATAATTTGGAAATCTGAGCAAACGCTAATTCTCTTTTATTATCAAATCTTGAATTTAAAGTTTCCCAAGCATGCTTATAATTTTCTTCGGTAAGTGAAAAACCTGAAATTAATTTAAGAGCGGATCCCTTTACGCTAGCGTATAAATACTGAAATTTCTGAAGTTCCGTTAAATCAGAATTTTTATCGATAGACGTCAAAAATAATTCTTTAAATGACAACCATTTCTCGCTTTCACCAAAAAATGTTGGTAATTAAAATTTTGGGAGCTTTAAACAAGTTTCCGAAAGTTTCGATTTATTATCACTAACATTAGCGGCATTATTACTACATACTTCCGTTTTACTCTTTGAAAATTCACGAGCAATTTTGATTTTTAATTAATCAATTTTAGATGCGATTTCATCAAATTCATTTGAATTCGTTTCAAATTCATCTTCTTTACATTGTAACATAATATCGTTATGTATGCTATTTAATTCAGACCAAATTTCGTTAATTTGTTCTTTAAATACTTCTAATTCTGCGACATCAATAGAAACAACATCAAATTTCGGATGAAGAATGCTTGAAATTCTAGTAATTTTCCCCTTTAACACACTACGCTTCTTTTTTAACATATCCATATCGAAATCGAAAATGCGAATTGCTAATCAAAACAAACAAAAGACTCAGCGTCGTTTCAGGTACGAAATCAAAAGCACGAAAATGCAAATTCTCACGACAAAACAATAGCTCAGTGGCCGTCTCCTGTCTCGACGAGACCAAAAAATGTATACTTGAAAATTGACGGACCAGGTAAAATTAATTACCAAAATAAAAAAGAGAAAGAAAAAAAATATATATTGTAAAATTTAAACCCTGACAAATTAAGAATCTTAAGAACATTTTATTCTGCTTAATAATATACATATTGAACAATTAACAATACTGGATAATAATTGACTTCACAAAAAATAAACTTAAATTACATTTTTTAACAGCAATCAAGTTGAAAATAAGATAGTAGCAAATTATTTAGTTAATTAAACATGAGAACGATTTCAGACAGTTCAGCACAACCAATGACAACAAAACATAAAAACGACTCACCTCGAAATTAATATAGCTATCGATAAATAACAATCTTGAACGCATCATCGTAATATCTTTGGGAGCTGGTCCCGAAAAGAAAATTATAACCATCTACAACACATCGAATTCGTATATAATATTCGCGCCGTGGCGAAAAGCGAAGTAAAGATAAAGGTTCGAAAATGAAACCTACTACTGCGCAGACTCAAACAGAAATTGTGCTGACATCTATGAATTTGAATTAAACAAAATAAATTATATTTAATGAATTGATGCTGCTAGCCTTTAAAGTTACAATTAAGAATTAAAAAATACTGTATTCAAATTGAAAATTAAATATTAATGAACAATAATTTTTTTAAACTAAACAGTATTATTATTTTCCTAATAATCACGAAGTCAAAATTATTTGACGGCACGTGTATGACCTCATTAAGCAATTTTTTAGAGAAAATGGCACGTTGGTGTATAAAGGTTCGCCACCCCTGCAATAGATAGTATGGAGTATAAAATTTTACGACGAATTGTCCCGCAGTGAACTGATGGTTAAGACACGGTTCATAGAAGATCACCGAAGTCAAGCATCACTGGCTGCCGTCAATGTGCGGGTGGGTGACCACTTGGATCAGTCTGCATGGGAACCGAGGGTGTGCGGTATTGGTCCTCGTTAAAATGTTCTACATTAAAGTGCTCGACTTCTCATGCAGGTCGTCGGGCTACAGAAGCGGGGTGCCATCCCCTCTGCAGAGGATCAAAATTGTGATGGCGTACCTTCGGATCATCCTCAGGGATGTTTCCCAGACCGTCGCCAACAGCCCATTGTGCAGCTGTAGTGCGACGTAAATGAACAACAACAACAGCATAAAGTATGCCCTATCAGTTTTTGTAAAGTTCTAATTTCGCTTGTTTGACTATTTTAACGTGCGTCTAAATTTAAAATAAAGGAGCTGTTTTGTTTAAAACAAACATCCAATCAAAAAAATGCTTTTTTATCGACAATGTGTCTGTTTTAAACAAAAATTCTGTCATGTAACACAATTTATTTATTTATTTATTTTTGATAATTTCTTCACAATAAGCGCTAATACTACCAAAATTAGCCAAAAATATCTGTTGCATTGGGTTTGTCGTCAGATGGTGATAATGAAATAAATCAAGAAATCCGTAAATGATAAATAAATAACTGTCATTTGATAAACAGTAGTTTTCTCCTTGATTTTATTGACTGGCAAAAAAATGTGCCTAAATAAAAACAAAAGTTTCCTTTTTCTAAACAATTGAACTATTTTAAATAAACACTTTCTCATATGAAGCTGTTAATTTTGAACTGACTTGCAAATCAGCTAACTAATTACTAATTAGCAAACAATCCACCCAATCATCTAAACACAGAAGTTGGTCATTGAGTTCGTAATTATACGATAATTACGTCAGATGACGAATCTGTTGCTGATTGTTGTTGAACATGCATGATATTTTACCATTTCACTTGCTTCATTGTCCAAACAGGAATTTAAACTTAAAACGAAAACTGTAGAAAGGGTATACTTTATATGAACTCTTTTATCTATTTTTGTGGCATTATTTGTTCTTTATTCACATTAGTTGTCTCTACATGAAACAAAATGACCAGTTTTATGGCATTATTCACGTTATTTAGTTTTATTCTTGTATAGCACTAAGCATGCTGTCTGATTTTGAAGGAGTATTTGGGCATTATTAACGTTGTTTAACTTTATTCATGTATAGTAGAAAGTATACTGCTTTTGTAATAAAATGTGAAATTTATTCACATTGGTTAGTTTTTTATATCTATTGCACTAAGTATAATATCTGTTTTTGAGAACTCAATGTTGCTTATTCGCATGTTGCTTATTCGCATGATTCATATATAGCACAAAGTATACGGTCATTTAGTGGCATTTGGACTTTATTCACGTAGCTTAGCTTTATTTATACGTAGCACAAAGTATACTGTCTTATTTAATGGCATTATTTGGACGTTATTCGTATTGTATAGCTTTATTTATATGTAACACAAAGTATACTGTCTGTTTTGTGAGATTATTTGGGATTCGTTTACGTTATTTAGTTTTAGTCATACATTGCCCAAAGCACATTGTTTATGTTTGTGGCATTTTTTGGACTTTATTCACTTTGTTTACATTTATACAATGGTTCAATTTATTCTTTTAAATTATATTTTTAATTTTTTATCTATATTTTTTTTCGTTCTAATTTCTCTTACACGGCGACCAAAAAAAAGCCTCATTACAACTCCCCGAATGACAACGCTAGAAAATCGACCAATGATTGCCTCTAAAAATTTCACATGCGAAATCTAGCTGAGGTGGCTCAACATATAGCACTTTTAAAAACGAAAACTGAAATAACCAGAGAGACCAGCATTCTCACCAAATGTGATCTCTTCCGAAATTCACCCTATCAGCTGCGTCGATCTCATACTGTTAAGCTAGGCAGAAGTGAGTAGTCTTTGTCGATAGATCTCTATTTTAGTATTTTGTCGGAAGCGCTTTTTTTCACGAATTTATATATTACGAATTTATTTGACGATTTTTGATTTATATCATGAATTTATTTGTTTTATTATTGTTATTAGTTATTCATTGAAAAATGAGTCTCAGTCGTGCTGTTACGCTTTAAGATTTTATACTATAGCACATTTCTAATCGGTTTAACGAATTACATGTCATTTATTTGAATTCAAATTTATTTTAATGACTTAGTATTTATTAAAAGATGTAATTTTTTTTAAAAAAAAGTTGTTATATGGATTTGAATGGTTGTTTTGAATTCTAGAATTTTGTGCATTTGCAATGTACCTAAGTTAGTAGGGAGCAAACCATATAAGATTGCGTAGCAATTTTCGGAGGTTGGCGAGCGTCAGCGAGCAGGGGGCGCAGCCCACTAGTTTATTATAATATTAGTATTTGTACCTAACTATATTTAAAATGGTTAACACATCAATTGACAAACATTTTTTGCAATAAACTTTCATTCCATGTTATTTCAAATGTTTTTCATTTGTCTTTTTTTTTCCTGAACTACTGAAGAAATAACTTGTCTAAACTTGGATCTATATGCTTTTTCCATTTCATAATATCCAGCTACTTATTTCCTCCNTGATTGTTTTGAATTCTTAGAATTTTGTGCATTTGCAATGTACCTAAGTTAGTAGGGAGCGAAGCGAGCTTGGTTTTTGAAGCAAACCATATAAGATTGCGTAGCAATTTTCGGGGGTTGGCGAGCGTCAGCGAGCATGGGGCGCAGCCCACTAGTTTATTATAATATTAGTATTTGTACCTAACTATATCTAAAATGGTTAACACATCAATTGACAAACATTTTTTGCAATAAACTTTCATTCCATGTTATTTCAAATGTTTTTCATTTGTCTTTTTTTTTCCTGAACTACTGAAGAAATAACTTGTCTAAACTTGGATCTATATGCTTTTTCCATTTCATAATATCCAGCTACTTATTTCCTCCGCTTTTTTTATTTTTATGGAAGGAGAAATTATGTATCTCCTTCTAAGAAAGCAAAATAAAAAAAAGCTTATTAAGAACACTTTATTGGGGTTTTATTTAGAATAGTATCATTTATCACAACTTTTTTCCCGCTAATGAAAAATTATTGCAAAATAAAGAAGCGGTCTTTCCTAGCTTCTCGCTCACTTTTTCCGTCTTAAAATCTCAAAGGGAATATTAAGAATAAAAAAAAACGTAAGACTGAAAAGAAAATTCAAACTTTACAAAATGTCGGAAAACGATATAAACAAATAAAAAGCTACGTTTGAAACAATACCCGTTCTCTAAATGCATTACCATAAAGAAAGAAATAGGTTTGGTTCTAAGGTTTATGCAAGAATGTTTTTGGAAAGTTTGAGAAAGAATTGGTGATACATTTCAATTACTGTGGAGCCTTTTTCGATGTAGATTATTTAGTCATGGCTGAGAGCCATTACCGTTAACTAAGTGACGAATCACTGGATGGGGAATGAAATTGCTCCCCGAAATAGTATACAATACTCAATGTCTGGGAGTATTTGTATTTATAAGATTCTTTGTATGTTTCTAAAAAGGGCTTTTTTCAGCGGCATTTCCTTTCGCTAATTAAGTTTGATCTTTTGTGCAATGTTTGGAGTAGGAAAAAAAGTAAATCGACTGGATTTCTTAGACATAAATGGCTAAAACAGCTTTTTTCATATTATTTCTACAATGCAGTATCACTAGAAACTTTAAGGTATCCAACTAGTTTTAAAACAATTTTTCAAATTTAAAAAAAAATAAAAAATATATAAAAAGACAAGAAGACAACATCAAATTGTAATGCATAAATTTCAGAATAGTTTTTTTTTCTCTCGAACAATAATGTAATTGATCTAGAAAACTTGTGCTTTGAACTAAAATCTTCAAAAAATTTTAAAAAAGATAATAAAATAGAGCTAAATATATTGTTTAATATTGAATTTTTAAAAAAAAATTCCAAATACTCTTATTTAAAACTAAATAAAAATAACAAATTAGCACTTAGACTTTAGCTCTTAGTTTAAAGCACTCTGAAATTTTGCAAAACCTACATACAAAATATCAAAGAATTTTATGACAAACTTTTTTTTGTAATATGTATTTGTAATGTGTGTAGAAAAAACATTTCTCAACATTAGCCTTCTTCAGAAAACGCATTTAAATGCAAGAAAATTCTGAAAATTCCATCAACAAAAAAAATAATAATTCGAAAATTCATTTAGGAATAGGAATTTTATTAGTCTAAAAAATATAATTATTCAAATAGAAAATGTTTAAATACCACGTACAGTTTTCAGTAATATTTACCGAATGATTGTAATCTATATTATATAAAACGCTAATACGTACGTACATATCAATAAAACCGATGATATTTCTTTTCTCGCGCTGGAAACAGTTTTCATTTTTAATTGATTGGATTCGGCGTGCAAGAGCACGTAGTGAGCATCATATGGCTACTCTATATTATATAAAACGCTAATACGTTTTAATTGATAGGCTTCGGCGCGCAAGAGCACGTAGTGAGCATATCATATGTCTAATCGGGTGAATTCTCACCGAATTATCAAAAAAATTCTCACAAAATTATCTTCATCGAAGCCGATGCTTTACATCCGGCGTTCAGTACTATTTCATATTGTTTTACAACACATGGTTTTAGCCCTCTGGTGGGAAAGACTTTAAAACAAAACTTACAACAGTTACTTTTCTCAACAACTGAAATTTAGAATAGTGTGATTAAGAAAAATATGTGAACTGTTTGCAATTTCAAATTAATATTGAAATGCACAGGTTTAGAATTTTCTACAGTGAAAAGTTTTCGGAACTTCAGTGTTCAAAAAAGTATACAAAAGCTAGACGTTAAGAACGTATCCAATGAGCGAGCAAAGCGAGCATCGGATTGCGAAGCAATCCGAAATGAACTGCGAAAGCAGTTCCGGGGGTTGGCGAGCGCCAGCGAGCAGGGGGCGAAGCCTCCTAGTTATATAAGTAAAGTAGTACTATAAAAGTTGCTGTTTGAAGTTTTAGGATAAATATGGATTTTATGTTAAAATGGATTTGTTAAAATGCACCATTTACAGATTCAGTAATTAGTAAAGGTATTTACGTTAAAATCGAGCCACTTTTATCTTGAACATTTTCTTACGAGTATTTTGGTTATTAAATTTTCTCCAAATATACGTTTTCTCTTCTTATTAATTAATTTCTATTAATTTAAGCTCACAAACGGTATATTTCAGAAATTACATTCTCCGTCTTTGCAATATTAAATAATTACTATTTTCCCTTTTACAAGAAGATACAAATAAGCGAATAGCTAATGTTGAAATTTCTAGACAGTATTTTCTAGATAGTATTTTCAGATGAGCATATGAAACTGTAACTTCATAGGAAAATGTTATGCAATTACAATATTTGTAGAATTCTTCTGGGAATTAAATAGTCCGCTTATGCGTCCCGAAATTATTTCCCTTTCCAAAGTAAACTAATCGTCTTGAAAAATAATTAACCATTAACCAAACTCTTCTTCAAAAACTGGTATTTTTCATAAAGTAATGGCGGTAATTATAAACAAAGTACATGCTTTTGTTGAAGATGCGCGGAACTCAATCTAATGGTTAAATATTTCACAATTACATATTTTGAAATATCAGCTTTACTGCTAATAATGTATTTAATTATATGGGTAAGATATATATCGCTCTAAGTAATTAGATAGTAATAGTAACATTACGTACAGGTTCCATAAGTTAATGATTGAAAAGAATTTCGATACTTTGTTTAAGAGGAAATTATAAAACCAACTCTTAACATAATTTCTATGATTTTACAATAGGAATAATGGTAGTTTTTCGTTTAAATAAGGCAGATAAAAATCTTACGTGTGACTTAGTTTAACCGTACTTTTCATACTTTTATAAGAAATGATAAAATGATTAGACATTAGTTCCGAAAATCACTACCATATTCCGGCATCTAGTATGTGATTGGAAACTAGAAAATTAATATTTAATTACTGTTAGGATGATTTTTTTTAACTTTAACTTTTGATAAATTGAAAAAAGTAATCATTTGAAGATACATTTCAAGTGAAAAAAATAGAATTATAACATACTAAACTGTTGAAAACTTTAAACTTCGATTTCTAATTTACTGAGATAAAAAGTATGGTCAAAACTACCAAAATAGGTAACATTTTCCATGTTTCTGGTTCCATCTAAGCCAAAAACCACGGTAATTTTTACAAACCGATTTGGTAATGATTTTAGTAAAATTAACATTGTTTATTATATGTGTTAAATAATATATGTAATTATTGTTTTATAGTATGAGTTGTTAAAAGTGGTAAAATTTGATAATTTTATCGTATGATATCTTCTAGCATGACTAAAAACAATTCATTTGGTTAAATTTACTTACTAAATGTATTATAATAAAACTATAATTTGGAAAACCAGAACGATAAAATGTTACCATATGAAAGGTAAAAGTACCTAATAAATGGTTTAAATACCTAATAAATAGTTTAAATACCTAATAAATGGTTTAAACATTTTGGTTTTATTAGCAAAATTATTTTTTTTATCAGATAACCATACAATGCAGTAATTTTATCAGAGTTGTTTTTCTTTGTGTACGGACGAAAAATTATTAAGCTAAGTTTCTCTTTCATTCATCTTACTTTCTTTTTCAATTTGCTTCAGTGGGTAGACTATATTTGAGGGTGCTTCTTGATTCTCGCCAAGTTGTGATCGTGGTTGATCGCCAAGCTGGGCGATGTTGAAACCCAATCGTGATTTTGAATGGTTTAGATTTTAGCGTTATTTTTAAATGTTCACCGGTATATGTAATTTCAGAGGTCCGTTAGTTTTACGTTGGATACCGGCTGGTAAGGCTACTTTTGCTTCTGGTCAATAAGATCGAAGGTATGTGGGCAGTCATAGAAAAAGACTTTAGAAAAAAATATCATCGCCTGTCCGGTACCACAGACGCTATTTTCGATTCGTATTTCGCCGCATTTATGTGGCGATGGAGGTACACAGATTCTATTCATGATAAATTTGGACAGTATCTAACTACTATTAGAGAAATCGGTGCACCTAAATCTGAGGACATTCAAGCTTAACGAAATAGTGAGTTTTTTTTCCTTTTCTTTCTGTGCTTACTCCATTAATTTTTGTTTCGATTCAAAATGCATTTTATTGGATTTATTAATTTTGCTCATATCGAGTTCATTGCAATTTTATAAAGTTTTGGCCGATGAAGCTTTTGTTGAAATTTTTCAGTGTTTTATTGAAATATCTTTATATTTTGGCAGCTGTTGCACGGAACACTGTTACCACGGTGTTCCGTGCAAACAGGAATGGCGCCAAACATAAGTTGCCAATTTCGCCAAGGGGCACCCTCAAGTATATTTTTACCATAAAAAAAATATAGTTGAATCAAAATATGTTCCATACTTCAATTCAATCACTCGAAATATGTGAAAAGATTTCTGCTTGAAGCCAAAATCTTTTATTACAAAATCTTTTATTCTGCTATCCTGTAAATTCAACGAGTTAAACATTATTCACCTTCACGGGCAAAAAGGTAAAAGTTCTGTACAACTGCTGCACATAGCTTGACAGTCGAGTAACTAATTTATGAACTATTATGAATCAAAAAAATTAAATTGCTGTTAGTTAATGCTAAGGGAAAATATCGATAAGACAAGTCTATAAAGCTCAATAACAATAAGATAAAACTAAACTGAAATTCAATATTGATAAGACTAAACTAAAGCTAGGTTGCAAAACTAAATTTGATAAGGAAAAACTAAAATTAAATGTCGTTAGGGCATTTTACAGCTAAATTTTGATAAGACACGGTTAAAAATCCTTACTGATGAAGCAAAAATAAAGCTGAAGGTCGATAAGGCAAGGCTTAAAAACATCATTAATTCAAGGCTAAAGGTAAATATAGTTAAGGCAAAGCTTAAGCTAAATACGCCAAAACAAGGCTAAATATTAATAAAGACAAGGCTTAAGCTAAATATCAATGTGGCAAGGCATAATCTAAATATCAGTAAGACAAGACTTAAGCTAAATATCTTCTTTCAGTTGTTTTGAGTGTTTTTTTTCTAAGATTTTATTAACTTGCCTTGTAAACGTAGTAAATATCATGTAGACAGACGCAACATACCAAATAAATAAATAAATACAAATATAATTATCGTTTTTAAATTATCATTAAATCACATTTAATTAATGTCCAATTAAATGAATTATCAAAAATGTGATAATAACAGAATTGTCAAAAATGAATACACTAACAAAAAAAACTTAATACAAATTTAACATTTTAAACTTGAGGGTATATCAACGTTTCTAACGCATGTAAATGCTCAGAAGTAGCATTTAAAATATTTCACAGCTGTATAGAAGAATTTATATAATAGAATAAAGGTCTCAAATTTCTACCGCGAACTAAAGGTTTGACACCATATTTATATGTCTTACACTGGAAAAATATAAACTCTGTGTAATTTATCGGGTGAAGCTTTTACAACTTTTCAAGCACACTTAAAGATTCAAAAGTAGAATTTTAAAAAAATTCTCAGCTGTAAGAAAGAATTTCAATCAGAATTTTCTGCGATAGTGTAAATTATCACACAAAAATGCCAAATACACAAAAATCTCAAATTTTGGAATTCCTTATCGCTTACGTCGATTTTGCTATTACAAGGAAAACTAATGGACTAAATGCTTTTTGCCATTGATTTGTACAGTCCAATGGATTAAACATAGATTTAAAATAGAATAAGGGTTTTAATTTAATACCACAATCTGTAGGTTAGACGGTCAAAAAAAATTTACATGTCTACAGATACAAATTTAAACTCCACAGAATTGACTGGGTGAAACTTATGCTACTTTTCCAACACCTTTCAATTCTCAAAAGAAGCATTTAAGATATTTCACAGTTATAAGAAAGAATTTTAATCAAACATTTCTGCAATAATGTAAGTAATCATACAAAAGTACTAAATATATAAAAATCTCAAAGTTTTTATTTCTTTTTTCTTTTTCTTTTTTTGCTTGCATTGTTTTTGCTTCTGCATGGCAAACTTACTGACTAAATATTTTTTAACACGGATTTGTACTGTAATGGGGATTTAAAATAGAATAACAGTTTTAATTTTATACCACGAGCTATAAGTATGACGCCAGTATCGGTCAATAATTTTTACATAGTCTTACAACTAAAAACATTAACTCCATGGAATTTATCGGGTGAAACTTTTGATATTTTTTCAACACATTTAAATGTTCAAAAGTAGAATTTAAAATATTTTACAGATGTAAAAAAGAATTTTAATCATATACGCGATTCATAGAAAGAAACTTTTTCTTCCTTCATTCTTTGCGAAGAGATTGTTCTCATCCTTAAAATGATGGATTGTTCGATAATCTGACATATATTGAGGCTTGGATAAGATGGATAGTGTCAAGAAAATGCTGCAAAATTTGAGAATGTAATCTTTATTTGAAGTTAAGTTATATAAGTCTCGTAGAAGAAAGCAAGAAAGTTTCAATGAAAAAAAAGTTATTCCTAAAAGCAACTACCGAAATCAGTTTTATAAAATAGCTAGAGCATGTTTTATTTATTATGCAAATCAAGAAAAGTGACTTTGAACACATTTTGATTCAATTATCACTCTCAGAAAAAATTCATTCCACACTTAACCGTTTTAACTGGCAACCTCAATCAGGCGTTGAATTGAACAATGTCTCAATTCGATTTGAACCTTAAAATCATGTAATAATATTTAAAAAAAAAAAAAAAAATTTGTACTGTGGTTTCTATTTTCCCCGAATTAAGCTTGATGTAAATTTGACTCACAACGGCTCCAAAATTTTTAACAGTGCGAACTCTCGATTAAACAGTTGTAGCTGTTTATCCAATATCCATTTCTAAAACAAGATCTTTTATGTAAATACTACTGTGGCTATATTGTTATAGTAATAGAGCCATGTTAGAAATTTTGGTTTAAATTTAGGACCTTATTTTTTTTCTAATTTGCAAAGTCCTTAATATTGTGCAAATTGAACCATTTTTCTCGAACTTGGTGACACCATACTATAATTTAACTTTGATTACACAGTTTTTTGATAGTTGAACTAAATATTTTACGGATTTCCTTTCCTTCATTAAAGTATTTTTAAACAATAATAGCTTATAATACTGTTACCATGACTAACCGTTATTTTAATGATTTGATTTTCACGCTTTCAAACCCAGTCCAATTGGTTCGAAGATTCGATTTCATGTATGATAATTATATACTTCCAGCATACCAATGACACGGAGGAGAAAAATTCTGCTGAAGTTACCGTACTGTGTATGATAATGACATTTAATAAAACCAAATGCTATCTAAACCATTATTTTGGTTAATTTTTCCTTTCATACGGTAACGGTTTACAGAAAATTCTATTTTTCCAAACTACAGTTCTTGTTACCACACATTTGGAAACAAATACAAAACTGAAAAGTAAACTTGACTAAAGAAATGGTTTTCGTGCCATGCTGTAAGATATCGTAGTAATATTACCAAATTTTACAAAATTTTACATTTATTTTATCTCATATTTTAAACTATATTTTATTGTTAATTTTATCGAAGTCATTAAAACACTTGAATAAAAATTACTGAGCTTTTTGATGTTTCCATGGAGCCAATGACACGGTATATTTTACCATACTTCTAGCTTTGATCATACTTTGATTCTCAGTGTAGTATTAACTATTAAGTTAAGGGATCAGGCACAACGCACTTTTCCTAAATAAGCCGACCGTTTTTTTTCGGTGGATCAAGATTCTTGACTATAGAAGTTGGTGGGTGAAGGGGGAGCTGCAATTTAGAAATATTATCCTAATAGTTAAGTCCAATAAGGTGAATCAGGTTCGAATCACAACGATGGCTGGTCAATGCGTATTCCGCATCCGGCTTGCTCCTACCGCAGTACTGACGCAAAATATCATCAGTGGTAGACGGTTCATGGGTTAGAGTCCCCTTGCAATCAGTCTAACCGTGGGAGGTTTTCGTGATTTTCCTCTCCGTGTAAGGCAAATGCCATTTAAAAAGTCCTCCACGAAGTCGAATTTCTCCCAATACTTGATCCAGGAGTTCCCTTGTCTTCCGGATTGGGTTCAAAATTACACGGCTACGGAGTTGAATATTAGTAGCCGTAAGCCCAAGCAATTGGGTCGGCAGTTTAACAATGGTTATAAAATAAAATTAAATAGTTTAGTCCGGAAAGCAGATGAATGTTTAAACCCTTATGTTAGTTTCTCTTTTAGCATATTTTGGCATATCTGTATATCTAGAGAATTTTTCAAGTATCTCAAAAAAAACTATGAAATTCGTTTACCTGGAGATTATTCCGTGCAAAAAATAACCTTTAATATTTTTTTTTATTTTTCTTTACTGTTTAATTTCATAATTATAGGGGGGGGATATTGAATTCTAAGCTATGCACATTTTTAAACTATTTTGATATTGTAAGGCAGAAATCCTTAGAAAGGTTAAACGGGAACCAATTTTACTAAAAATTAAAAAACATAAATGGAAATAGAGCGGTCATGTTCTACGTAAACCTGAGTAATTTAAAGTAAAACTTGGTGCCCTCAGGGAAGCAGAAAATGAGGTAGACTTAAAAATATTCGGCGCTAGACGATAAGTGAATTCAAAACAATAGGAAAGACACGAAGAGAGGCAAAATATCTAGTCACAAATAGAGTTTGATGGAAAGCAATAATAGAAGCCCTATGCTCCGATTCGGAGTGAAGAGGAAATATGTATGTGCGTGTGCGATTTTAAATGATCACATACAAAATTTAAACGAAATAAATCAAATAATTCTTGAGAAATGATAATTAAAAACATGACACTCTCAGTTTTTTTCTGAAGCTCACCATACCTTAAATTGTCCGTGTAATGAACCCAGTGTAACTTAAGACAGTTTTGGCAAGTAATTGTGAACTTCCTAACCAATTTAAAAGTCTATGAAAACCATAAAAACATAATTGTTCAATGTTTAAAATAAACTATTAAAAACAGCTTTTGATATTAAAGCTTTCCTTTAAACAAATCTTATCTGCTAAAAGCCTTGACAGAATATTCCGTTTTATTCTAAATTATTCATACATTTCTACTAATGGATACATTTTTTGCTTTTTGCATGCATTTAGTAATATGTACTGTTAATACTAAAATTTAAATTCAACGTCATTGAAATGAAAAAGAAAAATTTATGATTAATCATTCGGTAACAGAAAATATTTTCTCAAGCCGCAGTTTAAGAGTAAAATATTCAAAAATTCAATTTGATGGAAAATACAAAATGAAATCAGATTAAAATGATTTGATTTATTTCCTTCCGAATATTGAGTTTTATAAGACAAAATTTAATAAGTAACCGAATGTCATTTATGAGAAAACATTAATCTTAAGTCAACATACTTATTAAGCATTACTCAAGTTTTTAAAAGTATAATAAATTTTGCTGATTGCTCCGCATTGATTAGATATTAGAGTTCTAATAAATCATTTACTTAAGGATAAATTTCTTTTAAACTGAAACACACTTTTTTAATTTTCTCGGAAACTAATTGCTTTTGCAAAATCTGCCTAACTGCTTAATCGCGTTCTATAAAATTGAACATTTGTATTGTTATATTGTAAAATTTGTTTATACCTGTATATATATATATATATATATATATATATATAAAATAATAAAAAATGATAAATATTTATTGAAAGTCATTTTTTGCATCCAATTATCTTTGGATAAATTAATTTTAATATGGTGGGCAAAAATTTTTTTAATTTGCTGAAACATTTCTCGAGATATGAAGAAATACGCAAAAAGTGAAATTAGCATTAAGAGGCCAAAACTTCGGACCCCTATCCTGAACAAACTATCTGGTCACATTTCTCAAATTGCTGCTACCAACTTCATTGAGGGGGTTAG
>NC_092206.1:25632580-25670629 GCF_043381705.1 Parasteatoda tepidariorum
AGATAGATAGATAGATAGATAGATAGATAGATAGATAGATAGATAGATAGATAGATATTAATAGAATCCAATTAACACAAAAAAATCGTCAGTTCAAAAGGCCAAATATAAGAAAAAATCCCAATACTAAATTCCATTTACTTAGCAAAATTGTAATAATTGATTTAGTCATTTAAAAAAAATTAATCTATGTAATTTTTTCTTCTTTGTTGCAAGCAAATAAAATCTGCATGCTCTTTAAAAATGCTACGTGGTAAATCATTGAGAAAACATTGTTTTTACTGCATCAAAAAAATTCCTTTTTTGGAAAAAATATATAATTGTCAATACTTCCTAGTTTCATTAAAGCCATTTTTGTGTGTTTTTTTTATTAAATTTTCTCTTTTGACAACTTTTCTTTTTATACTTTTATTTGGCTTATGATGCATTAAAGAATCGGGGGACATCTGAAGAAAAGTTTTTTTCTTCGGAAATTAAAAGAAAAGTTTTCTAACATTTACAATTAATACATTTTTAATTGCTTAACCCA
The DNA here is from genome assembly GCF_043381705.1 of Parasteatoda tepidariorum. Taxonomy (NCBI): domain Eukaryota; kingdom Metazoa; phylum Arthropoda; class Arachnida; order Araneae; family Theridiidae; genus Parasteatoda; species Parasteatoda tepidariorum. Next base: position 25,633,110 of record NC_092206.1, read on the forward strand.
ATTAAAAAGAAAATTCTTCCAACATAAAAAAAAGCTGTAAAGGAAAAACTTTTTCTACCGACGAGAAATTTTGTCGCCAAGATCCTGTTTCTCTTTTTATAACAGCTAAAGAGTTTCAATGTAGAAAATAGAAACTTTTATTTATCTAATCAGTTTCTTTTTCTATAAAAAGTTGAATAATTCTTATTTTATTTTTTTCAGACTGCAACTTAAAATACACAATTATTCACAATTCTCAAATCTATGTATATATTAAAATAAATCTGCATACCAAATTGCAGAAGCATACCGTAAGCTCTAAAAATACGACATGTGTCCGATTTTTGATTTTTTAATCATACTTTTAATTAGGTACTTGGAAACCGAAGAAGACAACCGATACCGAGCCATGTGACTAATGACGTCAGAGCCAGCTAATATTTATGAGCAAAATGACGCATTAAAGTTTAGCTAAGTTTCTCTACATAACTTAGAATGTAAATTACCGTTAAGTTAATTAAATACTCGACTATTTCTTTTACTTAACTTATATTTATTATTTGTTTACGTATTTTACCGTAAACGTGATATAATTTTTGTTGTGTACCTAGTAACTTTGATGCGTAATAAGTTTATGTTCTTTATGTCTTCGCGCTCATCTTTGTTTTCAGTCTTTGTGTAAATATATAGTGAAAATCATTGTCGAAGGATATAGACTGTGTTATTAAAGAGAATTGGCACTTGAGGGCTCGGCTTGCTCGAAATAGAATGGAAAGAACAGTTGCTAACGTAAACAAATGCCAAGTTTCATCGACCCATCAGGATCGAGATACCCACACGTCCCTTGCGGGTATTTCATTGAGAGACATTTAAAAAAGGGAAATCTCTTATTGGCTTAGCGAAAAAATTTTTAAAATTAATTAAAGATGATTCAATTTCGTCAAATATTTTAAAGATATAATCAGTTATATATGCTAGCTTATAGCTCTAATCAAAAAAGTTGTATATTGCTCATTCTGTAATACTTAATTATTTACTGGTTATGCCAGACTATATAAATGATCCACCTGATCAAGATAGCATAGGTGGAATACATCACTAAATTAGTATTCCTAAGGTTATCTGAAACCACGTGTTTATTTTGTTTATAATTATGGTTTTAAGATGTGTACTATTAAACTAAATAATTTAAAATCATCGGTAATTGAAATTTAAGAAATTAAGTTTGAACTTAAAAGAAAAATTAAAGGAGAAATGTAACTAATTCGTTGGGAAATTTCGGTAATAGGCACTTACTGCCATCATGGAAATTGGTGCAGTTTTGGTAGATACAAATTATACTTCTAAGTATTTTGTGTACAAAGAATTTTACGAATAAATTTGATGCCGATAACAACTGCACCAATACTGTACATTTTTATGATCCCTTCAAAGATTACAGGAGAAAGTAGCTTGATTGTGGTAAATTTTTAAATATGAGTTGCATCGAGCATTGTGCCAGGGGATACTGAATGAAGTTAATCTTTATTTGGATGAAATGAACTACTAATTACGTGATTTGCTTAATCTAATAACGTAAAGATACCTTGATGGGCAACAAATAATAATAAATGAATAAAAAACATTGGAATTGTTTGTTTTAGCTTAAGCATTTTTGTCGGTATTTTTCTTCCAGTTTTGTGTACGATCTTCTAGTGTAGTGTTTTGCAGTGTACTGTAGTACTGATTTATTGATGTTTATTGCTAGTTAGGTAATAAATAAAAACGGAAAAAATATGCATTATAATACTTATAGTGTGTTACTTTACTATTATGAAAAAATATGTATTATATTACTTATAGTGTGTTATTATATGTAATGTTATTATATGTAATGTTATTATAGTTTATTTTTTTATTATAATAATAAATCTGATTGAATAAATTCTATTTCTAATTTCCCTTCTAAAAAATTTCGAGAGAGAAAAAGGAAAAGCTAACTTGTTCCAATATTCCTCTTTTCGGGAATCAACTTCAGCTTCGAAGAAACGAAAAATCACTTCAAAGAAGCATCAACTGCTAAAAATAAAATCCACAAAAAAAATACGAAGCCTTAATATAACATAAAAAGAATATTTTTAAGAATAAATTTCTTACTTCTTTCTCTTGTATCGTTCACATAAACTAAAAAAAAAAAGAAAGAAAAATGTTTTGGTGTTTTATTTATTAAGTTGAAATCTCCTAACATGTGACAATAATTATCTTTTTATTCGCTTTTTGAAACGTTTATAACCTTAAGCAAAATTTCTCAGCACACTACACCGTATACAAACAGTGAATTAATTTTTAATAACGGAAAAAGTACCTTCCGTTCCATTTAAAACCACAATTTAGTTGTANATCTTAAGAGAAGATGATAATTTTTGTAGCGATATAGAAATAGAAATTGATACCATAAAAAATTAATTCGTTTTCGTGCTCTTTTCATGTATTTAGCATTTTAGTTTTTTTTCTGAAGCGTTGTAGCTATATACTATATAAAATAGGAATTTAATTGTTTTTGAAGGAACGATCACACTTACCTTGGAATTTAACAGTTTTTATTAAATGTAATATATAGATGTAGCATGATCAGAAAGTTTCAGTTTGCAGGTAAGCACTTAGATTTAAATATTGAAGTTTCATGATTTGCTTTCATAGTAATTGTTGCTCTAAAGTATTCGTTGACTTCTTAAAAACCCGATTACTGACATGGCAGAACCGACTTCCAAATTTCCAAAAAACTTTGTATTTTATCTAAAAAAAGGATATTAAGAGATTCTCAAAGAAGAAGAAGGGCCCAAGAAACGTCTGTTTCGACAAGCAATTCTAGAGCCCAAGAAGTATCAGAGAAACGTCAAAGAAGATTAGAAAAGGTTTTCGGCTATTGGCCAATGATGATTTCGAAAGCAACTTTTGTATGCTTTTACAATTTCTGAGGCCATTTTTTTCAAAAAAAAAAACAAGTCTCCACTTGATAGTTATATTATAGGTAAGGTTATCATAGGCCTTAGGTAACCATAGCAAAGTTACAACTTCAAACATCCTCAAGAGCTATATCACATCTGCAGCAGAACTGGATATGAAGACAAAATTGCAGGACAGGAACACTTTAATTGTCCACCAATCTTCAGATTTCCTGCTGTGTTTTAAAAAACTTTATTTGTGAAAACCTTTAGCGTGGCGGACAGCTGGCCGCCTTTGGCGGCTAGTTATTAATAAAAAAATCTGTAGAGTTGCTATTTGTACGAAGAAAAATTAATCTAGTGCAATATTATTGCTAAGTCAAACTTTAATGGAATAAATTTCAAAAAGTAGTAAATATAATTGAGGCTGGGATAGCCTGCAAGGGCACTGGACTAACGTTTGTGAGTTCGAATCCAGCCGACCGAAGACTACTCGTGTAGTAAATGGTGACTGGTGCACGTTAAATCTGTCGGGCCACAAAGTCCTTCATATTATCACAACAAATCAATAACTCTGGGGGTACTCGATCGAAGATTTTCTGCGCATTGTATTATAAATCTCGAAACAATATTAAGAAATAATTCGGAGTTTAAAAAATTTATTCTTTGTACAAAATGTGTTTGTTAAAAAATGTAACATACACTTAAAATTTTCAAAAAATAGAAGAATAAGTTGAGTTTAATTATCATGCAAGAAGAAAAATTAGGTGAATTTAATTAGAATGAATAAAATTAGAAATGAGTAATTTTGCTACATCTTGGAGTTTAAAAAGCATCTCTGAAGTTCGTTGCTGTGAAATAATTATTTGAAAAATAAGATCATTTGTAGAAAAAATTCAGTGCAATTTAATTTTTTTATATATATTTAAAGTACTTTATTTTTACTGTGGCTTGAAAAAGACAAAAAAAATAAAACCTCAACTTACAAAAAATAAGAAGTATCTCTTTTAATTTAGCTCCAGGTTATTTCTTTACAAATAAGTTTGCTCTTATTGTCCCTGAATTATAAAAAAATAATAAAAATACGAAAAATTAAGAAAAAATACGCTATACTTATTTGTTTTCTTCCCCTTATAAATAAGCAATGTAGATACATTTTTAAAAAATACAAAAAAAATACTCGCTTTTTTACTTACTCTTTACACAACTTGTAGCTAAGCCTTTAAATTTCTGAAAAATAAAACATTTTTAACCTTTAATTGTATCATTCTGTCTTTCAAATAAATCTCATGCCTCAGTATTTTTAATGATTTATTGCTGTTTAATTACATTTATGTTTAATTATGTTTAATTATATTCTTTACTTTATTTTTTGTTTATTTCGTGCCCTGCAACTAATTTCTACTAACTAATGAAACGTATTTGAACCCTTTAATTTTTATTAAACATATTTTTCAAACTTTTTTCATTATTTAATCCAAAATAATTGAAAAATATGATATTTACCGTTTCAATAATTTATGGCTATGAAATACAGCATGAAACACTAGTGTCTCTTTCTGTCTTAATGATAAAATCTTCCAAACACGGCTACTTCAAAGCTCGCTTGATTTTTTCAAATTTAAATTTATTTGCAATTATTTAGTTCGAAGAAGAGCAGTAATTCATCATTGAAATTTATTCAAATTTACGAAATCAATTATTGATACATTTTGGAAGATGAATGAAAAAAAAATTATTTCAAACTACCTTTTACAAAAAATTTTATTTCAAACTACCTTTTACAAAAAATTTTATTTCAAACTACTTTTTACAAAAAATTTTACTTCAAACTACCTTAATACAAATGATAATTCCGACAAATGATAATCTAATGAATACTAATGATAATCAAATATATTTTTAGTAACTTATAGACTGCTTTTTATAATTAAAACATGCCAAAATATATTTTTGCTTGTAATTAGAGGGTCAGAAAAAAATATATAACAGGGAAACCGGCGTCCCATCAGTTACAAAGGGTTATGCTGCATAACTTAAAACTAAACAAATTACAGATGAAGTAAAAAAATATTTGCAATGTCCTTATTATTTTAATTTTAAATAATAGGGTGCAAAAAATTAATCATCAGCTCACACGGATATAATCGTGTGAGCTGATGAAAAGATTATATCTTTTGTTTTCCGGATTTTTATTAATTTTTTTCCGTTTTTCGGATTTTTTTTCCGGTTACTTATTATTTTTATTATTTTTTTTTTCTTTTTTCCCCTCTTTTCATTGTTCTGTAATTTTTTCATGTTTTCTCTACATTTTGAACTTATTTTATGAGCTCATTTTCTTCCTCAAGTGTATATTTTTAACGCTTGTCAACCTCAAAACAAACTCAAAAGCATCTAATTTTTTGTAAGGGTTCTAATTGACCTGCACAAATATCCACAGTTTCGTTTCTGACAATTTCAACTATTATTTAGGCTAATTGCAATATTAAAGATTCAAAAATGTTCCGGCTTAACAATTAAACTTTCAAAATTAAAATGAGTGCCTGTTCCACTGGAAAATTTCTCATTCCTGTTAAAGTAGGTGGATAAATTTCAACCTAAAATATTTTATTCTAGAATATATTTTAATCAAAAATTCTTAATAACAAAAACATACGAACATTGCATGCACAAGTATTAACAATTATATTCATGACAGCTTCATAACTTATAAGAGAATAAGCGTAACATTTCGTATTTATGTTGAAACATTCTGCCTCGCAACAAATGAAAGTAAAAATCTACTTTTTAATATTTACAAATAAATTATGATGTATATTGTATATATACTATGTTCTATCAAAAAAATTTTCATTTAGTTAAGTGCATAAATAAACATTTATAAAAATAAGAAAATAAAATATTTTTTTCCGGAATTTATTATGAGCACCAATACTTATTAACTGAAAGTATCTAACATTAAATTATAAATTCCACTACCATTAACTATGAAAAAAATACTAAATTATAATGTATTTCAGCTTGGAACGCGGAAACAAAAAAAAGTATACTAAAAATTATTAATTGCTTTCCTCGGGAATCGAAAAAAGGTATAATATTAAATATTCAAACTACTTACTCTGATTTTAAAGATAAAATATATCCTAGATATCATAAAGAGAAATTTGATTAAATTAGTTTGATTTATAACTTTTAAAAAGTTACGTTAGTAAAGAGAAATTTATATTTATGAAAAAAGTAATTGACATTTATAAGCCGCATTAATTTCGAAAAAAAAACTTTTTATCACTTAAAAAATAACTTTTTTCCTGGGGAATGAAGAAATGAGAAATCTTACATTCTTTTTTTTTAATTGATTAGGCATTAGTCTTCTCATTAATTATGCACTTTCAGAAAAATTGATTCTTAGAAAGTTTTTTTATTTTTTTCTAGTTTAGTTTTTTTAAGAATTTTTTTCTTTCAAATAAAAAATGTAACTTGTTCGTGAACTCTTGCTGATAAGAGTATTAAAAATGGGAATTTTATAATTAATGCCATTTTATATATTTAAGGGATAAACATGCAATGTTAGATTGCATTCTCGAATGTTTATATCGATTAAATTTTTTTCTCTAAGAATGCAAAACTATCCTAATTTTCACGAGAGGGCTCTTTTAGCTCCAAATATGTTGCGAGCTGTTTTATTAATATGTTATTACTCCATTTTATCTTAATTACCATCAGAAAAATATCGCAAAATAATATATTATCGTTAAACACTTTATTTATAATCGAAAACAATTCATGTTTAACATCTAAACAATTTGGCTAGAGGCTAGAAAAATGTGTACTAGCCACTTACTGTAAAAATATATTGGTGGCCGTAAAGCTGATAATACAGGCTAACCTTGAAAATACTATAAAAGTACAGGTCTGTCCGTAAATATTTTCTCTTAAAACGTTATGCTCGTTAAAGTTTTCTTTCGTTTGAGCCTTGACGATATTTCATACTCAAGCGAATCGTTTGCCGAATCAAGGCTAACCTTTTAACTATCTTTTCTGAAGAGAGAAATTGAAATTTGCGTGTATGTTCACCAATGTCAATGTGCCTTAGAGGGGAGCCAAATTTATAAAAAGTAATTAAAAATAAATTCAAGAGTAAAAATCTTTTCTCTTTCAAATATGTTTCATTTCCTGATTGCGGGCCCCATAACTTTTTCAAATATTTATACGTTTTACCTAAACATTAAATAGGATATCCATTAATATTTATGACGCCCGGTGGCTGAGCGGTAGCGCTTCGATCCTCGGGCCGAGCAGGTCCCTGCCACAGGTCCCTGGTTCGATCCTCGGGCCGGGCAGGGTTGACTCAGCCTTTCATCCCTTCAGTGGGTCGATAAATGAGTACCAAGCATGCTTGGGAACTAAACACTGGGGGTTCCGCGTTTGGCTGATCACCTGACCGGAACGTCTGCTTGACTAATTAATAGAAAAAGAATTAGTAAAAAAAAGATTCATTAAAAATGTTTCTTTATTTTTATGTAAAGCTATATTTTAAGAAAATATTAGATGTAGTTGATTGGAAATGACCTGTAAAATAATAAAGCATTTTAAGATTAATTCGAACATAAATATTATTTAAATAAATGCATCTATGCTCTCGTATCTCCAGAATTAATATTTTTTTCGTTAAGGCTATGAGAAAAGGAAACTCTGGTAACATGCTTATCTTTCTCGTCCTGAAATATCTTATTAATCCGTAACCAAAATGATAAGAAATCTCCGGGAAGTACAGTAACTATCTTATTGCATTTCGTAATATGGCTATCTTTAGTCAACAAGATGGAATATTACGCAAGAAGAACCAGTAAAACCTTTTGGTGTTTGATAAGAGACAATATACCATGCGAATCTGATTTCAAATAATGCCCAAATATAACCTGAATTCTTAATTAGATTTATAGTTGACTAGCATTGTTGATAACATTATAATCACAAATGTTAATTAACCATAATCTAAAATTGTAACTTATCAGAATAATTTATAAAAAATTTATATGGATTCACATTATTATTATTATTATTATTATTATTCTACCACTTGAGAACTTCGCTAAGCAAACTCCACTATATCAAATGCAATCATTTTTTGACAAAGAACAGATTGTTACCTTGAAATTAAAAATAAAAGAAAAAAAACATTCAACTAAAAGATCTCAAAAAAATTTTTGCATTTATACCAATTGAGTTTCTTAAATTAGTTCCCGATTCAATTGGTAGAAAATTTAAATCTAATCTATTTGGCTCGGTTACATTTGCTGGCTCATCTACATTTTTGCTTTTTAAATTCCTATTTTCTGTTACTATAAAAACTCGTTACATGTTTTTCGCACAAGAAATAAACAAATAATTTTGCGAAAAGATCTTTAGTAATTTTGTAATGTTTCAATTGCATATGAAGACTGGGCACAGTTTTACCCAAAGCTTATTTGAAAAGTAAATCAAATTTCTTTACTATATGATAATTGTAAAATTGCCATTAAGTTTACCATTTAAAATATATTAGTCATAAAATTTTGCGAAATAATGCAATTTCATAGAATTACCTTAAAATGAAGAACACTCTTGTTTCTTATAAGCCTAAAACTTACCACCACCAAACCACCAAAACAATTTTTTAATAAATCAGATACTTGCTCTAACTGTAACCAAAGACAAACCATAGAGCATCGTTTATATTATTGTGATCGGTACCGAACACTCCGAAAAAATTATTTCTTCCAAAAAACAGACCAACAAATTTTTGCAGACAAGGTTTGTAGAGAAATTATCAAGATTATCATTAAAACTACTCTTGAGGAACAAATGGAATTAATAAACAAAATTGACAATAACTAAAATTTTAACCTGCTTAATCTAACCACCTTGCCAAAACTTTTTTTTGGACCACATTGCCATTTTAGTGTTTTAATTTGACTTTTAACTTGACTTTGCATTTTATACATGCTTTAGGTTTGTTTACAACCTTTGGATTTTAATACATTTGGTATTTTACATTGCGATTGTATTTTATACATGGTTTTTAGATTGTTATACACCCCTTTTAACTCTTACCTTTTAGTATCTATTGGTATTTTGTCCTCTGTTTTTTTGTACTTTAATTGAATTTACTCTGCTTTACTTGTTGTTCTTCATTTTAACTACCTGTTACTACTTCACCCTCACTATTTTGGTTCCACCAGCAGGATTCAAGCTGGCTTGATTGGCTGGATCCTTTCAATGCCCTATTGGCAAGTGTATACATCTGTGATTTTGTCTTAGTTTTAACTTTTCAATTTTAGCACTATATTCATTTATGTCATTTTATCCTTTCACCTTTTGGCGGTTTTATGAGCTGTATTTACGGCGGTTTTTGGTGAATTGTTAGATTTTTTGTCTTGTATTAAGGGTTCCACCAGCTCTGGCTCACAGCTCACTCAGTTTTTACTGGTTGTCTCAGGGTTCACAATTTTTGTATTATATATATATATAATTTTTGTATTCTATTTATATGAGGGTTAATAAGTTTTGTATTGTATATATACATATAATTTTTGTATTTTATTTATATAAGGGTCTGTTGACCTTTTAAATGATTCATTGTATTTGGCGTATGGGCCTATTGGCCTAGGCCGCTGTATATATATTAAATAAGCCTAAAACTTGAAAGTATAATTAGAAATGTAATAATAACAGAGAAATATACTAAGAAAGGATAGTGAATAAATATTACAAATAAATATCGTTAAATGAAAAATAAAGAAGTTTTTATAGTTTGAGTTAAGCAAATAAGTCTACATCTTTGTTAATTAAAGAATCAAGTGGTTTTACGACCAATAAAAGGGACCGAAAAATAATTAACTATAATAGATCTTTTTACGTTATGAAGAAATTCAAAATTTAAAAAAAAGAATGGATGGAGGAACAAAGCACAAGATGAGTACTCGAAGAATGAATAATATTTCAAAGACAATAATAATAAAATAATAAATATTTAGGTAATTTTCGTGTGATAAGAAATCACCGGGAAGTACAGTAACTATCTTGTATCTCGTAATATGGCTTCTTATTTCAACAAGATGGAATATTAAGCAAGAAAAACCTGTAAAACCTTTTGCTGTTTGATAAGAGACAGCATATTACGTGAATCTGATTTCAAATAATGCTCAAATATAATCTGAATTCTTCATTCGATTTATCGTTGACTAATATTGTTAATCACATTGTAATCACAAATGTTAATAACTATATTCTAAAGTTATAACTTATCAGAACAATTTATAAAAAAATAGTATGGATTCACATTTTTATTATTATTATTATTATTGTTATTATTATTATTATTATTATTATTATTATTATTACAAAAGGGTTCTACCACTTGAGAACTTCCCTAAACAAACTCCACTATTTCAAACCCAATCATTTTTTTGTCAAAAAACAGACTGTTATCCTCTTGAACCTGGATCTATTCAGGGATTAGAAAAGTTTGCATGAAGAGTTTCTATTTCATACAGTCTTCAGTTGGTGAACCAGGATAACCCAAGAAAAAACTAATAGATATAGATGGCATAACCTCATAGGAAAACCTAACTCTCTCAAGCAGATATAGATGGCAGCATAACAACTCTGCTTATCACCATCCGACTAACTGGGTGACAAACTCTAATACTAACAATTTCTTTTGGATGTGTGAAAGGTATTTCGGGTACCTCTCTTATAGGGTTTCTGAAAAATTCAGCGTTCTTTCTCAACATTTTTAGAATAATTTTAATAATTAAATTAAGTTGGAAATGGCTGAAGTAGTTGGAAGTTATTTTTTCTATTCGGCATATTTGAAAATTTTTATTCTCTCTCTCTCTCTCCCTCTCTCTATCTTTTTCTTTTTTTTTAAGAAAGCACAAACGAAATTAGACAATATAACACCTTTACTTAACATTTTTTTAGAGTGATGAAAAAATATATTATACAAATCATACATCATGCTTGTTTCTTAACTGCCAGCAGTTGTACTTTTTAAAGATTTTTTTCCAGTGGTTAAGAAATAAAAATTTAAACAATAACTGTAAGAATCAACTTTTTAAATTTCTCTAAAACCACATCAATGATTATCAGATGATTCATATACGTTTAAAATAATTAGATGTAATTCTAGTGTGCAAGAGCATTTTAAACTTCTTTTCCAGAACGTTTATTTACAACTTGCATTTCTTAAGAGCTGCTCTTGATGATAACCATGGTGTCACCATATAACAAAAAAAATCGCCTACAATTGCTCTTTACTTACAATAAAATATTATTGCATGTAAAGAATATTTGTAGGCGATTTTTTTGGTTATTCGATTTGGTCAAAATAGAAACTTCATTCTGCAAAATAGGAATTCCCCCTTCTCCCAAAAATATAAGTTCAAAATGCCCCTGATTACCAGACAATATCTATAAGTATTTTGTCACACAGATATTGTAATCAAATATGTACTGACAAAACAAATTCCGCATTCACAAATATTCCTTCATAATTCTTTAATATATCAAAACTACAAGTATAAAGATACATCACAGCAGTACCTCAATTGTTCATTCCAGTTATCGATATCTAGTTATTGAAAAGAAAGAATTCTTAACAAGGTTCCACAAATAAAATGTCAGCCATCAATTTTCCCCCCAAAACGACCGGTAAACGACAGAACCATAAAGAAACTTTTGGCATGGATTTCTATCTAAGATGTTCTGAGTTTATTTTTTTTTCTGCTTTTAGTTATGTCATTGAACGCAAACAAACCACAATAATAGAAAAGGATTTATTTCTTGAGCGGGAATGGCAACAACAAAATCGTCGTTACTCCTATCATATCTTCCCCAACGATCCATGTTGTCATACCGCAGAACAGAAGATTTAAGAAATCCAGTTTATGTACCGTAAAGGTATCCATTCAAAGAATCGTTATTTAGCGATCGTAAAACTGTCACTTTTAAGTGCTACGATGCTTGCTGTTTTCACAGACAACGACGATCAATAAGTGTTCCCCTCCTTATTTATTTATTTTTTTTTTTGTTGTTAATTTTACCATTTACGCTTCCTCGTGTACTCCAAATGTGTGATTTGTAATATCTAGTTTGCTAAAAAATTTTAGTATAAAAATAGAAAAAAATTTAACACGCGTGTAACACTTATCGCGTACAGAAGCATTAGCAAAATTGAGAATTACGAATTAATGCTTTGTATTATTCAGTTAAATGATACTGGAGAGACATAACTAAAGTAATTAAATATAGAGGAAACAAAAAGAGTACTGCAAGTGTTTTGGCATGCGTTTCGTTTCGTTAAAATATAGACATTATGCATAAAATATGACCCCTAGACTTTCCGGAAATAATATGTAACTAAGTTTCAAATTTTGCTTCACAATATTTTTGTGCTAATGTTTGTAACCAAAACAATTCAACTTAATTTTTTTTTCTAACATTCATTGGTATTTCTCTTAATTTTTTCGCCCCGGTTTCAAATAAAACTGTTAGCCACTTATTTCTATTACACAAACTACATGAATAATTTCGGTAAATATATAACTAGTGTAATGTGCAAAACAGACGCCCGGTGGCTGAGCGGTAGCGCTTCGCGCTGTCGTGCCACAGGTCCCTGGTTCAATCCTCGGGCCGGGCAAGGTAGACTCAACCTTTGATCCCTTCAGTGGGTCAATAAATGAGTACCAAGCATGCTTGGGAACTAAACACTGGGGGTTCCGCGTTCGGTTTACCACCTAACCGGAACATCTACTTCTGCACCCCAGAGCCCAAGGTCAAGAAAACTGAGATGGGCACAGTAGGCCTTGGCAGTCTATGGGCTGTCGCGCCACTGAGTTTAGTTTAATGTGCAAAACAAGTCCGATCCCGTTTTTATTTACTCCCTAACGCACAGGAACATCTTTGCTGCACCCATTTAAAACCTTCTATTTTACCATTTCTAAGGGTTTCAGTGCTATGACGTTGAAAAGATGGAGCTGCCGTCAACATATGAAGAGAAGACTAATCCATTAGAAAGAAAAGAAGAAACAAAATTATTTAAAGAAAAAAACTAATTTTTCATTTCGTACCGTTTAACAAATTTATAATTCGTTAATGAATTGATTTCATTACATTGCGCTCTCAACGCAAATAACTTTTCCACAGAGACTCCCATGCATTGTCTGACGCTATACACATCTAGGAATTCGGTCATGTCCAGTATGCGATCTTGCTCTTCTAAACAGGTTCCAGCATAAAACTCTATAAAGACTTATTTTCTAATAATTTTTGCGGGACATGTTAACAAGCCTCAAGATTGCAATTCAAGTAAAATAGTTTAAAGTGAAGTGTGTATCACGATGACGAAGACAAGACTCGAAACTTAATGGCTGTAAGAAATATATTCGCTTTATTGTCTAAAATAGTCGCTCAGCTTCGAAAGGTTAATGGTCTTGTGAGTTAGTTGTTTAACTTCAGTTGTTAGTTGTTTAATTGCACTACTCCCATACAGAGTACGGGATGAATAGTGTTTCATTCAGAAGTCTGTGAACAATGTCGCAATCCCACACAAATTCTGGAGGAAACTTCCAATCTCGAATCAAGTCGAAACAGTAACTGGAATAAGAGAAAGAGTTGTTGTAGTGTAACCATCTACAATGAATGACATAAAACACAGATTAAGAAGTCTGTGAGCGATATCGTAATCCCATACAAAATCTAAGGAAAGCTTCCAATCTCGAGTAAGGTGAACCAGTAACTGGAATATGAGGAAGAGTTGCTATAGTGTCACCATCTGCAGTAAGTAACACAGATTAAGAAGTCTGTGAGCGTTGTCGCAATCCCATACAAATTCTGAAGAAAGCTTCCAATATCGAGTCAAGGCGAAACAGTAACTGGAATAAGAGAAAGAGTTGTTGTAGTGTAACCATCTACAATGAGTGACATAAAACACAGATTAAGAAGTATGTGAGCGATGTCGCAATCCCATACAAATTCTGAAGAAAGCTTCCAATATCGAGTAAGGTGAACCAGTAACTGGAATATGCGGAAGAGTTGCTATAGTGTCACCATCTATAGTAAGTAACACAAATTCAGAAGGCTGTGAGCGGTGTTGCAATCTCATGCAAATTCTGAAGAAAGCTTCCAATCTCGAGTAAGGTGAACCAGTAACTGGAATATGAGGAAGAGTTGCTATAGTGTTACCATCTATAGCAAGTAACACAGACTCAGAAGGCTGTGAGCGATGTCTCAATCTCATGCAAATTCTGAAGGAAGCTGCCAATTTCGAGTCAAGGCGAATCAATGACTGGAATATTAAGATGAGTTGCTACAGTCTTGCCATCTATAATGTCACAAAAATACACTAAAATTCGTAACCTAAGCAGAGAGGGATATAGACACGCTTTTATATCATGTCCAGTTCTTATAGGGCTGAGATATATATAGTAAATGCAGAGGACGAAATCATGAGTCCAAAGATAAGTCTACAGGATAAGTCTTAGTAAGGAAATTTGAAATTCGCGCAGCCTAATAACTAATTTGTTTCACGAAGCGCTTACAGTGAATGAAAATATTTCAAAAATGCTATACTTCCCACATAGCACAAAAACATATATCAAAACACATGGAAATTAATGTTAAAATAATAATAATATAAATAGGAAATTTTGTTCCGTGTGGATAATCTGTGAAGAAATCACGTGACCTTTTAACAAAAGAAGTTGAATCATATAACTTTTAGTCAGAGAGTTTAATTTATACTTCCTTCTCAGCTCTACAACTCACAGTAAAAATTGATTTCTTGTAAGAACTGTCTTGTAATTATTTGAAGACGAAGCGAAATTAATTACACGAAATGAGGAAATGACAAAGTTCGGTAAATTAATCTGCCAAACGAAATGTTTCGGTCTGCTCAAATTACCAAAAGAAGTAATAAGTCAATCTCCTTTTCATGTCAATATCTAACTTTTCGAGAAAGATAACATTGACGGAAAGATACAGGCGGAAAAGATAATTGCATCCGTGAAAAGCGAAGTAACATAATATTTTCTTAAATTCATTTATCTTATATCTTCAATTTGCGAGCAAAATTATTTCTCTCTTGTAATAGGTTCCACTAAAGAGTGGCTCGTAAACTAAAAATTTCCGTGGCAATTTGTGGTATTTGAATATTTTTCTAAATTAAAAACTACGCTATGAAATATGAACTTCACTCTGAATCGTTAATTTAAGTTTAAAATAAATGTTTATTTTTTTTTGCACGATTTCACTTTCGTTGTAATTAATTAATCATAGATAATGTAACATGAGAATTAAATTAAAATTCCTCTGCCATCTAAAAAAAGTCTGCATATTACAGTCGCGTAGAGAAGATAGTTATTAGAGGTTTATTAAACAAAAGGATCCCTAAAATCAACAATTTTGTTAATTTTATAGTTTTGTATAAGATAATTATTACACTCCCTATACTACTACATATATCTAGTCATAGGCATTAGTATGATTTGTTAAGATTAGAAAATATATAGCCATTGACCCAAGAAAGAATAGAATAAAGCTTAAATAAGCTTATAAAGCATTGAAAATAGAATAAAGCTCATACTAATACAATGTCTATCTAAAAAAAAATTAAATAGGTCATTAATTACAGATTTTATTACCCCTGATGGGTTTTCAACGAATCAGATACGACGACATTTTATTGCTCAAATTGAATATTTGCCAAATATTATCTTCGATGTGATCAGTTGAGTTGTCAGCTCATTCCTAGTAACTGAGGCTGGCTAATTGAAAGCAGCTAACAGTCACCGTGTAAGCGAATTCGGTTATAATAAAGTACACAACTTTTGTTAATGGGACCAAATGATGAAGATCTATCATAAATGTACCCATAACGTTTTTTACTGTAAAAAATAAGAATAGTATTTAGTTGGTGCTTTCTTATACTGGATGGTAAGCGTGAATTAATCCACGGTTAAGAGATGACATTGAACTTAGTAAAGTATACTAATTAATCAATCAGTAGCGTCTCCTGTCACTTGCTACAAAATGATGATGGTGGCCCAATGACTAAGAAGTCCGACTTTGCCGTGAATAGAAGGATGTGAAATAAAACTCATGTTCCATTATGCTTTTATAATGAGTTTTCTGAACGTAAATAGAATATCACTCTGATCTTTTTTATATAAAACTAAATTCAGATTTCCTTTCACTAGGAATTTTTTTTAAAAAAATGCATTTTTCAGCAAGCTCAAAAACTAATTTTTCGACATTTGTGTTCTTATTAATTCCTCACATACTGTGAATTATGCTTGCAAACTATTAAGATTGGCACTCAGTGAAAATTCGACCATTAAAACAAAAACTGTTAAAAGTAATGTCTGTTTTTTTATACATGTTTATTTATTGCTGCCCTCTTACGAGGCTTCCTTTTCTTCTGAATAGAAAGATATTTTTTTTTTTGGAAGCTTGTTTCAAAATCAATCTTTATTGGATGAAGCAATTGAATTAACTTCAATTACAATTCCTAAGAGTAGTAAGATTTCTTTTATTCCTAAGACAACGATTTATTTTTCCTACCCGAAAATAGTTTTTCTTGTCTCCCATTGACACAGCCTTTTTCTATTCATTCCATTGTTCTCCAGCGAAGAAAAAAATTACTCGTAATTTGTTTTATTAAATTTAATTACAATGGGTGGCAGAAGAGTATGAATAATGTCCTTAAGCTATTTTCCATTACATAAAAGCTTTCACAATTAGAATGACTAAATTTAGGATTTTAAACATGATCTCAATGGACAAACACAATGCAAGAGGTGAATGAATTTTAAAGGATAAAATTTTTAAAACATTCACAATACGAGATTTAAAACATTCATTGATCATCTAGGGCAGGGGATTCCAACCACTAAATCAAGAAGACTTTTTTCAGTTATATTTCATACATACCCGTCGTGTATGATTCGACGCGTTCCGCTGCTCAAACCAGAATCTTTTTTTCTTATCAAGTTACCAAATTAGTTACAAAGCTCGTCCAAGATGTCGCTGCTAAGAGAACCTATAAGACGAATAACGAAATAACGGCTACTTACAGTAACAGCGTAGGATAGACTGAAAATAATACCGAAATAGACCCATGCAAATATTTTAGTTGGAATAGTTCTACATACGTCAGAAAATATAATTTTATATTCTTTCCAGCTTTAAGTCGCGGTGGCTCAGGGAACAGAGCACTCCTCCCTCCATCCAATGAAGTAAACGAATCCATGCGATGGTTGATCGACACGAATTCTGCTCTCGGCTTCCCTTACCAGCCTCAATGCTGACCTAAAATATCTTCTTAGAACCCATTAACAATGAAATGTTTCCGAGGTTTTCCTCTTCAAGTAACGTAAATACGGGTGAGTAAAATAAAATAAAAATCTTCCTCTTAGGCTTTTTTGTCCAATGCATGAACCAAGACAATTATCTTAGAGGTTAGATTCAAAACTAATAGGCTACGGATTCGCTGAGAGTCGCAAACATTAAAAATGGGTCGGTTGCTTTACTTGATTATAAAATAAAATTAAATTTTTCAGATAGTAGCGCTATTTGTAGAAATTTAGTATTTAAATTAATTTAAATACTAAATTTAAAACTTGGTGAGAACAAAAACTGATTTCAAAGCAGAACGCAGCAAATCATACATTTATTTCATCAGCTATTTTTCTTTACTTTTATAATATTTTTATGCTTAATATTTTCATGCATAATATTTTTATGCAATCTTAAACTGATATTTTGAAATTTATTAAATTTTAATTTAACATATTCTTCACCAAAACCAAAGCAGTGGAATTATTTTAATTTAAGACACGTTGCTGGCTCTTTGGCAAACAAAAAGGAGGTAGATCAATTAAGACAGATTAGAATTTACAAATGATTTATGATAAAATTTAAAATCGAGCACAGAACCTCATACTTCAAATTTGAAGTATAATCTAAGCCCCAATAAATCACTTCATCTAGATACGATCCATCAAACAGAATTAATAGAGAACAATATGAATTCTATATATATTTACCATATGTAGAATGCATATTCTTTGTAATGTACACGGTATGGAAATTAATTCATTATTATTATCAATAACTAACTAATGTCCAAATAAAATTTCTGAAATATTTCGCATATTATAACATAATTTAGTAAAATATATATTTTCTTTTATTTGTAAAAAAAATCTGAAGAGGTGGAGCGTAATTCATTTTTTTCAAATTTCGAGTAAAAAAAAAGTATTTTTGCAACTTTATTTTTACATAACTTTTCTGGGCACTAATTAATAAACTAAATTTAACACAGCCCTCCTGACATTACGAAAATATACTTTTTAATTCCGCATTGCGATTAAAATAAAAGTCTCGTGACCTAAGGAACACTTAATACACTATCTACCAATAAATATTTGGACACGAGTGATAGAAGAGAAAAACAAACTTTATTCATAATCAATAGTTGGTAGAGCCTCCACGAGAAGCAAATACAGCGTGAACTCTCCGGGGCATACTTTCCACAAGTCCTTGAGTGACGGCTAGTGGTATATTCTTCCACTCGGCCTGGAGAAGACATGTAAGTTACTTCACCGATTTTGGACGGGTAGTACACCCCTTGATTCGGCGATCCAACTCGTCTCAGAGGCTCTAAATAGGGTTCAGGTCCGGGCTCTGGGCAGGCCAATCCATTCAATTAACCCCATTGGCACCATACCAAGCCTTGGTGACCCTAGCAACATGACAGCTAGCATTGTCGTCCTGGAAGTAACAGGGGTCCACCCCGTAAAGCTGCCACAACGTAGGAAGCACGCTGTTATCCAAAATTGTGCAGTAGGCATCGGTGTTGAGCTTACCATGAATGGGGACCAAGGGTCCCAATCCATACCAGGAGGGTGTGACGTATCTCAGGACCGCAGATATAGTCATTTGCATAGGTATCCAAATACTTATTGGTAGACAGTGTAGTTCTGTCATTAATAACATGCAATAAAGAATTAAATGCCGATAAATTCGTTTCAGCTCATGATGCATTACTGAAACTATCCATAAAAAGGACTTTAGCAATAAGGTAGGTAGGTAGGTATTTTATTTACGTCGTACTGGAGCTGCACAATAAGCTATTGAAGACGATTTGGGAAACAACCCTGAGGATGATCCGAAGACATGTCATCGCAATTTTGATTCTTTGCAGAGGGGATGGTTCCTCTTTGGTAGCCCGACGACGACCTGCGCGCGAAGTCATGCACTTTACGGTAGAACAGTTAAACGAAGATCGATACCACGCAACCTCAGTCTCTACGCAAGCTGATAAACGTGGTCAGCCATCCGCTTACTGACAGCAGTCAGTGATGCTTGATGCGCAGCAACGTTCCCGTTTTTTATGAGTTTCGATCAGATTCATGTCAAAAACAAGTTTCCATGAAAAAAGTTGCCTGATTTCAATTTTTGACAACACTTCGGTATATTTATAATAAAAAATTTTATAAATATTAAAAAATTGTAACGTAATGTTAAAAAATATCTAACAAATATAACATAAATATTAAAAAATTGTTCAGCTTAGAGTATAACAAGCTTTGTTGAAATCTCAATTAATTAAATCGAATTTTTCTCTCAGAATATTTAAAACTGATCTGAACATAATAAAAACATTTTTTAGTTTTAAATTAAAACCATAACTTTTCAGATCCTAAAACTTTAAATTAAAAATTCTTCTCTAGACAATGAACTACTTTTTTTTCTCGTTATTATTTTTCTTATGATCGACAATACTGGAAGATAATATTAATTATATAACTCATTATGTCTTAAGATTTAATATTGTTAATATTAAAATTGCTAATTGAAAAAAAAATTTACGATTGAACTAATTATGAATTTTCCCAAATCACTTTAATGTAAAATTTCACCTAATCAAGAACATTACATAAATTTCGAATTGTCCTTGTTATATACAATTAATGTTTTTTTTACAGAAAAAATTTAAAATAAAAATTAAATAATAATAAATCTTTTTAAATGAATAATATTTTTGGAACACGGAATCCTTCCCTAAAGAGTTAGCCAAATCCAAAATCCTTCTAATGTAAAATTTAGTCTTACCCATGAAATTAAAAATAGAAATTACGTAATAATAAATCATAGGAATTGATCGGTGAAATAATATTTTTGGAACAAAACTTTCCTACCGAATCCAAAATCTTTCTAAAGGAAAATTTTGTCTTATGCAAAACATTAATTCAATTGTAAAGCGTCATTACTTTATAAGATATAATGTCCCTTTATAATAGAAACGAATTTTAAAATACCAATTGCCTAATAATTAACCACATGAATTCAATCGTAGAAACGGAAAAACAAAACGATTCAAACGTCTAATAAAAAATATTTATTCATAAAAAATCACGGCAATCATAGATAATAGTAATATATTGTTATTATCTTGTATGAAAAAAAAAATTTAAAAAACATTACGTAACGAGAAATGTTTAAAGAATTTTTTTTTCTAAAATTGACCTTTGATTAAACTAATTATTTAATACTGAAACTAACATTTTGAGTCTATTGAAGTTAATGCAAATTTCCAACTCTCATTAACATTACCACAAAAATATAAGTATAAGTATAATCTTTTAGTACCGGCTTATCACACCAACAAATTGTCGTTCCCATAGTTACCGGGGAAATTATAGAGCCTTTTATTCCACAAAAAATATAGCGAAATAAAATATGACTTAAAATCGATCAAACTTGACACGTCTTTCATGTAACACGAAAGTGAAAAGGAAATCAAAATTAAAAGTTAAGTGAAAAGATTTTCAAGAAATTTTTTCTTATATTTAATTCAATAGAATTGTATAGCTCATTCATTGTCGCGACTATTCAATTAACAAAATCAATTTTCAACTCTATTTTTAAGTTGCTTTATTTTTCTAATCACAAATATGCTTCGTTTACAGGGTTATATTACAGTTTCATGGTCTTTTTGGTGATTAAATTGTCCCCGAATTATTTAAAATTTAATATTTATAACGCGGGGATGGCGTTGTTTTTGACTCTATCCATAACTCGCCAACTTTGGATCTCTTTCATTGCTCCTATTGTCTATGTCTAACTATTCATTCACTGATAATTCAAAATTCTTAGCGTTAGGGCTACGGGGATTGGATGCCGAAGTGCCCCTCCGTTCGACCATAAATAATTACAAATATCATCATTTTTAAATAAATCTATTCGTCTCTATAAAGGGTGAAGCTGCTTATTATTTCATTTTTATTTATATGGCCATATTTTGTTCGTTTTAAAAATATTCCCTAAATAAAGTGATTTTTTTGGGTGTATCTTTTTTTTTCCTTTTTTTATTATCGACGTTGAACAGCCGACCAAATTTTAAGTTTACGGCAACCAATGTTCAATTCCGTAACCTTGTAATTTTAAATCCAATACAGAAGACAAGGAAACTTCAGGATCAAATATTGTGAGAAATTTGGCTTCGTGGAGCACTTTTTTGATGAAATTATCCATCATTTGTCTTACAGGGAGAGGAAAACCACGAAACCTTCCCACGGTTAGTCGGACGGCAAGGGGACTCAAGCCTCCGCCGTCTACCACTAAGGATATTCATACTTCAGCACTGTGGTCGGTGCGAGCCGGATTCGGAATTCTTATCGACCAACCATCGCTGGGATTCGAACCCGGTTCAAATAATTGGGAGGCGAAAGCTCTGTCCTCTGAGCTCTTTGTATCTTTGGAGTTATCCCTCTTACACAAGGAACACTGTCTCAGAAATCATCACTATTACAACCAATTCTTCCAAAAAAAAAAACAAAAAAAAACTGGATAAATGTTTCCACAGGTTGGTTCATAGAAAGTGTTAGGAAAATGTGAATGGAGTATTAATACTGTTTTTTATGCTTAACAAAGATTAGCAGTTAAAAAATTAAAAAAACATAGTAAAAAATCTTTTCGAACTGTTAATTACTATTCATTATTTTTTAGGACTGTTTCAAAAAAATATTTCGCTGTCTTTAAATCTGTTTTAAATTGCCATTATACATTGTTAGATACATCTCTAAATAATTTATTTTTAATAACTCCTGGTTTACGTTAATGGCTTCGCTAATTGTGAAGCCTCAAAATTTGTCATTTCAAAAAATTTTAATTAACATAACTAGATATCAAAAATTTGTGAAAAACTAGGGTCCGGCTTGTTGACCACCGTCGTCTTTCAGATAGATGGATACCAGATAGATCTGGGAAGTAAAGGTGGCTTATAAGCGTTAACTACTTTACAGCAATCATGTCCTTGGTCAAAATTGTATAGTTTCTATGAAACCCATTGCCTACAACAAGCAGTTGGGAGGGGGTTAACTCTTCTTTTAGAAATCAAATAGATCCTTGAGTAAGCTTGTTATCGATTTTGGGTCACAGCTTAAAAACTGATCGGAATCTGTTCATACTTAACAATTCGTTGNAATTTTCATGATCATCTGTCTTTTGATAAAATAACAACAGGACATAAGAAAGTAGAGCAATAACGTAGTCCTGAAAAATATTTTTAAGGACAGAAAAAAATAAATTCCGATTTCCGTCTTCGGGTCAGTCTTGTTTCCGTCTTACTTCCGGCCGCGGACATTTTCGAAAGACGGAAATCCGTCCTGGGGACGGAAGACTTGCACCCATGAATGAGTCACATAAATAATAGAATGAGTAACATGCTAAATATACACATATTGAGCAAAATATTTTATAAAAAATCAACTGCAAAATCCAATCCTACCTTTAAAATCACAATCAATTTTTTTTTAAATTTTTTTTTTTTTCAAATTTATTTTTGGTAATAATCGCATTTGTCATTTCATATAAGTGGACGAATGAGCATCAATAATATTTTTAGATCTGTCTAAAGACTTAATTGATTCTTGAATCTTATAAAATTTAATAGAATACTCACCTGAATTTATAAGTTCTTCTTCAATTTCGACATCTGTAACATATTTTTTCGTTAAAATTTAACGATAAATTTTATAGTCTGATTGTTTAAGAATTCTAAATTTCGTCTATGAATGCTTGAAATCTTACCGAAATATCTGTTCTATTTGAAGATTCACCATACAATATTTAAATTAATGAATTATATTCTTGAGTGAACACTGAAAGTAAATTCCATAATTCCAACCATTAGCATGACGCATCAATGTCAAATTTTGCAAACGGTTTCAAATAATAAATTCCAGCTTGTCGGATTTTTTATTCCATGATAAATTTTAAAGTTTGATTGTTTAAGAATTCTAAATTTCGTCTATGAATGCTTGAAATCTTACCGAAATATCTGTTTTATTTGAAGATTCACCATACAATGTTTCAATTAATGAATTATATTCCTTAGTGAACACTGAAAGTAACATTCCATAATTCCAACCATTAGCATGACGCCTCAATGTCAAATTTTGCAAACGGTTTCAAATAATAAAATCCAGCTTGTCGGTTTATAAATACTAAAGTATGAGATTAAATACCAAATACGCAACGACGATTTAACGCACACAACATTTGCATTCATATAGATAAAACATGAAAACACTTAACGAAAAGCACAAAACATAACATTCTATGAAAAAAAGTTTTTAAAAAAGAAATCGATGCCATTCACAATTCACTGTTCTTAAAATCACCAAAACTAACACCGTGGTGGCCGATGATATCAATTCCTACAATAACATTGCAGATAATTAAACATACATAATGAGCAAAATACGTGCGTGCAAAATGAACAAATTATGGTCTGGTATTTATTTTGAGCAAAAATGTAACATGTTCCTCATTGTCTAATTTCTTTTTTCTTTCTTTCCTGTGATGTAATAACTTTATTTCTTTCAACAGATCAATCCAAACTTATAAACAATATCTTTAAATACTCTGTAACGGTTTCAAATTTGTTATATTTGCTAATCAAGTGAAATTTAATATGGATTTATAATTATTGATAAAACATCAACATCTGCATAGTTTTCGGTTCGTTCCAACTAAATTTTTTTTTTCTGTATTTTATATATGCCGGTCATCCAGACATCTAAGGTTATTAGCAAACACCCTAAGGAACTGAATGCGATTCCCTATAATGAAAGTCTTAAGTAAGCAAACTCACGAGCAAACATCGGAAATTATGAATCCTTCGCAAGATATTGAATGCCTGGGGCCCCGCAGAGGCGTTTCTTTCGATTCAATAATTCTTGCGTTTACTTTTGCTGAAGCATAGCAATTTTTTTTTTATTATTTTCTTTCTACCTGTCATAAAAAGTTGTAGAACATACATCTGAACATGTACATAGATTACTAAAGTTTACCTAAAAGAAAAAGTAAAGCTAGCATCTTTCTTTATGCTTTTCCTTCGCAACAATACGTTAAGAATGAACATTTGCGACCTGGAGATAAAGCATGGTAAAGATAAATACAAGATTTTTTTTCTTCTTCTTTTTAATTAAAAGAAGATGAAGATGAAAAACAAAGACAAGTAATTACGATAAAACAAAGTTTTAATTTATCGTGACTTTGTTCAGACTTCCTTTTTTTTAAAATAAGTAATCAGATTTTTAAATAAAGAGAATTTCATAAAAAAAAAGAGTATTTTTAATTACAATATTTTTTTATGAAAGTACTAGTTATCTAGATTGAATGAGTCTAAAAAATAAAAATGAAAAATCCGATAAACTTATTGACAATTTATGGATGGCAAGTAAAATAGCTTGGTAGTCAGAAATTTTTTACCAAAATAAAACATAGAACAATCAATGTTAACAAACGAATTTTTAAATTAATGTCTACTAATGGGCTGCGCCCCCTGCTCGCTGACGCTCGCCAACCCCCGAAAATTGCTACTCAATCTTATATGGTCTATTCTATGGTCTATCAAAATTCTAAGAATTCAAAACAATTATTCAAATCCATATAACAACTTTTTTTTTTTTTTAAATTACATATTTTTAGTAAATGCTAAATCAGTAAAATAAATTTGAATTCAAATAAATGACATGTGCTATAGTATAAAATCTTAAAGCGTAACAGCACGACTGAGACTCATTTTTCAATGAATAACTAATAACAATAATAAAACAAATAAATTCGCGATATAAATCAAAAATCGTCAAATAAATTCGTAATATATAAATTCGTGAAAAAAAGCGCTTTCGACAAAATATTATGAATGGAGATCTATCGACAAAGACTACTCACTCCTGCCTAGCTTAAGGTTATTTCAGTTTCCGTTTTTAAAAGCGCTATATGTTGAGCCACCTCAGCTAGATTTGGCATGTGACATTTTCAGCGGCAATCATTGGTCGATTTTCTAGCTTTGCCATTCGGGGAGTTGTAATGAGGCTTTTTTTGTCGCCGTGTAAGAGAAATATATATATATAGATTATTTACTCAAATTAATATGCACTATGCAGTTGGGTGAATATAACTCTATTAAGACAAGATAAATTAGTTTTACACATTTGTTAAAATTAGTTAGGAGTTATAAAAATTAGTTAAACATATGCATAGTACGATGACAATTCAATAATGCATAAACTTTTAGCTTGTGCATAAAAGATTGCTTATTGAACTTCATTTTAACACACAACAAATATAATCCATATCATGTTCACATGACAAAAGATCAGACAAAATCGGGATGAGCTTCGTTTGAAACCGCATAACTCAGCCTCTGGTCATTGACGATAGATTCGGCTATATCCACAAAATATCCCAACTCTTGTCCAAAATAATGATAATTACTTATAAAAGAGATAAGTGTTAATACAACTCAGCTAAGATAGTGTCATATAATGATTTTATTTTAATTTTTTTTTAACATAGCCTTTTATTAATACCTATATCATTCAACTTTTTTCAACTAACTAAAGCACATTTTAATTATTTTTAAATTAATGAGTGGTTGTGCTCTAGGCTGTTTTTTTTTTTTTTTTTTTTTTTTTTTTTTTTTTTTTTTTTTTTTTTACGCAGTAAATTTCAGATCGTTCCGCGATCTGAGTTGGCTTATACAAAGAAAATTTATCCCAACTTTAATTCATATTTTCAAAATCCTTTTCAAAAATGAAATAAAAAAATCTGCACATTAAGTCTAGATTTCTTCGTTTTTTTTTTTTTTTCCTGCGATTTAGAATCTCCATACATTCTGTCATTCGAATCACATTTTGAAAGAACCGTGTACTGGGTGTATTCACCAATGGAAAACTGGGGGTTGAGAGTTCGATCCTGGCGACAGATTAAGCAATCGCTGCGTGTACGCAGCAAGGTACAAGTTAAATTTTTCGCTAGTTGTGGCGTGATAGTTCAGAGAGATGGATAGCAGCTCAGGTGCTGCCCACGGCGTCTGAGCGAGATCAAAATCATGCAGCATTCCTCTCACGGCTGTTAAAAAATAAGAACCCTGAAAAAAAGGCTACATGTTTGGCTAAGGTTGGGAGATAGGCGTGTACAGCGTACCAAGCGCTTTTGACCTTAAAAACTAATAGTTATTTTAAATTTTTAAATTCTTTGTCAATGTCAATAGGGAAATAAAAAAAGTATGCATATTAGGAGTGTCTCAAATTGATGTTTAAGGAAGAAAAAAAACGTAATCGCAATCTTCCGTATCACTTTTGACGAAGAGGGTAGTAAAAATATCAAAACCAGTTCGATTGCCTGGAGAAATGTTGAAGCGTTTCTATGAGTAACCTTCTCCGTTTCCTCTCGGAATTGAACAATTTTCAGTAATTTTTAATTTCACCTTCATTCGTTCGCATCATGTTTTACTTAATTTTTTTTTTCCTCCTTTAACTAAGAACTAGCCATCCTCAGATCACTAATTTGTTACTTTAGTTCTGACAAGAATCATAAATTTATATACTAAGAGCGGAGGTTTCAGAACTCCCTGCTTGATAACTTTCAAATACAATAATTTTTGTATGCTAGATTAAAAATACTCTATAAATAAAATTTCGTATGAAACAAAACCTTGCCTTTTAAGGATAAGTTGTATGTGTGAAATATTAATTCCTGCTAAATTAAAAGTCCCCATAAATTTTATAATTGGGAATTTCTGTTGTAAATCATACAAATTAAAAAATAAATGTCTCCTAAGGGGCACAGAGAAAAAAGTCTCTTTGCCGACGCATTTTAATTTTTTTGGTTCATTACATAAACAAAATTCTCAATATTAACAAGTATGTATTTTTAGTTCAGCTTTCTTTACTTCTTTTACTTACATACTTATTTGATATCCAACTAATTTTTGCATTAAAAAAAATCACTTCAATTTGCTATCTTAAAATTCAAACATTGCAGAGGAAATATTTTGTTAAAAATTTAATTTTACAATAAAAATTATTTAACGTTACAAAAAATAAATAAACCATGAAGTAAAAATTTAACTCTTTCCCTTTTATTTTGAACAACTTTTTTGATTAAAAACATTAATAACTACAGTAGACTAGACTGAGACTTTTTACAAGAGGCAAGAGGAAAAATAAGCTTTTGTTGTCATCAATAACACTGAATGGTGCTTTCAAAAGTTAGCTGCAAAGTAAGAAAATGAAGTGAAACAGTAGCTAAGTGGTCAACAAAAGCTCTTTCATTTGAAGTACGTCCCAAGATTCTTTAATATTGAATTTTTCTTTTGTAAGAAGGAAGAGAACTTAGCCGGAGGTCGCCCACACATAACTTTATATACATAAAGAGTTAAATCTTTGATGCAGATGAGACACCGATGCCCTTTTGATTTTTTTCTGGCGCTCTAATTACAAGCAAAAAATATTTTTGCATTTTTCATTATAAAAGACAGTCTAATAATTAACTTAAAAAAATCTGTTAGATTATCGGAATTATATTTGTACTAAAATATAAAAAATAAAGTAGCTTGAAATATTTTCTTTTTATTCACATTCAAAAATTTATCAATAGATGGTGTTGTAAATTAAAGAATTTTTAATGATATATAACTATTTATCTTATATCTAAATAACTGCATATAACGGCAAATTTGAAAAATTATAATTATGATTTTGCTTTTAATGCATAAAAAGTTACTGGTGTTTCGAGCTGCATTTCATACCTATAAATTATTAAAATACTACATAATATTTTTCACTTATTTTGACCAAAATTAATACAAAATAATTAAAAAATTATAGAAAATATGTTTAACAAAAATTCTCAATCAAAGGGTTAAACATAAAAGTGAAATGATATTGCCATAACATTGCTCACTTTCAAAAAAAATAATAATTTACAAAACGGGAGGCAAATTTTCAGCTAGTTATAAACATACAAAATCCGTATCTTTATTAATGGTGACACAGGAACTTGTTGTAACAGCGAAATTCTCGAAATTGTAATAGCATAATTTGTTGTAATAGCGGAATTTGTAACAAACTTTTTCTGTTAATACAATAAAATGAAAAGAGGAAGAAAAAAAGGCAAGAAGTAACAAAATCAAATATTTATTTTCACATATCTTCAGTGAAAAAGCATATTCACTCTCTATATCAATGTCACATAATTTTTTTTTGTCCTCAACAAGGCAAGTGATGACACAACACCTGAATGAAAAAACATGACTAAAAATTAAAGTAATTCAATCAAAGTGCGTGTAACGTATTATTGCCTGAATATATATAATATATACACATGCAAACATATATAGATATTTATACTCAATTATAGAAAACTCTTTATTCCTGTATTATGGAATGACTTATAAATATATATATATTATTTAAATATCTTATTCTACATGACTGAAAAACACATTACAAATTATGTCAATGTATTGTGGATAACATGTTAAACAAACACTAGAGTGAGAATTTTTTCTTTTTTTTAAGTTAAGTAACATTTTTTTTAATGGTAAAACAACTCTAAATAATTAAAAACATAGTAAATACAGCCTTGAATATCACTTTACTTGTTTCTCTCAATGATATGGAAGCATTTTTGGAATACTGTCTGAAGAAGATTGAAAAAATTGCCAGAAGATTGAAAAAAATAATGTTTACCTGGCTAATAACAAACACAAACATTTAAAAAATAAAACATATTTCTTAAATATAACATTGAATTAAATTTAAATTGTAAGAAGAATTTATTGCCATAGTATTGTAAAAGCAAAACTAATATGGAAAATATACAGCAATATGAAATTAGGTCAACTTTAAATACTGTAAGAAAATTCGGACTAAATGGGTTTTCACTAAAATAAAAACAATTTTACAGATATTTCAGCTAATACACAAATACAATTTAAACACATGTCAATCTTGTATAAGTTTTATATTTTCAACAAAGTTGCATATTATGGTATTTTATCACATATTGCTTTGAAAGAACAGAATTGCTGAATGCGTAATTTGGAATATTAAATTATGAAAGGACTTCATTGAAAGACAATCATTCAAAAATTAAATAATCATGAAAATTTTACAAGCAAAGTAATAAACTAATCTGCCTAAAATTTTGGTATTTAACTGATTTGAAAACTATTTCGAAATTTTTATTCACAATTTTCAAACAAAACGTTTGACATTTTAAACTGGAAGACAGACCTAAGATTTTAAAACTGATTTTAAAAATAATTTAATTCTATTAGAAATAACAAACAACTTAACAACAAACAATTAAGTTGGGATAAAAAATAATTTTAAAATTAAGATATGATGAAAAGAAATATCATTTTGTTAACATTGATGAATAAAAGAATAATTTGTCACTGGTTTTTTAAACTCCTCACCCTTTTTTCAATTAAAGGTAAGCGATACTTTTTTGCAAGAAGCATGCAAAATTTAGAATAAATTGTAACTAAATATTTTATACTTTCAAAGATAAATGCGATTCTTAGGGTTTTTAAATATATAATTATACAAGCAATACAAATTTGTATTGCTTATTTAATTATTGCTTGATTATTTAATTTAAGCAAAATTTGTGATTAAAATTTTTTTTATCAAGAGTTTAATTTTATACTGTAATGAAATTATGCGCTTTTGAAAATAAATCTAAAGGAAATGAGCATTTGAACACTCGGTCGTCGAGGATTTAATGTTGATATAGTTTATTATGCTGTTTTTTAAATTAAAATACAAAAATATTCAAATAAATTTATACCCCTTGCACAATTATTAAGCATTTAAAGCAACTAAACTAAAATGTTTAAAGATTACTATAATTTGAAGCAATTTAATATGATTTAATATTCGTGTAGATAAATAAATTGCAAATAAAAAATTATAATTAGAACTATTGGAAAATTACTTATTAGCGTTTTCTTTCTTTAACAGAACAATTATAAGTTAAATCTCAATCTAATATACTAATTAATTGCTGAATTGTTAAATATTTAACAATTTTTGTATCCAATCAGAAGAATCTGATAGATCAGGATTTCATTAGATCAAAATTTAACAAATAATTGTTAAAACTAACTAGAATTTAATGTGTTCATTTTCTAGAAAGACAGTTCTAATTACTAGGTTTTATTTTTAAAAAATATCCTCGGATTTGAAAAATACTTTCTCGAAATCTAAAATATTATATATATTATCTCATACATACATTATTTTTAATATATCAAATCTGAAAGAAATACAGAGGCACCAAATTTATTCTAATTATAAGGCATTTATCTTTAATTGGACTTTAAAGGATATGTATTCATTAAAACTATTTTATAATATTATATTCCCTAATTATATTTGTCTTGAAAATATTCAAGTTGTTTCTACACATATAAGAATGCTAACTGAACATAACTGAGATTCTTTTGTTTGACGCTCTACTGTCCAAAACAACAATTTTAATTGGAAGCTAATTTTATAAAGCTGGAGAAAAAAAATTAAAGCAAAAAAGAGAACTTTTTGAAAAAATTTTTGTACATCAATGGTATATATTACTTGAAGAGTAATTTTTATTCAAAATTCATTTTCTTAAAAGCAACTATTAAACAAAGGTATTCAAATTTTTTTATCAAAATTTCTTCCAATTTAGGTAAGTAATCTCTTAATATTTCAATATGTGGCACTACACTAGTTGCACAAAGAATGTTACATTTGAGTTCAAATTTTAACAGGCTCAATTCCATATTTGAGTAGCTCAAATTAATACATTTCATTTTGTAATCAATATTAACAATCACTGATGGAATTTAAGCAGTTCAAGGAATTTAACCCAAGTTTGATAAAACGGGCAATAAATAATATCATAATTGATATAAGCAAAAAGAACTTTTAAAATATTTTATCTGGGATGTACAGGATATATCTCTCACATTCATAGCTTAGACCATTTTAACAAATCTTGATATCAGGTACTTAGTAATCCTGCTTATGCATGAAAATTAATTACCTTATACATTTTACCTAAACCAATGAATATATCAACACTGAAATAAGAATCTGTGACTAGCCAGCGAGAAATTTCTTTCATTTAATTTGATGCAAAATACAAAAGCGATTGTTGCACAGTGCTTTATCACAGTGACATTGATTTACGGAACTTTCACTATGCTTTAAATATGTTCTTTCATTATGATTCTTACTCTATGGGATTCACAGTTCACTACAGAAGCTGCTTTAAATCCAGAGTTAGAATATAAAATTCATGTTGGAAATAATGTTATTAAGTACTTATAATTTTCTACTTGTCTTTTGTAACAGCAATATTATACTTGTAAACACTAAGACACTAATTCCAAAATTTTTAGTGATCATTTAAAAATTCGATTAAGGAAACATCAGATTGACTTTAGACACCATAAATCCCATAGAGATATTAAATTAAGCACAGCAGATTTTGATAATTTATACATTAAATTTTTAAATCAATGCATACTGAATTCAATAATTAAATCATTCTAAACAAATTAGATTCCTTATAAATGTGTTTTCATTAAATTATGAGTATTTAATAAGCATAATAAACATACTTTAAAGACTAGCTAATGAGCTTATAAATTCCATATAATTACATGCATATTAACACAGCTTACATACCTTAAAAAAATATTAAGTTATAAACCTCGATCCATGCAGCAAAACATTGCAAAAAAACAAAACAACTAATAATTGAAGGCTTTTTATGTGTGTTTACAAAGCAATAAATTCACAATCTAAATTTTAACACCAGATTCAATTGTATATTCGCAATCTTAATTATTTTAATACCTAATTCAAATCACGTTTTTCCACGAAACGCATAACAAACTAAGCATTTACCTTAGCTTCAAGGCACATTCTTTAGAACACAGTTACTTTCTATTGCTTTCACAAAAGAAACTTTCTATCACAGCCGTCTTTTTCAATAAATTATTAAATATAATTTAAATCAAACTATTTACATACAAGAAATTTGTCAAAAAGCTTGACAAGTTTCAGGAAAGTGCCTTAAATTGAATATACTTACTCATTGAATTATAATTTTGAATTATCAAAATAGCAATTTCCTTAAATGTTTTGTTGAACATTATATAAATTTCAGTAATTTTTAATACTTCTCTCATTAATAGCATTAAAAGCTAACTTTATTTTTAGCCTATATAATGTTAAACATTAATATGTTTATGAACTTATTCATGACATATTAATATAACTTTATACATTATGCATAAATAATGCATTCTGTAGAATTGATTTAGATAGATTAATGCATTAACAAAGTATTCACCATAGGAAAAACAACTATTTTCCAAGCTCAATCGTATCTTATCACTACACAATGCAAAGTTAACTCGAGGCACTTCAATGGAGGAAAGAGTATTTAATAAATAGTTAATATATTATATAGTTAAATGTAATTTAGCATTTTTTTGAAAGACTTCATGCTTTACATAACCAAATCTGAACAGTCTAACTGGCCCCTATTGCAGCATATTTACATTTTCTTTTTATAAAAAATCTACTTGCAAAACGTTTTACACAATATACTTCATCTCTGTTTACTTTTATTTACAAAAATCTACATATCCCTATGATTTAAGGCAAGCACGAACTTGGTAAGTCTGCTTCAATTTGTAAAATTTACAAAAGGGTTTTTAAAAATCTTTAGGAGAAAAAGAAAAGAAAAAATGCCGGATTCAATTCATTGGCTTCATATAAGAAAATAGTAATAAATTAATGAAATGTGAAATTCAATCCGAGAGACCAGAGAAGATATAAAAAAAAGCTCTCAATTACAGATGAAGTATGATAAAGGCATGCTGAAATTTATAGATACAAATTAGTTACTGTCAGCAGACAGGAGCCACTTTAGATTTTTTAGGTTTTTTAGTGTACCTATTAGCTGGTATTTCGGCAACAACGATACAGTCATCTTCTTCATCCTCAACAGGTAAAACTGTAGGAGGATTCGCATCAAGCTTGCGCTTGGTAGATCTAGTGGTAGGTCTGCAAACATCTATATGATGTTCAGGGGCCTTTCTAGCGGACCATGTAACGGTGCCTCGGAGTGGCTCCGTTTTAGCCAGATCTGGAAGGGTGGATAAATAATCGTGGATTCTTTCCTTGGAATAATCGAATACGGAATGTTCAGAGTCAACAGCCTTTCGTGAGAATTCCTTCTCACCAGAAGAGTAACAAGAGTTGGAAGTCCTGCTGGATGAAATGTCACTACTTAGAGAAGAAGTACTTCCAACGTCGGTGGAACTTTTCTTCTGCTTACGACGCTGAGCCAGCGGTGCAGCAGATACATCCTGCAAGCAAAAGCCTCGTTCAGTTGCTTTGTGAAAGACGTTCATTTGAAAGTTGAGAGCATTTTCAGCTGCCCTTGGAGAGGTTGAGCTGAGGACATTTGGGGTCCAAAGGCAATTATTTGAGTAGAGATCTCGGTTGCTAACCCAAGGATGGGCTCTAAGTTGGTGCATAGTTAAACGCTGTTGAGGATCAACCGTCAACAAACCTTTGATGACTTCTTTAGCTTCTTTGGAAACAACGTCCCACTGTGGACCAGAAAAAGAGAACTCCCCTTCCTGAATTCGTTGCATAATAGCAGAAGCACTCACTTCTCTGCTGTATGTTTGGAAAGGAGTTTTTCCAGAAAGCATAGCAAACTATAAAAGAAATATTTACAAATTTAATTTAAAAATAACAGATATATAAATATCACAATCAAATCACAGAATAAATTTTATGCAATAACACAAACATTAAGTAATAATTATTGTCAAGGGAAATACTGCTATCACACATGTCCGTGTCTTTCTATGTCAACAAACTATTTTATTTTATAACATATTGCAAGATCTGGTGCAAACTTTCACACTTGGCAAAAATAGATATACAAAATGAAACCAAAAATAATGTTAAATTACATATTTTTACTTCAAAATTTTTGCCTATTTCTTGATGTTTTATTGTTACTTAATTTCTCTGGACAAAAGCTTTATATACTGTTTAGTTATTTAAAATGGCTTAGTTTTTATGTAGTACAAAACAGAGAGAAACACAAAAAGTTTAGAATACTTATTTTTATTCCTATTTACTTCACTTTTTTTAACACTAAAGAACAATTTCCTATCATTTAAACTTCCATCATGAAAAAAATCATATTTTAAATTTAATTATACTTAAAATCTGCAGCTATTCTTTCCATGAAAATCATCAATAACTGTTGAAATCCCAAAAAATTTTATTAATTTAAACTGCTAGCCACTTTTACAATTTATAACAATACGAAATTAATTAACAATCTTAAAAATTTCATTATAGAAACTACTTCAACCTCCTCGATAATAGTATACAATAAGCTTATTATAAGCCTTTAAGCTTATTTTAAAATATTTATGAAAAATGTATCTTACATAGTGTAAAATAAATGTAAGTAAAACAATTTATTTGCACTTATTACACTGATTTATATTTTATACCTAATAGAATAGCATTGCAATTTTATACAAACAATTTTGATATGTATACCAAACTTGAATAACTTGTAGTCTGGAAAAGGTGAATAAGAGTAAAAATAACAATAAACATATAAGCAAAACTATTTTATTATATAACAATAATTTGCTTGATGCTTATAATCATATTCTTGATAAAAGTTCCTTAATGACATCTCTTATACAATTAAAATATTCTATATCAACTTATTCTATGGGCACTTTTTTTAGCATTGTTAAACGTTTCTGTGTGGGTAAAAGGGATGTCTAAATTTCAATTAACTAACAGGTTTTTCACAAATATTAACGAATAAGAAGAAAGTGTATTCTGTAAAAATATATCCATGGTCATAAATAAGAATATAGTTTGATAGCAATATTGTTGATACAGATTTTTACAAAAAGTACAAAAAGTAAATAGTTAACAAAAAGTAAACAAAGCTTCTTAACAGCAAGCGAATCATGGGAAAAAATGAAATGAACAACATGGACAATGAGAAATTATTTAAAGATATAAATGATATTGAAATTAAATAAAGTTCAGATGCAGTATCCAACTGATCTTGATTCAGTCTGTAACTCATCTTAAGAAAATATATTTAAGAATCAACTAAAATTTCATTAGCCATTCAAAGAAAGCCAATTTTAAAAATATGAATGCAATAATTCTAGAATATTGAGGAGTAATATTACGTATTATAATGTTCTAAAAGTGTAATGTTCCAAACTATATAATGATACTTTGAATTAGCAAAATATTGACATAGTAATTTTTAAAAATACTTATATATTGAAAACATGACTAGATATAAAATTTTAAACTATCGAACAGCAAAAAGAAGTTTTTAACAGTTTGAACTTATAACATAAAGCTAATTGTGGATAGTAGTAGAAATTCCGAAAACTTCCGTTGAATTTTAAAAACGGAAGATAACTTATAATTACATTTGATTTGATAAAACCACATTTATAATGCTGAAGGAAATTTTAATTTTTTTCATGTTTAAGAAATATATGAAGTACAATGAAAAAAAAAACATAAGAAATACAATTTGAAATGTTTTTGAAAAATTACTAAAATTGGTAGGGTGCAAGATACAGTCAGAAATATCTTGATTTAAGATATAAAGAAATTCAAGACTGTTTTCTCAGCTTTTAATGCTAACAAAAATTTTAAAAAAAGAAAAGAAATCTTAAATTTGAATTAATAATATTTATATACATACTATTTTATTAAAAAATATTAACTGTTCTAAAAACAAACACAGCATACACATAAAAAACATACATTTTAGCCACCAGTCTAAAAAATTATTTAAAAAAATTGTTTTTCAAAAGAAATTTCATCTAGCTGTATCTATGAATTTGCCTATTTTACAATTATTATTTAGATAGATATTAAATCATATGTTTATGAAGGTATACAATGTACTTTAGTTTTTATAATATTAAATTTGAACACTTTTTTTTTTAAATTTAAAAATAGAAATTGGGGGCCTGCTGACCAGAAATGAACAAATTCTATCAGTAATAAAAAAACGCTAAAACCGATAAGATAGGAAAATAACATGTTAATCACTAAGGGGCATTAACTCATTCAATTCATAATACAAAGTCTTGAAAAAACAGTCAAAAAGTTATAGTACAATTCAAACACTCAATATTTTATCTCCTACTTCAGCAGAGAAGTAGGATCCAAATATTTCAAGATTTAAAATAGTCAAAAATCAAGCCAATATGTAAGAAAAATTTAGACATATTGCTCAAATGAAAGTAGATTTAACTTTTGTCTCTTACATCAATTCAAATTTAAAATCTGCTTTGATACAAATAATCAAGTTCAATAGCATATCTGGTATTACTAGATTCATTATTCAGCAAATTACATAAAATAAAAGCATAAGTAATAACTTCTAGATAGAATTTTTTAAAACTTACCAATATAACACCCAAGCTCCACAAATCACAAGCTTCGTTGTACCCGACATTACGACCAAACATTCGAAGATTTGAAGTAACAGGAAGAGCAACATCTAACACTTCAGGTGCAGCATATTGCATAGTGAAACAAGGAGAAACCATAAGTTCATTGTTAGCAAGCTTCTGGCGAGAAAACCCAAAATCTACGATTTTGATGACGGCATTATCAGATGAATCAACAAAAATAAGATTCTAAAGGAGGAAAAAAATTTGCATCAATAATATAAAAAATAATAAGAGCATATAAAAAGTTATATATTTAAATTCATTCTTAAAAAAGAATTTTTTATGTTAAGACCAATTTTAAAAATTAGAAGTTAATCATTATAAATTTTCTTTTAGTAGTTTGCTAAAGAGTAATAAAAATTGTTGATTAAAATTTTGACTACTGAACACTGAATATGAGATAAAACTATAAAATGGTAATACAATACCATTGAAGAGCATAATGAAATGTATTAAGACTATGAAACATGGAAATTAAACAAAAGAAAAAAAATGATTGTACACAACACTAATTCCGTATTTGTGAAATTTAATCCAATATATATGTAGGCTAATTCAAAAAGCCAGCACTTTGCAAACAAATGTCATCTTTTGTTAGGCTTAGTTGCAGTGAGCCTTGTAGTCACCTGAGTGACGTCACCTTGTAGTGAGCCTGTAGTATATATATA
>NC_092206.1:25671920-25694950 GCF_043381705.1 Parasteatoda tepidariorum
TTTATATATATATATATATATTATAAATGAAAAGCCAATAAATATATAGCAAAGAAACCTATTAAATAAAGTTTTTGATAATTTGAAGACAATAACAAATGAATTGAAATACTCATATATGTCAACAATCATATTCTAGAATAAAAACAAATAATATTCATATTGCATACATAATAAAACAGAATTGCATTAAGAGAT
The DNA here is from genome assembly GCF_043381705.1 of Parasteatoda tepidariorum. Classification (NCBI taxonomy): domain Eukaryota; kingdom Metazoa; phylum Arthropoda; class Arachnida; order Araneae; family Theridiidae; genus Parasteatoda; species Parasteatoda tepidariorum. Next base: position 25,672,119 of record NC_092206.1, read on the forward strand.
GGGGTACAGAGAGAGCAACTTTTAGACATTTGTCGTGCTCTCTCGAAGGTTTTGTGTTTTATGACTTCCGGAGCTGGTACCCCCTGACAACGTCAGCTTCGGTTGTCATTTTTATATTCTTCATTATTTTCATTGTTTTCTTCTTTAAAATTTTCTATTGATTTCAATTTTCTTATGGAATTTCTGCTACATTGAGCAACTTTCCTTTGGAATTGTAGTATTTAACTGATTACTCCTATTTTTACTCCTATTTTTTAAATTTCCTGATTACTCCTATTTTCTTTGTTCTTCCTGACCTATGGGAGCCGTGGTTAATGTTTAATTTTATTCAAATGGTTCATAAGGTAAATGTTAACTTTCTGAAGTATCTGAAGGAAAAATTTTAAGTAAAACCGATCCATTTTATTTTCGCTATGAAAAAGAAACAGCACAGTCATACAAATGGCACCTTTAATATATTGTTAGAAAATGCTTAAGAGTGTTGGGAAATGTTAAAAAAATTCTTACCTCTGGTTTCAGATCACGATGAACAACTTTACTTTTGTGCATAAAATTCACAGCAGAAACAAGATGACGGAATATTCTAGAAGCCTCTTTCTCAGTAAATCTAGTTTTCTTTCGTATCCTTTCCAATAGTTCTCCACCTTTCAGCAATTCCAAAACAATGTAAGTGTAATGCTAAAATTAAAACAGAATCAAAAATAAATATGTGCAAAACAGTGATTTTACAAAATTAATGAATAATTTGTGATACAAAATTATAGATAAAATAAATAGAAAAAATAAAAAGTTTCACTATTCTGCAATAATGAGTGTTAAAAATATCATTATTTAAATATTTTAATGAGAAAAAAGAAAAATTCGATTGAATAAAGCAACACTTAATTAAAGCACAAGGTAAAAAATAAAAAAGTCAATAACTCAATCATTGAAGAAATTAAACAGCTAGGAGTTATCTTTGATACAAGACAAAAAAGATATGAAACAAAACAGTCAATACCTTTCTAAAATAAACTGCGTGAAGGGAAACGTATACTATTAACTTAAATTCCTATCATTAAATTGTCTTAATGTTAACACAATTAAATGATAAATAATGTTCATTATTTATCGGTAAATCACCTACACTGAGGTAGATTACAGGCAATTTTTATCTTAATTTAAAGGCATAAACTATAATTGGCATTTAAAGAAATTTCAATAATGGGTAAAAACGCAATATCTAATAACTTTCAGAAAGCCTACTATACATAAATTTAGAATCATTTTCAAGGTAAAAAATACTTTAAGAATAAATAGTTCCATAAAATTTTTTGTATCTTCAGTTTAAGTACTTTTTAGTTACCATCTACCCTTTCTCTCAAGCAACAAAAACTAAAAAAGTATTGCTCACTTGGAAATTATTATTAAGCTCATCAAATCTTAAAGTGATCAGCACAAGTCACTAAACAAAATGCAAGAAAATAATGTACCAACATGTGAATTTTTAGTAATTCTAAGTAATTAATTTTCAGCAATTAATAGTAGGAATGTAATGAACAGTTGGCAAAGTATTTTTATGAAGAGTACTTTTCGACAAAGTTTTTCTGGGGGGAATTTAAAAAGATTTCATAAAAAATAATGTAAAATAGTATTTTCTACTATACATTATAAGAATTAGTTTTTACGCATATTTATCAAGATCTAAAACTTGTTAATTTATGGTCTGAAAGACGAATCGAAAAGCGAAGAATTGAAATTTGATTACTTTATACTGAACCTTAAATTTTGTACTATTGATTTTTTTAATTATATTCCGGCAAGTCTATTTCAACAATTTTCTCTAAACCTTTTTTTTTTTAATATTGAGAACTTTTTTTTATTTGTTTGGTTTTGGGGGTTTTTCAGTTTTACTTACAGAGCAGCATTTTAATGGAATGTTTCTTATAGACTTTATTCTTTTGTTGTCATTTTTTCCTGAACAGGTAAGACATAACAGGTAACCTAGCAAAATGGGATTCTCAAAGTTGAAGTTACATTTCAGAACCAAGAATAATTTCTTCACAGACTCACCTTTGCTTTTTTATTAACTTTTCCTTTTATCAGTGTTTTTATTATTTTTAATGAATCATTTTAATGAATAATAATGAATATAATGAATTATTTCTAATGGTCACTTTTTCCTAAAGGTAGAAAAAGTTTAATTGATATATTTAAAGTTTAAATTTTTCGTTTAAAAATTAAAAACAATTTTTGTTTTGTACTGACATTAATTATGCAATATTAGCATTTATTCTGATAGATAGCCATCAAAAAATATTGATAATTTTTATTTTAAAAAAAAGTACTAATTATATGAAATTGAAACAAAAGTATAATATTTCTTAAAAAAATATGAGACTTTACAACTATATTGTATCACGGAGAAAAACTATTTTCTTTAGCTTAAAACATGATATAATTATCAGTTTTATAAAAAATATTTTTAATAATCAGGGAATATAAACCAACAATACGAGTTAAAATAAACTATAATCAATAAATACTAAGTAATAATCTAAACACTAAGTATTAAAGATCTACTAGGTGGTCAAAAAATACACTACCTCATCACAGAGGACTTCATGAAATTTCACAATATTAGGATGGCCTTGACATGTTTGCAGATTAAGTATTTCTCTCGAACAATCAATGCTCGAATGGATTATTTTCACAGCATATTCAATCTTAGTTTTCTTATCAATACACACCCTTAAAGATAAAAGGAATGAAATTTTATTGACAAAATAATACTTTATAAGAAAAAAGTTCCTTCAAATACATTTTTATACATAAACAAGTAAACATAAACAAGACAAGTAAGGTATAAAAGTAAGGTAACAAGTAAACATAAACAAGACAAGTAAGGTATAAAAGTAAGGTAACAAGTAAGGTAACAAGTAAACATAAACAAGTAAGGTATAAAAAAAATTTACATATTCCTTAAAATTACATAAATATGTTACACTTAATATAAAAAATACAGAGGAAAACATTATAGAATTTAACAAAATCAAACTCGCCAAATATACTTTCAGTGAAACCTCTGAACAGACCTATGAAAATGAATGAATAACAAATTCATTCATAGTTTCTATTCATTCAACATTAAAAAAATCTTAACTCACTTTCTGAGAAATTTAAGGATGAATAAATTGCCTCACACGTAATAAATTTAAAAAGCCTCACACGTAATAAATTTAAGAAGCCTAAGTACATACAATGAACAATTCCTTTTTTCTAGATTTTGTTTTTAATTTTTCTTAATTTGTATTAATATTTCTTTGTTTTACTAATCTGTCCTACTATATGAATCTGAGACATGGCACTACAATAAAAATAGCATATTTATTATTAATTATTTAAGAAAAATATTCCATATTAAGTGGTTCCATAAAGTTTGTAATTCCATAAAGTTTGTTCCATAAAGTGGTTCCATAGAAAAGCAGAACAGAAATGGATTGATCTAGAAATCAAAAAACTTAGATGGAAATGGATCGGTCTTGCTCTATGCCAACCAGAAAATTTTATTAAATAAAATAAGTTTTTGATTGAAACCCTCAGGACAATAGGAAAAGAGGAGATGTAAAAAATCTTGGAGCAGGAAGATTGTAAACTAATTGAAAATCGGAAAGTCATGGGGAGAGGCAAAATATCTGTCCACAAGTAGAGTGAGATGGAAATCTATGATAGAAGCCCTATGTGCCAATTCAGAGTGAAGAGAAATATGCTTGTATGTAATATTTCTGTTTCACCATAATGATAATTGGCCATTATTGTTTTTATTTATTTTAAACATAAAAAGAGTTCTTAGGAAGAAATGCTTTTTATTCTTCTCTTGGTTGCAAAGACAAGAGATTAATGCAAAATAAAATCAGGCGCCCTTTACCACATGAATCTCAATCAGTATGTAAAGAAAGGATTGTAATAATCATTAGTAAAGGAAGAAATAATATTCCTATATCTCTCACAAAATCTTATAATTCCTTAAAAAAAATAAGCAAATATTAAAAAGCAAATATTATTATCATATAATTTTTCATGATTAATGGATAACTAAATTAATAAATTTGTAAATTAAATTTGTAATGAATGGGTAAATTGATGAATTATAGATTCATGATCTATGAATAGTTAAAAAAAAGTGTTAAAATAGGGAAGATATGGTTCCAAAAGTTGAATAAGAAAATTGACCGAATTATTTATAGTGATATTTTTTTATTTTTTGATGTACTGCCATATCTTTGTAGATTCCCCTTGTCGAAGTTTATATTTCAAAAAAGAAATTCAGGCCATATATCACAACAAAAACAATTTTGTTAGTTTCTTTCGAACATGATTTCACTTAGGTTCAACATCTTCCAAAAAATAACACAAATTTATTTGCTCTTAATGTTCCAGCTTGAATTAATGAAACAAAATTTTTAAAGTTTCCTGAAAACATGAAAGGAACTTGCAATGAAATTTGCAAAAGTAAAATTCGAGAATATGAATAAAATTATAATGAATGCAACATATTCAGCAATTCAAGTGATCACTGCAATTGTATAGTCTGACGAAATATATCACATAATAGAGATTTACATTTTTATCCATTAGCTAATAAAGATTTAAGTAACAAAGAATATGCACCAAATATATCTTAAAAACTAAAATAACTTAAAAACTTTTCACGTATTTAATTTAATATTACACTAATAATGTAATGGAAAAGCTGAGATGAAAGCTCATAATGACATTTTTGTATTAATCAATTTCTTAAGGAAAGATATTTTACTTTTATTTTACTATGGAAAATTAAGTTATTTTGACAAGTTTTTAAATCTCAGTGAAAGAAGGTACTAATAAATGAATTAACATTAGAAAACCTGACTCTCTGTAACAAATAAAACTGCCAAAATAATAACTGGCAGAAGAAATAAAACTGCAAGTAAATGTTATGACGCAAACAGTTTTAATGACTTTAGGGATTAATAAATTTAGCCATAGATTTGAAGATAAGAAATGAAGGCAAATCATAATCTTTATTTCCTATTTTCATACTTAAAAAATTCAAAGCTGTATTTACTCAACTATTTAATTTAAATGAATATTCTCAATTTATTTCATAGATAGGTAGGCAAAAAAAAATAGCAAATCTAAACTTTTAAGTAAGAAAATTTATAAATGGACACCAAAATATTCAAATGTTGTACTCATTATAAAGCAAACTCAATATAAATAAAATGCTGTTAAGGTAAGTTATTATAATTGTAGAAAATAGAAACTTTTAGTAGAAAACAAAGGTTAAGTTACAGCTAAAATATAAATATACATTTTAGCTTTTACTACAATAATAATGCTTGAGAATATTTCATATTTGATTGAATTTCATTTAACTCACCTGCAGACGGAAAAACTTCCATCTCCGAGCATACTTCTTTCCAGGAGGATTTCATACTTCTTATGAAAAGGGGAGTTCTATTAAGAAAAAAATTAAGAAATCATTCCTACCCTTGATCTCAAATAAAAAATTAAACAATTTATCATTTGTTTAACTCAAGTACCGGAAATCTTTCAGAAAACCGTCTTGCTGTATCTGGTTCATCAGGTGATCCAACAATATCATCACTAATAGCATTTCTAGTAAAGATGACTGAAGGGGAAACATAGGAATAACCCTAAAATTAAAACAAAAAATACATTTAAAATGTTACAAATGCATGTACATTCTAAGAAAGATTTTGACATGTTTAACAAGAAATAAAAAATAAGAGCTCTAAGATTTTCTTAACTAAAAAACATTAATTTATGGAACTGAGTAGCAAACAGAAATATGTTAGAAAATTGCTGATTTTAAAATATAAACCAATTTCAATACTAAAAACAAATTACATAAAACCAAAAAACTTTAACAGATAGATAATACCTCATAAAACTTTGATAATTACAATATTTAATTTGTAAAAAAAAAAATCTACAACATTTCATTTAAAAAAATTAGAAATATAAACTAAAATCAAAAATGTTTTACTAACACAATAAAACGACTTTCCTCATTTAAAATAATTTCTTTGAATGCTTATGAAACATAGATTTCTTTTTATTTCATTAAAAATTTGCACACATTAAAGAAAAAATCTGAAACTCAAAATTGTTCAAAAATATGACTATAAGAAAAATTATTAATCGATATTTTTAGGAAAACAAGTAACTAGTTCGATACTATTTATAGTAATTGCCAGAAATTGCAACATCGATCACAAAATCAAACTTTTTTAAATTAGAATCCAATCATGAAAAATTTTAGCGAGAAAATAGCAAGATGATGAATCCATAAGGTAAGATCAATCTCTTATGTAGCAATATAATTTACCTTAAATAAAGTGTCGTGATTTGGAGGGGGAACACCGCCAGGCGAGTATACAGCATCAACAGAAGTGAACTCCTCAGAGAAATTTCTAGTGTCAAGAGGATTTGAAATTTTAGGAACTATAGGAGCTTTCACTTTTTTCTGAACTAAATCATCCCAATCAAGACACTATTAAGTAAAGAAGATTTGTTAATGACATCAAAAATAAATAAAATAAAAAGCACACAATATGAAATTTCTTTTTTATGATTATGTTTTGAAATTAACAGAAAAAAGTTTAAAAATTTTATTGCTTAAAAGCACGAAAAACATTTATCAATATTTTTAACTTCATAACTAAATTTTACTGTCCAGTTTATTTATTTATAAAAGTATAATTTCAATTGTTATAGAAAAAAAACTTACGCCTATGAAAGAGATGTGTAATAACAGTTAATAAAGACAAATTGCAATTAAAAACATAAAATAAGATTTTTACTTAAATTATTTTGAAGCAAAGAAATTAAGTTAAGAAGCAAAAAGAAAATAAGTTTTAAATAAAATAAAAAAAATATTTAAATAAAAATATGTGGTTGTATTACTAAGTGTTAATTTTAAATGCATTGAAACTCAGTATTTGTTTTAAAATATGTATTTAAAACTGCAGAGGTAAAAAATATTTAAAACAATAAGCATACAACAGAATCACAAGTAACATATACAAAACAATACAGAAGGTAGCAGAAACCATCCAGCACAGCAGCTGGTGATGCAGATTATTGCAGCATCTACATATTATTTTTCAGTTGAATTTTGCTTTTATTTTTAAAAAGAAAACAAATAAATGAGGAGAAGTTATTGAAACTTTGTTTAAAACATCTCTAAACTTGTTTCTAAAAAAAATTAAAACCTGAATTGAGAAAACCCCATAAAGAATAAAAAGTACAGGTTTTTTCTTCAGCTATTTGATTAAAAGGCTTAACTACATAGAGATTTATTACACGGTCTTCTTTTTACACGGTCATTCATTAAATACACTTATATTGAATAAATTCAACTTATACTTGAATTAAAAGCATAATAATAGCAGTACAAGAAAATTACTTTAAATTAGTGATACAAAAATATTTATAGAAAATCAATACCTTCAGGACTTTTATTAATTTTATGCTGGTGACAACCAAAACAATATGGAAATGAATGACGAAAAACTGGTTCCTACCACGAGATTTTCAGGCCAATAAAAATGCATGAACAACAATGAAAGACTGCTACACCATCATTGGATTTTTATATATAGTAAGATATTTGCAAACTTTGCTACATGAATGTTAGATTAGATTGAATTTTTACAATAATAATCTTAGTCTGGCGGCATTATAATTGCAGACATTTATGAAGATAGAGCAGCAAATTCATTCCATAAATTTTGCTACCAAAACAATGTATACACAATGTTAAAATATACACAGCTACAAAACAAATCAAATTTTTATAATTAATGTAATTACAAAATATTAAATAAAATACATTTTTTAAAATGTTTTATACAGTTTATAAAAACAATCATCTAAAAATCTTTTAAAAAAATTATTACAAAAATACAATTGTGTTTTCTACTTAGGTGGAATGTTGTTTAAATCAAAACATTTACATTAGGCCTTAAGAAATAAAAAAGGCAAATTTATCCACATATAACAAAAGAATAAGTGAAGCTAGAAATTTTTTGAGACGTTTCATACCAGAAAAAGCACCACTTAAATAAATTTAAATTATAATAAATTAATTTTATAATATCTTATTTTATTTTTACCTGATTGAAAGAATTTTAGAGCTTTATAATTTTAACACACAACAGCACCTAATAGAAAGAATTTTAATACACAGCAAAACCTAACACTTTAAAAATAAAATTGTATTAATTTAAATGAAAGGGACTATTTTATTTACATTAACATTGAAATAATGGTTTAGTCATTACTTTAAGAATGGGAGTAAAATAAATGCTTAAATAAACTTAATCAATTAATAAATATATATTTCTTTACCTTAAAAAAGATTGATCGAAACAATTTACCTGGAAAAATTTTAATTTTATAGAAATTGGCAAAAACATTTTAACTGTTTCAGTAAACATTNTTTTTACCTGATTGAAAGAATTTTAGAGCTTTATAATTTTAACACACAACAGCACCTAATAGAAAGAATTTTAATACACAGCAAAACCTAACACTTTAAAAATAAAATTGTATTAATTTAAATGAAAGGGACTATTTTATTTACATTAACATTGAAATAATGGTTTAGTCATTACTTTAAGAATGGGAGTAAAATAAATGCTTAAATAAACTTAATCAATTAATAAATATATATTTCTTTACCTTAAAAAAGATTGATTGAAACAATTTACCTGGAAAAATTTTAATTTTATAGAAATTGGCAAAACATTTTAACTGTTTCAGTAAACATTTTATAAATTACAAAAAATCAGGTTTTGATTTAAGTTCAAATATAATTTTTGAAAGAAATTTCAATGTTTATTTACCTTAATTTGTTTTATTGTATTTCGACAAACCAACATCTCTACCACCTTAATAGATAACTCAACTGATTGTGGAAAAATGATATATGGTTGTCATGAAATACACAGGGATTACAAAATGATATATACTTTAAAAAACCTATGCTGTTTGAGTTCATCCACCCCTTGTGGACCACCACCGAGTCGTTTCTTGGGATCCTTCACAAGGACCCGCCTTAAGAAGTCTTTAGCTTCAGCTGAAAGCTTGTCTGGAATAGGAGGACCACCCCTCAATATCCTCCTAAAAAATAAATAAAAATATTTAATACACAAAAAAAAATTTCTACATAAAACAAAAAAGAAACCAAAATTTCTGACCTAATAGAACATTTAAAAAAATTTCAGACTTTAATGAAAACTATATCCAATATCCTAGAAACTGTATCTGTAGTTAAATTTTAATTAAATAAGATTAGAGTACTATATAAAATGAAACTCGNAAAAAAATTTCTACATAAAACAAAAAAGAAACCAAAATTTCTGACCTAATAGAACAGTAAAAAAAATTTCAGACTTTAATGAAAACTATATCCAATATCCTAGAAACTGTATCTGTAGTTAAATTTTAATTAAATAAGATAGTATAAATAATATAAAATGAAACTATATAAAATGAAACTCGAAAGACTGATAGCAAACCTGCCCATAGAAATCTTTTATTTGAAACAGTTAGTTAGTGAATCTTCCATTAAAAAACCAAATTAAAAATATAAAATGCCAGCAATTCAATTCAATCCTTATTGATCTATTGATTTAAGAGTTTGTTTTATTAGATTTTTTACAATTTGAAAAGTATCTGGCTTAAATGTTTTTCAAAAACGTATATTTTCAACATTTTTAGATATATAATAAAAAAATAAATATACTCAGAAAGAGTAGAAAAATTTTAGGAAAAAAAAAAAAGAAAACTGCAATATCTTTCTCAGATTCTCAAGCTAAATTAGCTTGGGAATTTAATTTTCCAATGCTTTACAATAGACTTAAAAGCAAATACTAACATTTTAACCTTTATAAATTGCTGTTAGTATAACAAATTTTTATTATTATTATAAATTCTTATTAAGGGGTTGACTATTTTCTTTCTAGCTTCAAAATTATTAAATTTAACAGGGCTGGAAAATCATAGTATGTTTAATAAATCGGGAGAGCTTAGTTACTTTTTTACTCGTGCAAAAAATATAAGACAGAAACTTTCATATTAATAAATGTATTATCAAAGATTAAACAAATAAAAATTGAGTACTCTACTTAAAACTCAATAGGGCTCATTTGCTAATAACTTAAATTCTTAAAAGGCTAAATCTTTAAGCATTGATCGCACTAAACTTTATATCAATAAACAATGAAAAACTTAAAAGAGTCTGGTTAAATATAGGAAAGCTATTGTATAAATTAAATCTAAGATTAGGTAACAAACTATTCTATGAAAAATACCAAAGAAAGCAAAATCTGTACAATTAAGTATTAAATCAATCATGTGACTTTTAGTGTCACGAATTCAACAAATATCTCTCAAATAAAATACAGATTTCATTAGTTCCACATACTGAAATAAAAAATTATACCATACATAATACACATAACACACATAATATACCATTCTTTGAAGAAAAAAAAGCTTAAATATTTTTTCCTTAGCTATTAATGTTTCTAAACTAGCTTTTTAATTACACTTTTAAAACTGTTTTTCTTTTCTTTGATGATTTTTAATAATTTTAAACATAGCATTCACACACCCAGACATGCCAAATTGAGAAAATGAAAAAATAGCAGACTTTTCTATGTAAAACATTCAGAAGGAAGTCTATAGTAATAAATTAAAATAAAGTTAAGAAAATTAGTAAATTACTTTTATTTACAAACATAGAAGTTTTAACGTCACATAAAAAGTCAAAAGTTTTGAATAACTTTTTGAATTTCAATGGTCTTAGATTATCATTAGAAAATTTTATAGTTTTATCTTTTTCGAAGCCCTTATGCAAAGAAATTATTCTGAATATAAATTATTAAAATAAATTGGATACTTTTTATAATTCTCTTTTCTGCCATATCTAACGACGCAAACCACATGCAAAATGCTTGCTTACCTTTTTCGAAAGAACTAATAATGAAATCACTTCATTTCACGATGCTCATTATCCATCAATAAATATTCCCTTTTTCACGAAAAATTTTCACAGCTTAAAACAATTCATACTACTAAGGTAACATTATCATTAAATCTACTCATGTTCTTAAAAATTAAATCTATCAGATTTAGATGTCGTATCACGTGGGCAGGGTTTTTTATTTCGGAATCAACATCTATAAGCAGATGATGCAAATGGATAGGAAAACAGCTAAAATTGAGCTTAATGCACAAATAAATAAAAACCAGAGATTTCAACAAAACCCAAAATATCATTTAAAAGTCTGAAGACTCCAGGCAAAATCCAGAGAGTCAGCACGTTTGCACATACCACTTCTCAGCAAAAATCCATAAAATAAACCTTTCTTTAAGCATTTAAGTAGTTTCTGCAATAGCTTACTAAAAATTACTTAACATACTTAGATATCTCAGCCTGAGTGTTCTTTTCACCTTCTACTGTGAAAGGAGAGGCACCAGTCAACAATTCAAATAACAAAACACCAACACTCCAGAAATCAGCAACCTATAAATTTAAAAATCTATAAAATATCTGGGGTTTTTAAAAATCACAACAGCAACATAAAGATGAAAATTTACTCACATAATCATGTCCGGTTGTTCCTCCTTTTATAATTTCAGGAGCCATGTATTCTATCGTTCCACAAAAGGAAAAAGTCCTTTGTTCCTATGAACAAATACAAAACATTAATATTCAAGTTGAAAACTTATATGAATACAAGATATGAATGAAATCAGATATGTATAATAGAGATACAGACAGATTCAATTTCACCTTAAATTTAATTTTAATCTGTAAACTAAATAAATCTTGATTTTTTATTTATTTATTTCTTTTGACAAAAAAATTCAACATTTTTAGGGTTAGCAAGTTACAGAATGGATATCAGTCTTTCACATTTTTGCTAAATTTTGCTGAAATCTTGTGCACCAGATGCGATTTGTTAGGGACCATGGCTACCAAGCAATTGAAATAAAAAAAATTGCCAATGACTGGCTTGCTTCAGCTAGAATTTTAAATTGATAAAATAAAATAAAATAATAATAATAACAAAAATTCTGAAATCACAAAAGTTTAAAAGATAATTCGCTCTAAAAATGCTTTTTCTTTCATTTTTTGAAAGAACATAATTTTTAAAGAACACAATAAAAACATTTTACATTTTAATCAAGTAAGACTGGGGATTTTGTTACAAATTTGGGGGAGAGGGTTAAATTTAATTTTAAAAATTAGATTTTTCAATGACCTAAATCCATAACTTTTCATGATTTTTTTTAAAAAATAGTTAAAATCATGACATTTCATGAGAAATTTCTTTCAATACTGAAATTCATGACTTTCCATAATTTTTCATGACTTTCCAGGTGTGCGGATACCTTGAATTTACTTTATTCCTCATTAAGTTGTGATGGAAAAACAATCATCAAGGGTTGAATAAAATAAATTGAAACTCAATCTAAACATTAAATATTATAATTAAAATATGTGTTTAACTACAGTATCAGCAATTATGTTATTTCAACACTTGAATTATTTGTTGATTGCATATAAAAAATGCCGTAAACATGTATAATTTTTTATGCGTATATGCAATGTACCTGTATAAATGTTTAAGTAAAAATCAAAAGAAATAAAATGTATTGGATTTTTGAGAAAGAAATTCTGATAAGTATAACTAATGAATAAAATGCCAATTTAAAGTGCAACTTCGTCAAAAATGAACACTCAATGTTAGTTATGATTTTGTGATCCAAAGAAAATCCACCATTAAAATGCGAGTTCGTTTGATTAAGAGTCAGCAAAAATACTGCAATAATAGTCATAACAGAAAAATCCTAAATATGCTTGTTAAAAATTGTTTAGCGGCAAAAGTGCTTAGAACTAGCAAATTATATATAATATCCAAAAGAGAGAAAAACTTGTACTAGCAAAAATGTACAGTACAAATTAAGTAATTTATAGTATATTAAGTAATTTAAGTAAAAAACAATAACCATTTTACAAAAAGAAAGGAAAGAAAAAAACTTTAAAGGTAAAGCAAAAAAAAATAAATACACAATCCATAAATATTACGAGAAGAATTAATTTTTGGACAAAAAGGTAAGATTTCCAGATCATGCGCTAGAACAAGATTTTTCTTAAGATAAAGTATGCAATTACTTGCATATACAGCTGACACGGAGATTGAGTTATGCCTCTCAACTTTAAAACCATTTCAAGATGTTTTGTGTCACCAGAGATCATATAGACATCATGTTTTGTTTGCTATTATAGTATGTATCTAATTTGCTATAAAATATACTACAATAATAGTATTAGCAAAATATTTTATAAATATATTATTATTACTATAATAAAAAATATTTTATACATCTGATGCTGTTAAATTCTCTAGTCAAGTACAAAGTATAGTAAAAAGAAAAATGTCAAATATTTGCCTTAAAAGAATTTTCTTGTGAATCTGATTGTTCTTAAGATTTGACTGTAAATACGAAATTATAAATTTGAAATAAGAAATACTTGACCTACTGTATAAAACACATACTACTTTGATACTAAAATAGTTGCATAGCAGAAACCTAATTTGAACAATATTTTTGACACAGAATTATATTTGTTTGGTTTTGATGAAAAATTTACAATTCAAAAAAGATATTTAAAAAAAGTACTATGAATGAAACATAATTCAAATTGTAATTGTAATTTTAAAATTACTTAAATGAATATAATAAACAATAAATAAGCACTGTTTGGCAACAACGAACTGCAAACAACATTCTCTCGATTGGCTATATGATATAAAAATCTAAATATTTAAATTGTCAGCAAAACTTGATGTACCTCTTCATGAGAGCGGAAATCTTTACTTAAACCGAAGTCAGTAACAACAACATGCCCATCAGAATCCAGAAGAATGTTTTCAAGTTTTATATCCCTATAAATAATGCCAAGCTGAAAACAAAATTTTAAAAAAACATATTAGTAACAAAGAAAAGTCTATAGATGATTAACTCATAACCCTATGTAAACAAAGTAAAATTTTTAAAAAAAATGGCAAAATTTAACAAGAGAGAAAAACATTCACTGATACTATTAAGAAAACAAACTTAAAAATTTAATAATTGAATTGCTTACATTTGCAAATTATTTCCGTAAATAAAGTAAAAAACATTACTTAAACATATATATATTTCTAAACAGCATTCTACAAGATTTCATTAGCAAATCAACTGTTGCTCAGACATAAATAAACATTATTATAACAATTTTTTAGCAAATTTCTTAATTTTGCACTATTCACATAATCAAAATGTAGCAAAAAATAGGGCTTTTTAAATTGAGAATATGAGATAGTACTAAATTCTTTTTCCATTTACATTAAATCATCATACCATCATTCACTATGGAAAAATATAATTATTTACCTTAAAGAGAAGGAAATTATGCATGGTAAATTGAACAAAAAACTAGAGAAACTTTTTTTTATTATGAATACAGTGCTTTTCCTACATTTATTTATTTTTTTTCCCTTAAAAAATGTGTAATTTTGCATTTTGAGACACTGAAATTATGGAAAAATTAGAATTGACATAAATACAGAACAACTCAGATTTACTGTAACCCATGAATAATGAGTTCTTGCTTTTAACGTCTTTTCAGTTTGGTTCCCTTTCATTTCTACATTCTACAGATCTACAACTTATTTTAACGATGCACCAATTTTGCTACAGAGAATGAATATTTTTTCAAATAAAAAAAAGGACAAGGATAGAAAAAAATGGATGCCTCGGAATATTTGAAAAAATCATCATGCACTTTAAGATAAAATAAAGGTAAACAAAAGGCTATTTTTTATTTCTTTTCTATTAAATAAACTACTTCAGATTGCAAAATGCCTACATCTGAAATTACCCTATCCTATGCTATTATCCAGAGGTGGTTTGGTCACCCCTTTTGAAACTTTAGTAGGCATCTCAGTAACTGATCTAAAACAGGTGCCTACCACTTTTGTCTGTAAATAGAAATCACAGCTTCTCAAAATTTTAAATTTGGTTTTTAGAAAGATGAAATTTCTTAGCTGGATTTTAAAAAGGAGCGAAGCAGTATCGGCTATGTTTAAATAAAAGAATTCTTAGAATAAAAAATAAGATTTCATGAAATGATTAAAATAAAGAGAAAAATAAAATTTTAAGAAATAAACTTACCTTATGTAAATGTTCTAAGGCAAGAATCACTTCAGCAACATATATCTTAGCTTGATCTTCAGTAAATTTTTCACGGTGAAACAAGTGGGTGAATAGCTCCCCTCCGCTAACATAATCTAATAAATATAAAATTAACAATGAGTAAAATTAATCTATTACAGATAAAGATTAACAAAATAAAAGAGAAAGTCTTAAAAGATTAAGATTAACAAAATAAAGGAGAAAGCCTTTTTAAAGAGAAAGAAAAGACAAAAAATATATTTCACTCGATTAATAATTTTTTATATTCCTATACTGTTGATTTTAATTCATAATTTCTTTTTATTCAATATTGTTACTTGCATGTTCATATATATATTAAACCGATGTTCCCCGAATTATAATATGAAAGAAGTTTCAATACAGAAATTCATCTGACCTCATTTAGCATGCATTAATACTTAAAAGAATATAATTATTGTTTGTATCTGTTGCAACACAAGAAAATTCATGATGGGCAATTTCTACACATACAGCTCTTTCCCAAAGAAAGAAGAAAAGAAAAATGCTACAAAAATTAGCAGCCTTTAGGAAGCTCAAATTCTCTCTGTATTAAATTCAGAAGTCACTATAGTACTGTAGAAATTCCTATACTTAAATCAAAAGATAAACTAGTTTAACAATTAAAAACAAAAACAAAGCAATAAGGTTAAATCCAAACAATTAGCTGCACAAGCAGTATTATAAATTGAACTGTACATGCAAATATGAAGCACAATGTATAGCACATTAACTTATAGTAAGTTCTAAAAAATTTCTTTCAAACTAAAGATTTTAACTGCAAAAATAGTTTTTTTTTGTATTCCACTGTTATTCATTTAAACTTCTGTGCTTATTTTTGTAACAATTTTTCAAAATAAGTTTCATGATTATGAACTTATATAGTCTATCTCAAAACTACAGTCTATAAGTACTTAAGACTTCTATATTTTAAAAATAGGTAATTAACTGAATAGAAGGAAAATAAGGCAATATGCACTTGTTTAAAGGAATAAAGTTTTTCTTTTAAACCCTCTTTTCTTGTAATTTTAAACAGATGAAGTAAAATAGTAAAAAACAAGAAAAAATTTGTCATTATAAAACAAATTTATTATTAAACTTTTTAATAAAATCATTTACAATATTACAAAGAACAATTTGAATAACAGAAGAGCAATAAGGTTTTATTGTCTGCAAATTAGGTTGCCTAGATAGAAAGTAAGTCAAGTGCAGGTAGAAAACGCTTTAATTCTAGGTCAGTACCTAAGGTTGAAAGCAAAATGAAATTCCAAACAGAAGTAGAGCTTTTGAGTAGAAAAATGAGTGATTTGGTGAAAACCAAAACTTAGTAGTAATGAAATTGATTAAACTGATTTGAATCTAACCCTACCATGTATAAAGATGCATGCCTCCATTACTTTGCCTTTCTTTTTCATTGAATCATAAATTTAGTTTACAGCTTTTAATTTTTATAATTTGTGCCAAAAAATAACTTGCTTATTAAAGTGCTATCTCTCTTCTGACAATATATTAAATTTTATAAATATTTATTGCATGAATATACCAACAATAAAAATATAATAATAAATTTATTTTAAATGCAAAGATTTCATTTTTTTTTTTTTAAATGATCAAAAATTTCTAATTGTACATTCCATGGTAATATTAAAATATAAAATAAAACTTAAATACACTTTCTAAAACAAAAACAAAAAAAAGTATAACTTAAGTATTTGAAAAATTATTTTGTGTTAAATTTTGAAAACACGAGTTTTTCCAAACACGAAAATATATATCAGTCAAGAAATGGATTAGAAGGGAAAAAAATTACTTAAAAGACAAAGTCGGTGCAGAAGAAGAGTAGCAGAAAAATAAATAAAAAAATTTTATAAAGATTTTTAGAAAAAATAATAACAACCTAACAAGTTTTTGAAAATTTCTTGCAATTTTGTAGTCTCATACAAGAAATTAAGAAAGATTTCATTAAAAAAACAGGTGTACTGTAACCAAGAAAATTATAATCTGCACAGTATACTTTGTATTCTAAAAACACTTCTGTAGAAATTTTAATAATAATAATGGCAAACATAATTAAAATAAAAAAATCTAATTTTTTTCTTTAAAAATAAAAGATTCAAAAAATATATTACCCAACACCAAATGTAATTTTGCATCTGTTTGAAAAGCATAATGAAGATTGACTAAAAAAGGTGATTCTCTAATTGCTTCAAGGACTTGACGTTCTGTTTTTGCATGCTCCAACGTCTTAGGCTTGTGTACTGCATTTATTTTCTTCAATACTTTCATAGCATACAGCTTACCCGCATCGTGCCCCTTCTTCTTTCGAACCAAAAATACTTTTCCATAGGCTGAAAGAATTTTAGAATGGTTAATTAGAGAGAAAAATCATGCATAAACATGTTATAAAATTACAGGATAAAAATATGAGCTTAGGCAACAAATCTACAGGGTAGCTTTTATGAATCTGAGAATAGATTTGTAACTTATTAAAAAGGAGGATAATTTTTAAGCTAGAATATGGGCTACAGAGTCACGATGGTTTGGGAAATACATCTTTCGAACCCTGCTCTCTGCTTGCACCGACCAAAGTGCTGCAGACAGTGTCCTCAATGATAGACGGATCATGGGTCATGATCCCCTTGTTGTCGGACTAACTGTGGAAGGTTTACGTGGTTTTTTCTCTCTATGTAACACAAAGGCAGGTTAGTTCCATCAAAAAGTACTCCATGAAGGCTAGTTTGTTTCAATGCTTGATCCTTGTTTCAATGCTTGATCCAAGAGTTATCTTTATCTTGTCTTATGGATTGAGTTCAAAATTACAAGGCTACGGAGTTGAACATTAATAGTTGCAAACTCAGAATTGGGTCAGCTGTTCAACACAGGTTTTTAAAATAAAAAATATGGGCTACAGAAAATTATAACAAAAAGCACAAATAAAATGCCTAAAAAATATAGCATTTTATAAAAATAGTTTTTATTTTAATTATCATATTTGAGCTCCCCATCCATATAAATTTTTTAGCTGGTGTTTTATTTTTATTAGTTAAGAAAATGAAAATGTTCAAAATTTTGCAACTTGTATAAATCAATAGTGAAACAAACAAGACATTTAAAAATAAAATCTTCTAATAAATTAGTTATTTTTGAGGAGGATAAAAATTAAATTGAGGAGGATAAAAATTATTTTTAGAATGGTTAAATTACAAGCTTATATACAAAATTTTTAATAACGACAAACCTTCAATATTTACAGGGACATAACATTCCAAGTTTAATTATTTTCAAAAGTTTAATTATTTTCAAAAGTTTAATTATTTTCAAAAGTTTAATTGTCGTTCCTTTCAACCCTCCTGATTATGCCTATAGTATACCTAAAATACTTATATTAATCTGATATTAAATAAACATTACATAATAAAGGTATTAATAAATATTAAGATAAAAAAAAAAAACTATTTTATAAGTCCTTACCACCAGTTCCTAACAGCTTTATAAAATCAAAATCAGCAACACCAACTTTTTCCGATCCATTAAGGTTCACTGAAAAAAAAATTAACAAATATTTAAAAACAGTCTCTTTATCAATCATATTTTAAGTAAAGGAATAACATAACAGGTGCGGGAAGACAACAAAAAAGAAAATTAGGAAAAAAATTAATCAAACAAAAATTAAAAAAAGCAATATATATGAACATTAAGCGATTGAGCATTTTATAATTTAACTAACAGCTCCAGTAAAAAGAAATTAGAAGCTTCCGTTTTACTAAAAACTTAAAAAATTATTTAACAAAATTTTATTATTCAATTGTTCCTGTATAGATTTTTGAACAATTTAAGTACCTTAATATAAAACAAATATTTTTGTTTAATTAATTTTGAAAATTCAAATTTTACTAAAAAATTTATTTACAAAAATTTCTTTAAGCTTATTTAAATTTCAAAAAAATTGCAATGCAATCACAATATTAAAAAATAAATAAACAATTCAATAATCACTGAATTTTATTGCTGGAAAATTAGATTGCAAGTAATTGGGTCTCAGAAGTGAATAAGGATGTCTTAAATATAATACTAAGAGCATAAAAATTAAAGTCGATAAATTAATAATTGGAAATCACAAATAAATTGAAAGAATATTTCATATGTTTCTATATTTTCAAATTGCAAATGCGTTTCAAATGTCTAGAATAGAGAACATAAGTAATAAACTATTTAAGAAGACAAGCATTACTCATTTATAATTTCGTTAACAGCAGAATTATAATAGTTAAAATATATTTTCATCATAAAAACTTAAAAAACGCATTGATAATTGCAAACTTATATCACAGTATTCAGAAATTGATGTAGTCAAAAAACATCGTTATCATAATATAAGCAGTAATTACAAAAGTATCGTACTTTCAGCAGCCTACCCGCAAAACCAAGAAGTGCCAAATTTCGTGCACAAATCAATTCAATGCTAAATAACACACACTCGCACACGCATAAAAAAAATAAAATCAGATTATGCAGATACCTATCAATAAATATGCAAGAAACTAATTCTCAGAAAATAGATACAAATATTGACTTAAGACATTAATCGAATTAATAGTTCAGCAGCAAGATTTAAACTTTAGTAACATTAGAGCGATTAGCTGATTAAGTCATGATTAACCTGCCAACAATACAAAAAAGAGAAGAAAGGCAATATCACACACGAAGATATTTATTCTTGCGACTTAGCAAAAAAACATACTTTTTCTACCATAATCCTGAGCAGTATCCGCTAGAAGCAGCAAATTGTGGTTTTCCATATAGCAAATATGATGAGTGTGCAACCTATTATCAGTAACTAACTACAAGAATTTTACTACGATAATGTACAACCACCTGAACATATATTTAGATAAGATGCTACTTCAAGCAAGGACTATTCAAAGATAGTTTACTTCTTTGACCAATCAGAGAAGAACTGCAAATTAACCAGTTTTCCCCCACTTTAAAATGTTTGAAAAATTAACATTTCTCACTCAAGTTTAAGACATCAATACCCAATGAATAACTGAATTCCTATATTTAGCATTCAAACATGAGATGACATCTACAGATTAGGCACCGACCACATACGGAGGTAACAAAGCTGATAACATACATAAGTATGACATTACAATCAATCAAACTATTGTAACAAGCAAAAGAGTAGAATAAATAGTATTGTTAAAAGTGCACAATTGCAATAACCAGATGAATTTTTGGAAATAAGGAATTGTAAGACCAGAAACAGACTTGCCAAACAATATTCCAATTACTCAGCAACCTTAACAATTTTTATCAAGGGAAGGTAACATCATAGGAGGTCTGAGTAAAACTCATACCTTCTTTGTGTTCTATAGAATTTAAAAAATTTCCTAGGACAGGGGAAATTAAAGTAATTCAAAAGATTATTTGTTTAAACTGTCGTTTCAGAATACGAGACAATTTAAGTGAGTTTTAATACAAATTAACGAAATTTTAATTAGACCTAAAATGATATTTCAAAATTAAGGGAATCATTAAACTATGCTATAATAGGTTAAGGGGTTTAAATTATGTTAAGGAGATAACTTAAATTTAAAATAATTATTTTTTATAAGAAATATTCATTGTGGTATCATAAATAACATAACTATAAATTTCAGAACTGAATTAGAAATAGGGTTCGTGATCTTTCAAAAAAAACGTTCGCACTGATTCGATTGAAGAAATTTTACATTTTCTGTGAACTTTAAAAATGAATTGATTAAAAAGATTAATTTTATTGTAAATTTAATATATCAGAAAAATTATGTCTGTTCCAATGCAAATCGGTCAAATTGTAATTACAGCTGATACGATTTTTCAAAATTAAAGGTCTTCTGAAATATTTCAATTATACGAAAATAATGATTTGTTAAAAGAAATATTCGTTGTATTTACAACGAAACACAACTGTAAATTCAGAACTACCCAAAATTATTTTCATTCTGATTTTTTTTTTTTTTTAATTACAAGTTTTCTTCTGAAAAATGGCTGTCTATCAATAATATGTTTGTAGGAATTTCAAATTTTAATTAATAATTGAATTTTAGTAACAATAAACCTCTTATACACTATATCATTCAAGCAACAGTTTTTCAATCTTACAAAGCTTACTACTATCTCCGCTAAATAATCGAAATATAATATTTAATAAATATTTACACTTAAAAATAGGTGCAAGCTGATGGTTTAGTTACCATACAATCAAATAATTAAAGATATTAAATCTAAACGCTTGTAATTCTAAAAATTAAAAATAGTTTGATAAAATTAATGGCCAAAACAGAAGATTTAAAAAAAAATTGAATTATTCTAAAGAGTTAATTGAAAAATAAACTAGAGTTAAAGTTAGTTAACTGATATATTCAAAAACAAAAACATTCGTTACAAGTAATAAAATTCAACCATTTCCTATATGACACATAACAATTGAAATATAACAGCTGATATAAATATTCATACACGTCTAACAATTTAAAGGGTGATGGGTTCGATAACTAATAATCTAAATGAAAAAAAGAAAACAAAAATCTGCAAGATTTAAAGGAAATAATTCCAGAAGTTTATCAAGAAAATATTAGGATAATAACCAAATAGCACAAAAATTCTCAGCTGACCTTGTTTACATGACACAAATGCCCTAGAGAAAATGATCAACACTACATTGCATCACTTTAACAAAAACAAAGTGAAACTGACTTGAGTCAAGCCACAATGACCTTGTAATTTCACAACAAAAGAAGGCACACTAACTAATGCAAACAATTCATGCACGTGATCATTTTATATTTTCCTTCGAAATATCAGAAAATAATCAATATTAGTTCAATTTTCTGACGAATGTAATGGTATTTTTATGATCGTTTTAAAACCATAATTTTCAAAGAAATTAAACAAAAATTTTATTATTATTTAGAGTTACAACTAAATCAGCTACAATATTATGAAATTCTTTTTACAATCTTATTTCCAAAGAACACTGTAAATTTCCAAAAGCCAACTCTTTTGAAGTAAAAATATCATTTAAACTTCATAATTAAAAAGAACTTCGTAGAACTGGATAAGTTAAGTTTTACTAGTCAGCTTTAAGAGTTTTTTTATTCCAGATTTTAAGTGTTATTGTTCGTTTTCTTTCAAGCATTGAGATCGTCTGTGGAACATTTTTATCACTGACTAACTACTTTAATTGCATTTCAAATGTTTTGGTAAATTGATATTGTAATTAAATTTCGAGCATTTTATTTAATTTCACTTTTATTTATGTTGAGTAAAAATGTAACACTCAGATGAAATTCTATGTGAGTTGTTACTTTCGACGTAGATATTTCGATTTGACGGGAATCGTATACTCGTACTTAGAAAATTCGCGAAAAATAAAATCCAGAAAAAAAAGAAGAAAAAAAAACCCAATTTATCTAAGGGCTTAAATTATTAAATTGTAAACTTTTATATATATACATATATATATA
>NC_092206.1:25694961-25725877 GCF_043381705.1 Parasteatoda tepidariorum
CAATAGGGTGCACTCCTATATAAACCTTAATTTCATAGTTAGTTATAGTGGCTTTGGCATACAAGCAATTACTAGTACTAATGCTTTATTTCTGTCCCAATAGAGTTGCATAATGAGCTATTGGCGACAGTCTGGGAAAACAAGCCTAGGGATGATCCGAAGACCTAAACAATTAGTAATAACGACATATAAATATAAGATCAATCTTCACAAACCATTAATTTATTACTAGTCTATCTTTAGAACATTTTCAAAAAGAAAATTCAACTAAAAAAATTTAAACATCGATCAAATCATTACATGTTTTAACACACCATGAAGGGCGTTCAAAATACTCAATAATTAAGAGCATATAAAACAATACTTGACAAAAATAAAACCTTCACGAACGCATAAACAAATTTAAAAAATATCGTCAACTTTAAAAGAACAATTTAAAAGAAAAAGAACTTGAAACTAATAAAACCATTTTATATTATCGAAACATACATTATTAAAGAAAAAAAAAATCTAAAATTTCATTTGGTGTGACAAAAAAATATATTCGCGAACGCATCCACAAACTAAAAAATATCGTGAACTCTTCAAAAGAACAGTTTTCAAAAGCGAATTCCAAGGACATGATACTTTTATTTATCGCTGAAATGATTGGAATAAATATTTCTCTTGAAAGGGATACAAAGAAATCGAATTTAGCTTTCGGAACCTGCGTCAACAGAAAGAGAAATGTTGTTATGACAGTGTGTTCCGTAGATTTTACAAGAAAAGCTTGCACAAGACACAAACTTCAACAGTAAACAAAGTAGAAGGAGGGGGGAAATGTAGAACGGGACTTCATTTCGACCTCGTTATGCAAGGATTTGGAATCATTTGCGTCGCTGAAAACTGTGTCAGTTGAAGAGGACGAAAGGAGTATTGGCAAATGTTTCATCACGGAATAGAGTGCGGTTACGCGAAAAGTGCACGGAAAAAAAAATCGACATGTCCTTTCTTATGCGTATAACAATAATACTATGCAAAAATTTGAATATTTTAAAATTCAAAAAACATTAAATTATGTATATATATAAATATTTAATATATTCTTTATATATACATTCTTTATATATATATATTCTTTAATAGTTTCCACTGATACAACAGATAAGAGGAGATTAAAAGGTGACATTTAAGATTATAAAATATGATTTATGAAGTGCTTTTTAAAAATATTAGTAAAATTAATCTATGCGGAATTGAATGTCATGAAACATACGTGAATAACACATTTAACATACTTTTGATGAAGTAAATTATTACGTTAAATAAGGCAAGGCAAAAATATTCATTGNCCACTGATACAACAGATAAGAGGAGATTAAAAGGTGACATTTAAGATTATAAAATATGATTTATGAAGTGCTTTTTAAAAATATTAGTAAAATTAATCTATGAGGAATTGAATGTCATGAAACATACGTAAATAACACATTTAATATACTTTTGATGAAGTAAATTATTACGTTAATTAAGGCAAGGCAAAAATATTCATTGCATATTATTTAAAAGAATGTGTTTTATATATATATATATATAAATGTTTGGCTAGTCAAAATACATAAAAGCTTAAAGGGAACTGAGTGTCATAGGGATAGAAATGACAAAATCTAGAAGAAAAAAAAATATTGTTAGGCTTAGTATGCATTATCTACTTTTTTTTTAATTAGCTTTTAGATCCATAAAATAAATAAATAAATAATGAATAATCTCAGATTAGAAATAAACCAAAGTATCAGTAGTTTCGGGAAATGGCTCTTAAAAATTACACTAGCGTAGGGAATACCGGACAATGGCAATTTACTTTGAAAAAACAGCAGTGTATGGAACAAAGATATGCCTCACAAATTCCTGTCGGATTTTTACAACGAATACCCAAGCTAGTATAAAACAGATCTTTTCGATAAAGAAAACAAAATATTAAAAAAAACTAATGAGAGTAGAAAAAAAATCAAAAAGTTATTGATTATACAAATCCTACGCAATGTGTGAAATGTTTAATCATTTCGTTATTGGCAGTTCAATTTTAAATATTGTACACAATTTTTAACTTAACCGGCAACGTATATATAAAGGCAAACAAAAAGATTAACAATTTACTTATTTTTAATAACAAAGAGGTATACAAAACGTGTTTCCAAATCATATGAACAAAACTAGAAACTTTGACAACTATTGCCTAATATTAATAACGATTATTGTCTTTTATTAAGGTATTCTGGAAAAAGGTGAAAAAACAAGCATTCTCAGACGCCTTGATTAAATAATACACGTATTCACCACGTTCATCATGCATAATTAATTATTCATTACTAATCAAGCACAGATACGTCTGATTAAACATCCATCTACGCTTCAACTATTCCGCGGAATAACTTCAAAAATAAAACTTGCGAAAACAAAGAAACATATTCTCAGTAAGATGTGAGAAGTTCCATCCAGTAAGCACAATCTCTAGTTCCAAGAATCTCTTCTTTTTCGCTTAAAAAACCATTTGCAATTATTACTAACTCAAAGAACTGAGAGCGAGAAGATGGCATGTTTAGTTACAAATAAATTCCACGTGACCTACATAGACTAAAATATCAGTTGCTACAGAGGGTAATGAATTGGTGCACATGGATAAGAGCGTGCTTAAGAAAAAGGACAAAAGGGACAATTGCTTTTAGCGTGACTTCTATAAAGCAAGATAATTTTAAAACAAGTTTTTATCGCTAATAATCCTACAGTATTTAAAGTTTCTCAGATAAAGAAAACCGTATACAGCAATCCTAGTCGAAACTTAAAAGAAACTAAAAATTTAGATTATTTATTTAGGGAATTATAATAATTACCAGAGGTTTATATATATAGACCAGTGGTTACCAACTGGCTACCCGCGGGCCACATTCAGCCCGCGATTTTTGTGGCCCGCGAACTAAAATATATTAGCTGTAATTTTTTAGGGGACAATTTTCGTAAAAAATCCATATGGGTTTATAATACTTTTCTTCCGTTAAAAAAACAATAATTTCTTCGTTAAAGTGAAATTTAACATACCAACGGTGCAAAAAATAATTATTTCTCAGGTGAAAACGACTTCTTATTTTAATTTGTAATTCAATACTTTAGTTTTGTACAACTTGATAAAAATCTGACAGTAATATTTAATGTTCCTTCAAACATAAAAGAGTTCTATATATAATTTTGATAAAGTTGCGGCCCGCCATTTGACTGGTGTTTTTGACTGCGGCCCGCGGCCTCGTGTAAGTTGAAAACCCCTGATATAGACAATATCATTAAATATTTTTATAACAGCAGTATAGTATGGTATTTGTGGAAAATACTTAATAGAAATTTTAAACTCTAGTCCTTACTAAGTATTCACTTAATCATTCACTCAAGATTCTAGTTATAGTCATCTGCTAGAGCAGAAGACATTGCCGCCTGCTATGGGATCAATAGGGTGCACTCCCACACCCTGAAAAAAATCAAATAAACAAGAAAAAAATTCAGATCTTATTAATTTTTTAATTTTAAAAAAAAATGGAAAAACTGTCTTATTGAATCCACTCAAATTTATAAATAAGACGAATGAATTGTTATTTTAAATTTAATGATATTTGATTTAATTTTTTATTAATTACAATTTTTTATTGATTAGAAGATGCAAAAAAAATTACTTCAATTGTAAATAAAAAAAATTGTAAAGGGCTAGAACGCATTGTTTCATCTTTTGTGCCTAAAATATATTTAATGAATTTAAATAAGACCAATTTTATGATTTTTGTTTTACCTTTAAATGTATTTTTTTAAAGTTTTATTTATTTGTTATCTTAATTATTATCTTTTTGACAGAACTTGCTAGTTAAATAGTTTTAAATGAATTATTGAAAGTGTTTGTGAAATTTTTTTCTGATCCCACACATTGAAAAAAAAATTTCAAAAACAAATAAAATATAAATACGATTTTTAAATTATTTTGTCACATAACCAAAACAAATTATAGAAAAAATATGCAGAATCATGAAAAGTATTGAATGCAAAACCCAGTGTATAACAAGGCAATGAACATGTATTTTCAATTCAAACTTTTAAACCTATGCTCAAAAGATATTATATTGAACAAACATCGATGTTCAAACACATATTTATAGCAAAATGCTGAAATATTTAATGTAAACACCATTGAAAGTATTTACAAAAAATCTTTCTAAACATACGAACGGGGAAAAAAGAATGTCATTGAAGTCTTTTAAAAAATGCTAGAATATCATTGCCCTAAAGAAAAAGATCAATAATTGAGGAAATATTATACAAAATAAAGCACAACTAACAAAATAAAAAAACAACTAAATTTTTGTAAATGTAAACATTGAAATGAAACAACAACTCAAACGAGAAATTAAAAACAAGAGTAGAAAAACAACCTTCCACAAACTCGTAAACAAAAATAGCAACTACGCCATTAACAATAATTCGAAATCGGACAAAGAACTCAATTTTTTTTATGCATTGAGATCAAGACACTAAGTCAAGATATAATCCACAGAGGTTTAAACTAACAATTGTTATAAAAGATGTTAATGAAATACCATAATTAATAAAGCGTCCAGTTCCCTTTTAACCTTGTCCTACTTTCTATTCCATCTAATTTAACAATTCACGTCCCTGACAAGGCGAAAGGATCAACTTTTTAATAGTTAATGAAAGCTCAAAATGTTACAACTTCGAGAATGAATGCATTTTTAATTTTGCACTTCTGGTAATTTTGTTCCCCAGGTAATTTAGTTTGTCTTGCAGCTTAACCGACACATCGAAAACAAAATATGTATAATATAGCAATGGTGTAATTGATTTAGTTTTTTCGCTTAAAAGCTATGTGCGACTAAGTACATTTCTTTTTTTATATTTAGATGGGGCTGTTCAGTTTTTCTTCTAACAGATGCAAATTTCTAGAAAGGATGCGAAGTGCGCAATATTAAGGTTTTTAGATCTTAATATATGTATTCATTTTTTAATTTAAGAAAATTTTATTTGCAAAACAATTGTTTTCTGATGCGCTGAAAGTCTCGATCTACTATTTTTTAAAATTCTAAAATTCCAAAAAAAGCAATAACTTAGTACAGTGGTTCCCAAATGCTGTTCCACGGAACCCTAGGGTTCTGTGGAAAGATCACAGGGTTCCACGAATTTAATTTTTTTAAATCAGTAATGGTTTTTGAAACCTATAATTATATTTATGTCCAAATATTAAACTATAATTTATTTGATATTTTGGTTATTTTTATTAAAAAAAATTAAGTAAAATACCAGTAAAAAAATGGCATAAGTTATAAAAAAAAATTATTAATATTTCTTATCCAACTTTTCCATTCAAAACGAAATAAGCGAGATAAAGAATAATTATGTTTTTATGATAACCCTCCACGTTTATAAAAGTTAGTTTTTAAAAACTATAATTCAGAACTTAATTCATTTTCAACACCAAAAACAAATTCAGAACTAGACTATGTATCACAGCACGTCTGCGAATTCAACCGTTTGACGTAACACCCATTACTTTACTGTAAGAATATTATTGATAAAACGATTACTCAAAAAAATTCCATTCTTCTCATTAAATATTATCGAAATAATTGGTAGTCTTTCTTTGATTAGTTATGTTCACAGCTGCTAATAAATTTTACTCATATTTTGGGTTAAGTCAAAAGATGTTTGATCATTTGTAAGGTTCCGTAGCCGTAAAAAAATTGGGAACCGCTGACTTAGAAGTCTTTACCTAGCGCAATTATACATTCCTTTATACTTGATACATTACTTAAAGTTCTATTTAGACGAAAAAAATTAACTGCAGAGCAAGCATAGTAATAAGATAATGCATACTAGCTTTGAAAATTTCACTTATAAATCCTTCTTTGCAGTAAAATTGACAATTAAGTTTACACAAATATCCAGCGATTTTGAAGCGCAATAAATTTCAATTACGAAATTAAACCTGCCTTTCTCGCGCAAACATCGGGGGCAAGGAAGAAAAAATTTTTCTCTTGGGACGCTGTGAGGAGAAAAAAAAAATTGACTATTACAGGCACTCTAACTACCAAGATAAGGGGTCTGTCCAGACATTTTGTAAAAGGTCCGGTTTTCGTGAAATTGTGAAAAAATTACTCACATTCTTTCAACCAGGGTCCAGCTTTTGTGAATTTGGCCAAATAGGGTCCGGTTATTGTAAAAAACTTTTTCAAGGAGTTTTTAGATTGTAAATAGATACAAGATTATGCTCAGCACTGTAAAATAATAATTATAAAACTTAAATTTTCAAAAATAAACAGCAATTGCTGCTTCTAAATTAGAGGAGCAACATACAAATATTTGGTATTTAGCCTACACTGCTGAAAGCAGAATATTCATTTCGGACGAATAATGGAAGAAGCGTCTGCCGAAGACAAAACTTAATTCGTTTACATCCATCCTTCTTGTTTTCTGCCCTGGGAAGGGTTTATTCAATTTACAAAACAATAATGAAGATAAACAAATTTGTGAAGGGTCCGATTGAAAGATAAATCATTTTGTGAAGGGTCCGTTTTAATGAAAAGATATTTTGTGAAGGTCCGTTAATGGACCCAAATTTCTTCTAAACATACCCCTGATTTCAGTTACGAAATTAAACCTGCCTCCCTCGAGCAAACATCGGGAACAAGGAAGAAAAAATGTTTCTCTTGGGACGCTGATGTGAGGAGAGAAAAAAAATTAGACTATTAGACGCACTCTAACTACCTAGTCGCTTTATGAGAAAAAGTTGTGCCCTCTCACTCTAAAAAAAAATTTAAAAAAAACAATTGTAAGAGCCAATTTACGAACTTTCTAATGACAACGAAATTTAAACACGACTTAGTATGAACAGTCATATAAAATGAGTTCGTAATTAATGTCAAAAAATTTTAATGAAGAAATAAAAATCGCAATGCAACACAAAAAGAAAGCATTTTTGTCTGAGAATGGCATTTACAAATAAATAAAACATTTTCTTCGTCACCGAGCATGCATCCCGGTAAACGGGGTTCATACACCTCTAAATGAGAGATTTCGAAAATCGCTATTAACTCCTCAAAAAACAGCCATATATTCGCCAATTTCATTCACCGTGTTTGCGCAACGATACAAAATAACGAAAGGGGCAAGAGTCTTTGGCGACGAGGGATTTGGAAAAATAGCAGAAAAGACCAATGACCGCGGGGCATCGCACTCTCGGTACGTACTCGCTGGCTCGTTCTACGCCGTTGGTCGTCAGCCATGTGTGGATTAATAATATTCGCACTTCTTCGGCCCCGTGGGTCAAACGGGGTTTGCTAACTCAATTAACAAGCAGGGGATACGCCTGTCTTTTTATATTTAAAAGCCTCGTAATTATGGAGGTATTAGGATTTTACTTTGACGCCGAATTGCCAATTAGAATGTGGGAAAATGCTTCCAAGGAGTTTTTTTTTTTAATTGTATTATTTCGAACGATGAATGAACAGAATAGAACTTGGGATGCAGTGTTTAAAGAAATCTATTACAAATACAAGGTTTAATGATTATGATTCGCAAACATAAGCGATAATAAATTTTACAACTAAGACGAATAAAAAATGTTATTTATAGCATTTTATTTAATTTTTTTTAATAAATTTTGTCATAAATCAGACTAATTGTCAGAAAAGTTTTCAGGGTGCGTAGCCTAATTATTAAACAAAAAATAAGCACCTTTTCAAGCACTCAAAAAATATTTTTAGCACTTTAAAAAATTATTATAATCAGGCAAGGTTGGAAAGTTTTTGACAATCGACCGTTTTATCATGTTTTTAACCGTCATGTCAAAAAAAAAATTGGCATTGTTTTTGTCAATTGCTAAAAATTATGATATTTTGTATTAAGTAAAACGAATAGCACTTTCCATACACTACGGATTGACAATATGCCAAAATAGATTGGGGTTGAATTAATTTGTGAAAACGTTGAATAGAACAATGTGAACTGTGTCTTTTTGCATTATTCGAAGCAAAAATCAACATGATAAAGGAAAAATCTCATTTTGAAAAAGGGGAAATTAAGCACTTTTTGAAAACACGCAAATGAAAAAAAGCACCTTTAAGGGCTTTTAAAAAACGAAAATAAGCACCTTTAAGCACTTTTTAAAAACGCTACACACCCTGGTTTTATATCATAGTTATAATCATAAAAGTTTGATATTTGAAAAACTAATTTTCAAACATAAAGTCTGGGTGTAGCGTTGAGTATTTTTTTTTCCGAAAAAAAAATTTTTCTTACAAAGAAAAGAATTTATTTTTTTTCGAAATTTTTTTTTATTTTTATGAAAAAATGAAGTGCCAAGATCAAAATAGAAAACACTTAAGTTGAAACTAGCAGTAATAGTAAAAGCTAGAAGAGGAAAAAAAAAAAGTTCAAAGATCTCTTCAATGTGCCTGAGAAAGTGGAAAACGCTAAAAGCGCATGAGTTAAGGGACAAAATAAGTTGATAAAATAAATTTTGATAAGCAAAAAAATATTTCGCTCTAGAATTAAAAATCCGCAAGGACAGCCACGTCAGTTTTGGGTGTACCTTAACGTTGAATTTTGTTTCACAGCGCAAAATCTATAAAACTTAGAAACTTAAAATTGCTGAGGCTCATAGAAAAGTATACAGAGATTAAGATGGAATAAGAAAAATAAACATTCAATAATTATTAACTCGTAAACTTGTTAGAAAAAATACCATAAGGGTCCTTAGAATGGATTAAAATTTGGTATGATAAAAGAATAATATATTTTTCCATGAAAACTTCACTTTATTTTCTTTTTCAAAACTCCAATTTGATTGAAAGTTATTGCAATTCTAAGTGCTTTGAGAATTTTTTCTCAATTATTTTTGTTTTACGTTACATTTTGCTTTGCTGCTCAAAATCTATATGATTTAGAAACTTTTAAATAAGCAAGTATATAGGAAAATGTACAAAGAGTTGGATGGAACAAAAAAAAAAAAAATAATAATAAACATTCGATTATTTTTGACATGTTGATGGACTATTTTGAATTATATCTGAAACGAGAGTTTTACTCAAAATTCCTGCTTGTACAAAGGTTTTTGAATTTTTTTTTTCTTTTTAAATAATTATTTATCACGCTTGATTTGATGAAAAGTAGAAATTAAAAATGTGATGTTAGATACTGCCAGACATAAGTCTTAAAAACATTATTAATATTATATAAATTAACCTTAACAATTAATTAAAAATATAAAGATCGAGGAGAGATAAAAACAGTTTCCAATAAGAAACTGTAATATGATAAAAGATTATCGTTATATATTGCTAACAAATAATATGACTTCTCATTTATTATCACTGCTTATCGGGTCGTATATTCTGTATTCCTAAGTTAGATTTTTTTCCAAGTACATTTGACTGTTTTTCGAATCCAGAAATCCTTTCAATTCGTTACGATTAACATATTAATAAAACATGCTAACATAAAATTATAAATTTTAACAAAATTTATAATTTTATGTAAATTATAAATTTTAACAAAATTTATAATTTTATGTAATTATAAATTTTGTTAAAATTTATAATTTTATGTAATTATAAATTTTAACAAAATTTATAATTTTATGTAATTATAAATTTTAAAAAAATTTATAATTTTATGTAATTATAAATTTTATCAAAATCAGCTTTTTTTAACGACTTTTGACAAAAAATCCTATAACAAGAATATCAAGGGGGGAACGATGTATGATATGTTTAAAGCTGATTCCGAGGGAAAAAAACGTCAAGAACTGCTACTTTTCCCAATGCATGCGGCCGTGAAGACAGTTAATTCCCATTAGTTTTTGTCAAGATATTTAGTCCAGTTATTGGGAAGACATTAGTTGCAGTGGGGGTGAAGTTGTACATTCGCGTTTCTCGTGAAAGAGGACTTATTCCAGAGAATTTGAACAAAAATATTTGAAAAAAGAATTGTTGCTTTATAATGGAATATTTTTAGAAGATAACAAAATGACCACATGCGGAAGATAACAAATAATGAAGCCTTACAGAGAGAAAAACTTCCATTTTAAAAATGATGATTTTTGTAAACGCCATAACTGTCGGACTGAGGGGGCCTCGGGCACTCCCCAGTCCGAACACAAAAAACAACCTCGCGTTATTAATATTAAATTTTAAATAATTAGGCTACAACTCAAATACAAAATAATTTAAAAAAAAAAAAAAACGCTGAATTAATATAACCCTGTAACTGATACATTTTTGTGATTGAGAGAAGTAAAGAGTTAAAAAAAAAAGTTAATCTTGATGTTTGATTTCGTAGCGCCAGTGAATTAATGAGTCAAGCATTTATATTGAATTTTTAAAAAAAAAGCTAGCCATTACATTGATTATGAAGAGAGAAAAATATAATTATATTCGCTTTTTATAATTTGTAATAAAACTAAATAATAGGTTTAATGTAATTAAAATTGGATTAAGAATGATTAAAAAATAAAATTTGTGAAATTAACGAAATTTTAAAAGCTAGGAAATATACAATGCCTATAAGGGCATCACAATAACCCATCATCACTTAGTAATAACTCTCGGGAAGGTGGGGGTACCAATTCTTTTTGCTATTGTTTAAAAAAAATTAATAATCAACCTCAAAATACAACAGGTAGCAATCCAATCGCAATTCTTGTAAGAAAAAAAAAATGGACATAAACCTGGGGTCTGTCCAGGCCGAATTTACTACCGTTTAGGGGTACCTTCACAAATTCAATTTTAGGAAAAACGGTAGTTTCGCAAATTCAACTTCAGGAAAAACGGTAATTTAACACAATACTTTTTCTTAAAATTTTATTTTTGTATCCTTAAGAAACGATAAATCTATATTTTTACTATGTTTTTGTGTTGATTTTTTAATATCATTTTTAATTTTTCACATATTATGTCTAAATTTTCACAAAATAGGTACCTCTCAGAAAAACCTAGACAGACCCCTGTAAAAGGTTCTTCTCCCTTAATCTTCAATGATAGGATTCGGGGGTTGGTGAACGAAGCGAACAAGGGCGGAGCCACCTAAATTTTTTATTTTTTTCTAATAAATGTTTACACAATAATTGTATTTTAAACGCTACACAATTACACAAATAATAACAGGAATTTAACGTCAGTTCCTTTCATTTATAAACGTTGACTAAGAATCCAAAAAGGGTGAAATGAAAAAAAAAACTGACTATCAACAATCTTCGGGTTCCCCCTCCCTGCTTTTTTAAACAATTTCCTCTTTTATATATTCAGTGTTTTTTATTTTTAGCCCTCAATTGTGTATTATGCTTGGATTTGTTTCCACTTCGCTTTATCAAGAGACCTTTGAATGCTACTGTATAAATAAATATCTCCTATAATGAATCAAAGATAATCGAAAAAAACTGAAACAATGGTTAAACAGCCAAAACAAAGAAAAAAAATCACAGCAGCTAAAAAATTCCATTAGGGGTGTTGATTACCTAAGTATTCCTGGGTATTTAAAAAAATTTTTTATTCATTTTAATCCTTACAGCTTTCTAAGTTCACTTTTTCAACTAACAGAACAATACTGTTCCATATAAATGGAAATTGCTGTGACAAGCAAGGAGTGCACTCATTGATTAGTTACAGATTGAAATACTCAGAATATCAAAAACCACAGGCTGGAATAGTCAAAGAATGAACTAAATGATAAGAGATAAGAATAGTACAATAAGAAAATGGGAGGTTCAACTTTCATAAATAAGGGGAGATAGATAAATTTGACAACACATCTGAAAGCAACAGGATAACATAGAAACTTGGGTGGTCTGTTTTAAAAATAAAATAAAAAATACCATACGCAAGCTATGTTTGTACGTTTCAGTTAAAAATTGAGGTAGTTATACTTCAATAATTAAAGCAAGAAATAAAATAATTACAAGCAAGTTTGCTTCTCATTTAAATTAAAAAGAGAAATGGAATCAATTCTAAATATATTTTGTTGTCCAAAAACATACAATTGATTTTGGATTAGTAAAAATTGAAACGCTCAACTTGTGGCTCCTGCTTTCTAGACAAAAAACATGAAAAATTTACATATAACTTGCGTAACTTATAAAAATATATGAAGAAAAATTTATAATCGTTCGATCAACTTATTTTAACATTAAAAAAAAATTTATAACAATAAAAATCAAAAGTAGTGGTATTTTATATTATATACTAGAGGCCTTAGTCCACAGTTCGCTGCTGTTCACTTGCCCCGATGATTGCCTTGCAATAATTGGTTTCTAAGACTAAAATAGCTTTCGCTACGAAAGTCAAAAATATCCACTTAAAATTTACAATGTACCATAAAGAATTCTATTTACGTACGGTTATGCCTCCCCCCTTCCCACACCCAACCTTTATTTTTTTTAAATTAAATGTTTAAGCCGAATTTGATTAGAAAATAGTATGAAAGATCTCATATGATTCTACTTACCTTATGTGTTAGGAAACTATTAGTTAACGTAAAGCATTCTATTAATTTGTTACGTTTTTCTTTCTCTTGACTTTTTTCATTTTATTCTGCATCTGCGCATTGTAATAGAGGGCGTTGTTTTCTTTAGTTTTTTCTTTTCATTCTGCTTGCTTGTGAAATCGATGTTTGATCTGTGACTATGACTATGTGAGTTTTTATTTTTCTGATCATTTTGTTTGAGTTTCTTTTCTTAATTTGTTATTTGTATTGCATGTTTTTTTCCTGCTCTTCAATACAAAACCATCGGGGTACTGAGGGAGTTAATTTAAGCATTTGCTTCTCNAACGGACCCTATTTGCACAAATTCACAAAAGCGGACCCTGGTTGAAAGAATGTGACTTAACGTTTATTTTATATTCACAAATTACGAGTAATTATTTCACAATTTTACAAAATCGGACCTTTCACAAAATGTCTGGACAGACCCCTGTTTATATTATATACTAGAGGCCTAAGTCCCCAGTTCGCTGCTGTTCACCTGCCCCGAGGATTGCCTTGCAATAATTGGTTTCTAAGATTAAAATAGCTTTCGCTACGAAAGTCAAAAATATCCACTTAAAATATATGTACTATAAAGAATTCTGTTTGCATATGGTTATGCACCCACTCTCCCACATTTATTTTTTTAAATTAAATACTTGAGCCGAATTTGATTAGAAAATAGTATGAAAAATCTCATGATTCTATTTACCTTATGTGTTAGGAAACTATTAGTTAACGTAAATAATTTTGCTTCAAAATAATTTTAATAACATCTAGAATTAAAGGTATAGTGTTATATAAAAGTATAAAAAATATGATCAGAACACAACAGCAATTTAATAAATTCGCTTTGCTGATATATTAAACAAAATTTGTGCATGAAGCCGATTGTTAGGTTCTAATTCCGTTAACGAAACTGTTTAATGGTAGTAGACAATGACATGTTAGTATAATTTATACAGAAAAATTATACCTTTACTAAGGATAATAAGTATGGACACCGAATCAAATAAGTTTATCTTAAAATGTAGCGTAATAATGTAATATCATAGAAGTATGTTATAATAAAGAAACAACCATTTAGTTTTAAACTCCAAATTTAGAAAAAAAAAACAGATAAAAAATGCTCAATATTAACAGAGTAAAATAAGAAAAATAAATTAATACCCCTAAATTTGCGACACAAAAATATTTTAAAAGAAAAACAATACCATTGACTAATATTAATTTTTATGCTGATGACAAACAAAAAAGCATGGATATTAATATGGGTAAACTTGATTCTACCATGTAATTTTACGGCCCAATAAAAATATACCACACAACACTGGAAAACTGCGACACTATCATTAAATTTTTATATTTAATTATATATAATTGTAAATGTATAGTTTTATGTAAAAAAAAAATGTATTATATTAGATATATATTTTAATTAGACTTTTTTTAAATGTTTAATTCTAACTAGTTTTAAAACTAAAACATGTTCAAAAAACTCGTTACGTAACTTATTTATTTTTATTAAAAACATTCTCTTCTTACTATGAGTTAAGAAATCAACCTGAGTAAATCTTTTTTTTTTCCACTGTGTAAATATTACAGACATTCTAAAATTTTGACTTAAGTCGTAAAATTATAACAATAATTATTGTGAAAATTATAAAAATAAATAATTTTCACAACCTGAAAAAAAAAAAAGGTTCACGAGCTATTCGTGATTACGATAATAGTATTGGAATTTCACCAATTTATTTTACTTTTTATTTATCTATTTTGATAGATAACTGAACAACGAACATGACACATTCAACGCTATGTTAACAATTCAGAAATCATTTTTCACGAACAGCATATTTGTTTATTTATTTATTAATCTCATAACGACAGCCATTATCTTACATAATAGGATATTGATTTGTTGATATCGCAAAAACAGCCACGTGGTTTTTTATTTCTCCAGCATCTTGCACCTGCAAAAACTGATATAGACGGATATCCTTTAGTCATAATCGTGTCTTATGTCATATACCATTATGCAATCCAATGTTTAATTTGATAATAGCTTTGAAAAAATACTCACGGATTATTTTTTAATAACAGAAATAGATGTTTTTATTACTTAAGTTGAACTAAAAATTATGGAAACATCGTAGAAAGAAACAAAGTGTAGGAAATCTAGAAACTTGTTGAGCATGTACTTATAGTCTCTATCAGGTAAAAAAAACATTCTATACAAGTCTGACTAATTTCGGTTGAAAATTACTGTATTTTTTTCTAACTTCGAACAAAAATGAAATCTCTGAGTCAACAAGTTAGTAACATATTTATGTATAATTATTTGACAGATGACAAATAAATGTTATCTTTAGTCACATTTATGTAGAATTTTAAGTTATATTGATAAGTATACGTATGCACTCGTTTTTATCTTAAAATTGATTGAAGAGACAAAAGAAAAAAACATCGATACATGAAAATTAAACTCTCGCGAACAAAAGCATTGTTGACTACTTGCTTACACACCATTGATGAAACTTAAATTTGTAGCATTTTAGGTAAGCAAAATGACAGAAAAATAGATTTTAATAATCGAACAACAATAATAAGATGTTTAATACAAATCGTTGAACATCAGCACCATCCAATTAGACCCGTTTTTTAATGCTTGTATCTTTTTTTTCTTTTGTAACAGCTATAATAGGAATGCCGCGTAATTTTGACCCCGTTCAGCTACTTAAATGGCGTCCCTATTTCCAAATTTCCACACCACAACCAACAAGAAGATCGAACATTTATTACTAATTATTTGCTCGTCATTAATGAAACCTAACAGTTTAGGGATTTCAGGCCACTAAATAAATGATAAAAAAACAGTAAAATGAAAACGGAAAAATAATTAACAAACAAAAAGAGGAGCACAAGTTATATTGCAAACGTGAACTTAAACGAATTTTTCGAAAATAAAACCAA
The DNA here is from genome assembly GCF_043381705.1 of Parasteatoda tepidariorum. Taxonomy (NCBI): domain Eukaryota; kingdom Metazoa; phylum Arthropoda; class Arachnida; order Araneae; family Theridiidae; genus Parasteatoda; species Parasteatoda tepidariorum. The sequence continues at coordinate 25,710,478 of NC_092206.1, forward strand.
GATCTTCTAGAATAACAAAACATACAAAAACAATAGCCGAAAAAAAGGGAAAACAAATTATTAACGAGTTCGTTTCCCTGCTCAGAGCTCGCTTCTTCTTTATCCGAATTGACTACCAGCAAGATAGTTCCGTGACAAGGCAAACAACAAAAATCCAGCAAGTAAAGAATTAACCTAGTTTTTTCCCTCTATCCAAGCAAGTTGAGCGATTTTTTTCCTACTTCCAATGAAAGCTCTTTTCCTTTTGGGGTCACTTCGGGCTCTGAGGATAGCTCGGATGAAAATTTTGCTCTCAAAAAAAAAATCCAAGGTGTTGCCAGCTGAAAGGAAATCGTTTGACATAGACCTTTAAAAAAAAGACGAAATACTTTGCAATACCATAATAACCCTCTTTTCAAAATACATCCTTGTGTATCATTTTGTATTTTATTAAAATATTAACATTAGACTGTCAAAAAAAATTTTGAATTCGATATTCTATTTCAATCAACTACAACATTTGCAACTTTTACCACAATCCAATTTTTTGTCTTGAGATTCAGACGCAGTTTATATTAAAACACCGTTTGCATTATATTGCAACATAATTTGCATTACATTACAACACAATAAGCATCGTTTGCGTTACAATGCAACATCGACATCATAGCGCTGTACGTTGTTCAAGCTATAATTCTCAATACTGTTCTCTCATAGGGAGGAGATAATGTTTGTAAATGAACTATATTATAATTGTACACGTCAGCATTTAACTATATTGTGTTTATATTTATCTACATTGTGTTTGCTATATTGTGTACACATTACATGTTTGAAACTGTTCCGAGGAAAATAATTATATTTATTAAAGGAAACTATGTATTTGATTTCAAAATGCAAAATTTAAATGGTTTAAATTAAATTCAAAGAAATATTTTAATGAGTAATACAATACCAAACGATAATCAAAAATAAATGGAATTATCAATGCTATTAATTAGTAATGAGAGATCTTAAGTCGATAAAAGGTTTTACATTAAAATGGTTAACGTTGAAACCGAATTCCATTAAAATCCTTAGTTATCAAAAATTCATTACCTTCAATGCAATTAAATTAATAGTTTATACCAATAATTTTAATAGCAATTAGCTTTGTTTCCGTTTCTTGTTCGACTAACTTTGCATTAGTGAAACCGTCAGACGAATTCCTGACATTTGAGTACAAGGCCTAAAAAATGCATTCCATTTCAACCAATAGTAATTAAGTTCTGATAAGGTTAAAGAGAAAATTCTATTAATTAGGAAAAAATGTAAACAAAAGCCAGTTCCTTTTTCGAAAGCGGAAGAAAATCCAGATTGTTAGGAAATGAAACAGGAGCATCGCGTAGTCAAAACAACAGGTTGTCATGGTGACCGTTTGCATCTAATCAGATTTAACTCTTTTCATTTCTCTCATTAACAGAGCGATTTGAATAGATTTAATCTACAAAACTTTGAACAAATTCATTATTCATGTCTACAAACCCATTCGGCGACTATCCCCGCAGAAATGTTATATCTATGCCAACGTCTGTGTTGGAATATTAGTTTCTCTAATTTAATAACGGAGAAATTAAATTTGAAAAATGTTTAGGGACATTTTTCAAAAAAAAGTATATTACACGGATAGCTTCAAATTTATACTTCGTTTTCATCACAACATTCAATTACGAATTTTAAATATTTTTGTGCGGTATTTTTATACTAATACTGACAAGATTTCATGCATTGTAAATTCATGGAATTAATAATAAAAAATAAAAAAACCTGTTTAACTGTTTTTAGTTCCAGTAAAGAAAATAGAAGCATAAAAGCGTGTTTCTCCATTACAATAGGATTTGTTTGTTTGTTTTTTGTTTTGTTTTCTTAATTTATACAATACTAAACTAAACTTAGTGGAGCGACAGCCTATAGAGGGCAAAGGCTTACTGTGTCCATCTCAGTTTTCTTGACCTTGGGCTCTGGGGTGCAGGAGCAGATGTTCCGGTTTAGTGGTCAACCGAACGTGAAACCCCCTGTGTTTAGATCTCAAGCATGCTTGGTACTCATTTATCGACCAGACTGAGTCAACCTAGCCCAGCCCGAGAATCGAACCCAGGACGCGTGGCACGGGGTCGCGAAGCGCTACCACTCAGTCACCAGGGGTCTTTATACAATACTACTTAGCATTTATGTTATTATACATAATACAAAGATACACATTAATATTTAGTAGTAATTTCAGCCACAATAGTAGGCCTGAAAATTTAAATTTTCAGTTAGTAGCCAGTAGACTAATAACTTAGTAGCCACTTTTTCATCAATTGAGTCGGTGACATATATCGATAGATCCTCTCATATCGCTGATTCAAAACTAAAACGACACATCTGCAAACGTATTATGCTTGCAGATGTGTCGTTTTACTTTTGAACCAGCCATATAATACCCACACTTTGCAATTTTTTTTTTTGGCTTAGATTGAATTATATATATTTTTTAAATACATAAGAGAAATAATCTACGTCTCTAAGAAGTTAATTAGACTATAAAGAAAATATAAATATGTGGCAAAAATTTAATTAAATATATCGACATTAAAGAACTGCATTAAAAAATATTTGGGGAGGCAAAATACATTTAATATATAGGTAGATTATGACTTCGATGCTGAATTGTTTAAGAACTCTCCTTCCACTTGAATCTATCACAAATTGATGGATTCTGAAGGATCAAAACTTTGAATGAAGACATGGGACATTTTAATGGAAATTCTGTTTTCCAAAGTCTTTCTGCATCGATGTACTTTTATAATAAAAACCTATGGTAAAAAGTGGCTATAGCTAAATGTGGCCCCTGATTAATTATAGTGCCTTCCTATAAAAAACTAAGAGGGAAAAACTACTAGCATCAAAAATTTAATTGCAGCATAACTACTTCTTAAATTAATTTTTTAAACTTTTAAAATAATCAAATTTTCCACAGCGCGAGAGCTGAAAGCCTGCCATGAAAATGAGTAAAACTTAAAAAAATTTTCAACTCAAATATATAAAGCAAATATTTTGCCCTTTTTTAAAACAAATTGTATTTAAAAATAGCAGCTAAAGATAAAGTTATTCAATAAACAGTAATTAAATTGTAATGAAATAATATATATAACGAAGGACCGGAATAGCCTGGTTGGTAGGGGGCTGTGCTAATGTCCAAGAGTTTGTAAATTCGATTCCCGTGTAGCAAATAATGACTGGTGCACGTTAAATCTATAAAGTGACAAAGTCCTTCATACTTCTATAACATATAGGAGGACTAAATTGGAGACTGATCGCTCTCTGGTTCAGGTCAAAATTATGATACGTGGATGGATCCGCCCTATAAACGGGATGTGTGTGGCAAAAGTAATATTCTTAGCAATAGATGGCGCCACTAAAAAAACAAGAAACAGACCCTCTGTCTTCAATTCGCTTATATTCACCAAGCAGCCTTGCTGTTAATGGCAAGTGGTAACATAATTATTGAATTCATAGTGGCTCCAGGAAGAAAAAAAATCTTCCTGCAATTCACTCGTACACTACATAAAGACAATCCACTACCCAATTTAATGATAAAGAGTTCAGGAAATAAAGTTCCATTGATTTCTTATACTATTCCCATTAGATCTAACAATCATGAAAAGAAAGAAGCTCAATCCTGACAAATCTCAATTTTTTTTTGCAACATAAAAAAGAATTTTCCTAAAAGCAATGGTACTAACGTTAAACAAATTATCAGTCGTAAACAAACAGCAAAACAACCCTAATCAAGTCATGGTGCATTGTAGCCTTCAGCAAGCTGATATAAAATAAGCATCACATATCACTTCATGCACCAATGAAATCGATTATACCCAACCACAGTTTTTGCTAGACAAAAGCTAACAACTAAGAGGATAGCAACATTAACGCTTCATTTGATCAAATAAGAAAGCCGATTTAAAAGCAATATAAACACGAATAACTGTCCTTCAATAAACCCAAATCCAAGCGCAACGAAATGGATACGTTGATAAACCTTGAAAACAATGACAGAAAAAAATATAATTTTCAGTCATTCTAAACATATTGTTTGCTCATTAAATTTTAAACGATAAAAGAAATAGTTAAAATTGAACAATTTTAAAAAAGGCTATTGTTTACCCAAGGTTAAACAATAGGGGAAAACTATAATTTTAAAGTTTCTGTAAGAAATACGATCAAAATAAACTTACAATTTTTACACAACTTGCTGATTAACTGACACGAAAAACAAAAAATAGACAAGAACTGCCGTTTCTAAAGAATTTAATTGCTTAAAACCACCATTTTTGAATTCAAAGTTGTTGAATTGCGTGTATTAAATAAAAATTATCCCAAGAAACTGAAGCAGTAAAATATTGCTTGAGTTAATTCTCGTGTTGTCTCGTAAAGGTGTGATTTCTCGCATTATTAATTAAAATAAAAAGATGTTAGATCAAAAATCTAAATTACTTGATTCTTCATATCAGTTTTTTTTTTAAAAAATCCACATTTGTATTCTTAGAAAACGGAAAGTTCTGAGCACACACAAAATTCAGAACAAATAAAGATAAAATATATTTTATTAGTATAATTACAAACCTGCAAGCAACACTGGCGACGCACATAAAAGCTGCATAAATGTGCGCAGACAAAATTTCGTTCAACATTCCACCTAGACAAATATCTCTCCATTTTACAAGAAAAAAGGCACCATCAATATTTATTGCATACTTTACTGAATTGCTAATGGTTGCATACTAGGTTAAAACCTTTTATTTACAACCGTAAAAAAAAAAGTTTCAAATATAAAATCACCAAACAAGCGAAATGCCCTGTGAAATACATCGAATGGTAACAAATACTGCACTTTAAAAAGACATAAAGAGAGCGTGCTCTAGGCATGAGATTTATCAATAGGTAATTTGAGAGAGAGGTAAATTATTGTGAATACCCAGGTGTTTTTCAAAAACGATCCTACAAATGTATTCAGAGGTCCTAGTTCAGATTCTCAAGGTCAGCGACCTTGATTAGCTACTCTTTCCTCTTTTCGGTAAAAGGAAAGACGTTTCCACTTCCTCCAGTTCCCCCCATATAACCACCTGGGATACTACTATAGCTACTAGGTAAGCCACATGGCAATTGGCGTTTGATAATGCGAAAAGCTATGGTTCGAAAAAACGGAATAAAAATAGCCTTCACCACTTCTGGAAAAGAACAAAATTTCTGAAGCAAAATATCGAGGACAAATAATCGAAGAACAGAAGCAACCATAAAAGTAAATAAAGCAGTTAAAATAAAGCGAACACGTGAGCATCTTAAGATATATTTTTATGAACACATAAACAACTCGATTTTTGCGAAGTCTCTAATTGATGTTCTTAGAACAAAACAAGACTTACCTAGAAATAAATATGCGAGGGGGGAGATTACTTGAATTCGGGCGTATCTGAAATTATGATAAAAAAGGCATTCTGCATTACCAATATCCTCCCAAGACCCGTGCTTCGAATAAACGCAGAAAATGAGATTGTTACTTAAAAATAGGCAGGTTAGAAGAGGAGATTGAATTTCTAACCTTTTTCATAATTTTTAATTGTAAAGTAAAATATTTGATCAAAGATGGTAAATCTAATTATACTTGTATTTATGCATAGACAATAAGTTTGTAAAGGCATAGTACCAAAAAAAATAAATTAAAATACGTTATATTTTAAGTCAGCGGTCTCCATTTTTTTTAAAGATAAGGAACCCTAAATGATCACGCTTCTTTTGGTGGAACCCCGCCATCATAAAAAAAAGTTATTAGCAGCTGTGAATATAATTTGGGGAAGAAAAAAAAGACTTGTTTTATTTTATGAATTTGTCATTGGTGTATGTATTTGCTAAAAAAGATATAAGTCATCTGAATTAATGTTTTCAACAAAAAAACTGTAATAAACATTGATAATAGAAAGGTAATTCCTTTATCGTGATTTTAGTTATTTTATTTTTAATTTAAAGGCCGGATGAGAAAAACTCATAGAATTTTTAATGCAAGTGCAATTTTTTCGAAACATATTAAATGCATTAAGAAGAAGAAAAAAAATTTATTCATTGGCAATATATAAATATAATTATTACTGGTTTTAAAATTAAAAAAATATATTATAACTATCATAATCTATGATCTTCCCAAGGAACCCTAGGGATGAGATTAATCAGTTTTTGAGATTTGTCTCATAATGAAATCTCTCATAGACAAATTTTTCAAAATCTTTTGAGGCAAACTAATAAAGAAAAACTAAATGCAAATATAATTAACTAGTTTTTTCTTTCTTATCTATAACAATAATTGGACGATGTGGACACGATTATCTAACTAGTATACAGATTAATAACAAATATATTAGAATTTCAAAAATTAAACTTTCGAAAAAAATCCACATTGCAATGTGAAAAAAAAGTTATCGCAATTTGTAGTGTTAAAAAATAAAAATTCAGAGCCGTACTGTCAAAATTAAATTCTAAAAAAGCTCTCATCTCTTAAAAACACAAAATTAATGCATGAAACATCACTGAGAATATAATATCCCTATGTCGCGTAGAGATACATATCTACGCTTCGATGTTAATATACGCGAAATAATGTTAATAAATACAGTGCCATTGAACGAATGTTGAAAATTCGACTCAAAACCGAGACACCAATTAATAAACCCGAGAACTAAGATGACAAAATCCATTACATAATCATGAAATGAATACGCCAAGCAAACCTGAAGTAACGGTATAATTTGACTCGACAAAATTTGGCTTCAGCAGGCGATATTTTTTGTTCATTCCATGTTCCATTGTTTTTCCAATCGACGCTGAAAGCCATTAAACCCACCGTCCTTCTAAAAAACAAAGATCTTATCCTAAGAAAATTATACAGGCAGCAACCGCAGACACTTATTCCAAGTTTTTGAATGTCATCGTTTCGTCTTTATTCATCGCTTTTTGTACTTTTTAAAGGTTAAGATCTAAGGTTGCGAGTATAGAATAAAAAGGTTGACTGCTCTGAGGAATATTGCGTAAAGGACACAAGGCAGAGGTAAAAATAAACTGAGGTATTTTTAAATGCCAATTTTTTTAAAAAAATTTTAAGAAGTCAATATTTGAACAACTTTGTTAAATAGAAAATTCAGAATTCCTTTGTTCTAATCAATGAATACCCTAACATGAAACAGGGCGATAATATTTATTTTTTCTTCGGAAGATATTTTTCCTCATTATTTAATACGCTTTCAAAAAAAGTTTCTTAAATCTATCACCTTAGCATACGACGTATTTTTGCATTTCAAACATATTAAGACACATTTTTACTAAGCCCTAGATAAATTTTTACTAATCAGAGATGTATTTTGATACAAGCATTGCAATTATTAAAATTATTGAGAATTTTAATAACATACTCTTAAAAGATAATTCTCAACTTACTAGCTGACAAAAACATATGTTGAACATTCGAAAATTCCCCGTTAGACACTTGGATTTTTAAAATTAATATTTTTGTAAAATAAAATCTTATATATAACAATAAAATTTAACAATTTTTCAAACGTGTATATGTAAGACCTGAATGTATAGTCAATAAAATTTTAAATATTACCTAATTAATAAAATCTGCAGCTTAAGACTGATAACAAAAAGGTGAACATCGAACGTAAAAAACAAGTAGTAAGCTAAAAATAAAACAAAAGGAAACTTTTTCCAAAAGATTCGATTAAGTGGTGCTAAAAGAAGAATTCTTGGAACAACAGAAAAAGGTGCAGGATAACAAACAAGTGCAAACACATAGGAGCAGTTTCTTTCCATATTACATTCATCTTCTCTTCTAATTCTCCAAATTTCATATGTAAGACTTAACTTAATTTTGCCTCTCCAAATTTTTAAAAAATAATAAAATCTAAGATCAAATAAAATAGATTTATTATTTATTAGATAATATTTAATAGATTTTGTCTTTTAGAACAGTATTCTGAATTGTTCGGTTCAAATCTTCTGTTCTGTTAACTGCTCAAAACTCAACTAAAAAGAGTTTAGCGGTATCCAAATGGTGTTTCGCGGAACACAAGGGTTCCGTGAAAGGCTCACAGAGGCTCCGAGAGTTTAAATTTTTTTAGATCAGTAATTATTTTTAAAATATATCATATTTAAATGCAAAAATAAACCATTATTAATTTGATATTTTGGCTATTTTTATGAAATTATTTAAGTAAAATACTGATGGAATAAATAGCAGGTTTTTATAAAAAATATATATATATATCCCCCAACAACACTATATTGAATAAATTATGAAAAAGATATTTGTTTATAAGAAATAGCACACTATTTCTCATCAAACTTCTTAATTCAGAATAAAAATGCGCAATTCTAGAATTATGTTTCTCTGATAACCAGTTCTTTTTCTAAAACTATAATTCAGATCACACAAACATTAGAAAAAATTCAGATGCCATATTAGGCCTTCGAATTAAACTATTGAATAGAATGAGATCTATAACTTTAATCATAAGACTATGACTGCAAAAATTTTATTCTTCCTATTTAATGTTGTCAAAATAATTTGCAGTTTTTAGTACATTCACAGCTGATAACTTAATAAATAAACTTAGGATTCCGCCATAAGATACTAGATCATTTAAGGTACCGTAGGCGTGAAAAAATTGCGAAACGTTGCTCTAAGTTTTTAAAATCTATAATCAGTTAAAAAACCTTTAAGAGCTGATCCTTATTGAAATAACTCTGTTAAGTGAACATAAAAAATTAATAACAATACTGTAAATAATGAAACATTAGCAAAGGAACATTTCATTATTTGCAAAATTAAAACACCCTCAAAACTGTAAAGGAAAAAAAACTGTTGCATTAAGAGTTTGGAGCAAGAATTCTTATTGTGTAAAAATTTTATTTTTACTGTGAGTAAATTTTTTACAAAAATGGATCATTCAAAAAAGATTTCTTTGGACATCATGAAATAAAATAAAATTCAAGAATTTTTTTTCCACTTCAAAAGTTATATTTCCAAACAAACTGGTATCATTGAAAATGGAGTCCAGCAAGGTTTAACAGAACTTAACTTGCACCAGAGAAGAGGAAGCAACATTTGCGGTTGGCTGAACAACAAATGTTCCAAGTTCATTCAAATCCCTTAACAATATTCACTCCCATCCTTGGAACTATTTTAATGTACCTTGGTCACACAAGGTTATGCAATTTACAAAAATTATTAAATTCAGATATTATATAGAATTGAACACAGAAAGGATATGTAACAAAACTGGTGCTCATTATATGCAGTATGTATTAAAAGGTTAAAAAATGATGTCTTGGATCGTTTGAAAGCAACAAAATTCCTAAATTTCTCCAGGAATAAGACAACCTGATAGTATTTTATCACAACTTTTAACTTAGATCTTTTTTCTTACAATTAGGACTATATTTTTTTCTGCACTACTTTAAATGAATGTTGTTGAAGTTTAAGAAATTAAACAAAACAAAAATAAATAATTGCAAATATGTAAGGGCAAAATTAAGCCTATGTTAATTATGATTTTCATACTTATAATCCATTATTTTTTAAATTAACTTGTAACTGAGAACAAACAATAATGAAATTATGATAAATTAAAGTGCTTAATTATTGTAGCTAAATAGGAATAGAAAAAGTGCCAAAAATTTTAATGCACTGATAACATTAACTAGTTTCAACTATGAAGTAAAATAGTATCTAATATGGTTAAAAGAAATTTATACGGGCAACATAAAATAGTGAAAACATTGGTGATGGAGGAAACATTTGCAGTGGTGTTGGATGCATTCTACTGCGATTTTGGGTTGAAAATTAAAACCAAAAGTTTTCCCTTCCTTTTTATTAACATTTAAGAAAAAAATAATTTTTTCTTCAGGTTAGACAAAATTATAACCCTAATTATCAACCAGATATAAAATAATTATTAACCAAAAAAGATTCTAGCCAGGTAATTCAAGATTGCTATATAATGGTCAAATATCAATCTATCAATGATCATTGCTTAACCATAAAATATGGATGGAAAAGGAAAACTATATACAGGGCCCGTGCTAAGGATTTCAAATTATTAGCCAAATATCAAAAGCATTCACCAAAAGCATATCTTAACACATTTTTTATGATTAATTTTTTCCCCATAGAAAATTATTTTAGAGTAGTTTGCTTCAGACTTATATTATTGGGACCCAATTCTAATTGGTTATGTGGCGCATCTACCTAACATTACTGTAATCTAATAAAAAATACTGATTTCTTAAGAAAAATTCATTTTCATGTAACTTTGAGGATCGAGTTAATATAATTTTCTTTCCTTGGAAAAAATATTTGCCTAAACACAATTTTTTTCCCGCCAAATTTATGACTTTATCGCATTTGGCTTAAACTAAACACAGGTGGTGCTAGAGATTAAAAATTTGTTAAAAGACCTTCGAGTTACTACTTCAGACTTATTTTTATGTTTAAATCTTGAATGACATGATCTTATATATTGTTATTGTACTGTATAAAACATAAAAATTTCATGACTAGCATAATTATACGCAAATTTAAATAGAAAATCAATTATAAAACTTGACAAAGTATCAAATTAGTTCAATATCGTTAACATAGAGGAAGGGCATGGCAATAAAGATGACATCCCCCTCGACCTCATCATCAAACAGAGAGGAATGAAATTTCCTCACTTAGATCTCGGACAGCATAAGTCCATGATTTTGCTTCGTCCATCATAATTAAAGTTTTGTAACTCGACTACATTTAAATATATTGCCATTCATTGAAATTAATCCTGTCTCTTTTGCCTGGCTCCTCTTAAGACTTAATCAGACACAGAAATAAATAGAAGATAGAAATAACATACGAGAACATTCCTAGCTCTCTTGGAATCGGATGTTTTCCTTATCTGATATATTGCAAGAATTAAGAAACTTTGAAAGGCACTGAAGGATACACCAGAATTTTCTGAATATCATTCTAGTTTCAAAATCTTGTTATTGTTTACATTCAAATCCTCACCCATAAGTTTCCAACAAAAGCTTACAGATATTTTAAACTATACCCATTTTACCTTGAATGCACAGAAATTTAAATAAGATAGTGCTTTGCGACGGCATAAAAGAAACGACATAGCCAAGTGGTGAAATAAATCAACACAGCCAATGCTCAAAAAAATTATCTGTTAATGCTACTGTGCTCAAAATAATTAAACAAGACTTTTTAATTGCTATGTAGAGGAAATGTGCAATACAGTGTAGATACTGAACAAATATCAATGATCTCCAGATACTAACAAACAACATTTTCAAAAAATGGAGCTGTTTCAAAATCTTTGCAATTTAGGAATTTTCAAATTCTAACAATATAGGAAACAACTAAAAAAATACACAAAATTATGACATAAATATGTACTCAGATAATTTACATTTACAGTACTTGTTAACAGTGCAAAACTCACTCCCTATATTTCAAACTTTTAACTTATCAAATTGACCTAATAATTTAAATTCATAATCCTCTTTCCTTCATAATACTCAGATCTGCATTGCAAATCAAGCATAAAATGATGAAGAGTAGGAATTAACATTGAGTCAAACACATTCAAATGTTGGTATTTACTTCTGTGTAAACAAACTTTTACGTACTAGAGCAAAACTAGTATTAAACATAGGCCACATTGTGCAAAAATAATATTTTAAGCAATGTCTGCAGCAAATAAATATAAAATAGAACGAATAACTATATGAATACAAAACCAGTGAAACAATCTATAATTAAATAACATTCAAAGAGAGAACCACAGCAAACTCCTCCTCTTTAACCTTGTTAATAATTCACATTCTTATTTTAATGATGAAATACAAATTTTATTATGACTACTATGCTTTTTTAATTTTTTCTTCCAAATAAAAAAAATACAAAATTTGTATCCTGAATATCTTTGTCAATTTGTTATAAGCGACTAAATTTTTCAACAAACAGTCAACAATGGTTAAATCATAATAAAATATAAATGGAAAAAACTTCAAGATCCAACCCCATAATATCCTCTTTATAGTAAGATAGAAAAGTTAATAAACATAATACGTATAGCCACCTCTAACAACACAAAGAATATTCTCAGCAAATTAATTGTAAATAAAACATTGGCAGATTCTAGGCCTAAAAAGATGAGAGCTACTTTCAGAAAAAAATGACCAAATATACAGGACTAATGCAACATATTTATTATGCAATAACGATTTAATTTTAAAAAGATTATGTATCAAAATATACACACTTTAAGTATTATGTATACTTTTGTAGTTATTCTACATTTTTGACAATGCAACTTTTATTATTCGAAATACTGTTCAAGAAATTGGCCATTATAAAAATAATAAAAAGTGATTAACATTAATAATTCAAATAAATTTTCTAGTACTTATAATTTTATTTAAAATAACTGCCTATTATACATAATATTATGGACACTTTTGCTGCATTAATAATTAAATCGAAGTAAATAAAGCCTTTAAAAGAATGCAGCATCTAATATTAAACCTTTAATAATAAATAAAAACGTAGATGCATTAATATAACCAAGTGCATAAATTAAAACTTGATGCAAGCAAAATAAATTTTAAAAAAATATAGTGTGATGTTCACCTTACTAAAAAAAAGAAACTTTAGACCACACGGAGCACTAAACAAAGAACCGGATTTAAATAATAACGAAGTGCATAATTATCACTCAGCTACTTAAATAATTTAATAATAAAGTTTCCGTCTACACCTTTTAAAATCTAAGAAAAATACTCTACGAATTGCACACACTTCCTGGTTGGTCGTCGATTGGCATTTTGCCATAGGAAGGTTAAAAAAAATAATATAAATGAAAAATATGCTATATATTTCGCAAAAAATTAAAAATATCAACATGGAAATTTTGGGGACTAGCTTTTCTCCCCCTTTAGACTCCTCATTAATTAAAAAAGAACAATTTATGCATGTCAGTAAAGCGATAAGGACATGACCTCATTTTAAGTGCGAAAGTTCAGCGAGAAAAATAAACACTAAAGAACGAACAGAAAAATATTTTCTTACCTGGATGAACCATATCGGAAATCCAGAGCAATATTATGTATAATAAATCCACATAGGTAAACAGAAAAATAAAATCCTCTATCACAGTCACACGAGATTTCTTAGTTTCCAAAACTTCAACAATTTTTCACAGTTTTGCCACGTAACTTCTCAAGAATAAATAAATAGCAAATTCAAACACAACACGCTTTGAAAACTTAAGTGAGGTTGGACGATTTCATATTAATAAACAAACTCACTTTTAGGGGAAGTTTAATAAATAAATAAATTTTTGATATCCGTCAAAATTGACGAAGTTTCCTCGCACAAGTTTGTTTCAGAATATCCGCGTAATTTACAGACAGAAACTAGATTACTTCGAGAGTCAGCTGGTCGCGAGAAACCAGAAGGCAACTTTGACCAATGAGAGGTATGCTTTGGGTTTGCCCAGACGGATGACAACTAGAACAGCCAAAGTGCAGCCAAGGGAAGTAAGTTGCGCCAAGTAGGTTTTCACGTGAACAGTTATGAGGCGATGGGTTTCATCAGAATCCCGAATCAATAATCACTCTATGGACAATGCGGCATTCAGTATTTGATATAAGACTTATCGTGAAAAGTTGTCCTTCGTTTCCTCGTTAGTTTCAGTTTACAGTTTTGCATGCCTGTTGCACTATTATGACATAATATTGACTGTTACGCTTTAAACTAAATATTATCTAAAAAATAAAAACTAATGGTGTAAATTCTCTCCAATGAGCTAATGAAGAACATAGGACAGCATAATTTTAAAAACCATTCTAAGTTGGATTTTAAAAAAATGTTATAAAACTATTGTACTTTTTAGAACAAAATATTTACGAGTTGATAGATTTTCTTATTCCATAAAATGCTATGGGGCTGTTCAAATATTGCGTAAGCAGCTAAAAGGGTAGGGTTTTCTGATTTGCTTATGGTTGCTAACAATGCTTACGTAAAATCCTTTATTTCCACATTTTTTTTTATTTTATTTATTTTACTATATTTTATTATATTTATTTATTTTTTAAACGGTTCCTACAAAAAAATTTTGGAAATATTACCCTCGCAAAAATTTCAGATTTGAAATAAAAATTAAATTTGCGGAGAAGAAAAAAAAAAGAAAAAACATTTCCTTATTTTGTATTAAAATTTTATAATATGAATTAAAACGTACATTTTGCTCTTCATGCATAGTTACATTTTTAATTCGAATTCTAAAATTCTTGAACTTAGATTACTAGAATAAAAGTCAAAAACTGAAACAAGGGCCTGGTGCAGTGCGACTTCCTTGCGTAAGCATAGAAGGATATTTGAAGTTCACTTATTTTTGCTGAATGGAGAAAAGGGTAGTCCAAAACAGCTTACATACTATTTGAATGACACCTATCAGTGCATTTTGTGTTTGAAAAAATGAGATATATATGATTTTTAAAAATAATAAGATTGCTAAGACACATTTTGTTCTCTAAATTGGAGCAGTTTTTTAGAAGTATTTTGTACGAAATTTTATACAGTAGTCTACAGCTTTTCCCCCATAGGAAAACATGGCATTTTTGGAGTCAACTTAGAAAAATTGAGAGTTTAAATTAATGAAATAAAATTAAATTTTAAAAATTATCGTAAATGCTTCGTGATAATACAAAAAGGAAAAATTAATTCTAGAGTGAAAATGATGTTGCATTTCAAATCCGCAACGTGAGATATCACTGCACATTAAGATTGCATTCATGAATGTTTTCTTTAAAATTTTCAGTAATTCGTCCAGCAGAAAACGTCATAAAATGCAGTCATTTTGATATTTTTATTATAATTTTACATATAAAAGTGTTTCTCTAAAACAAAGAACTATTGTAAATGTGAGTGCACAACACGCATAGTGTTAAATTGTAAAGGATATAAAATAATTTTAATGGATTAGAAATCAAAGGGATATCATTGAATATAAATTGTAATTCATTTTTAAAAAATGGTTTGTTTCTTCTCAAGCGCCTTTAAGTTATTTAAGGTCTACGACATAAAATAAATATTCCGTTAAATAGAGCTTGCTCTAGCAAAATTTCTGATTAATATTAGTTAATTTTTTGAAGTTATACTTCTTATGCGACTTCCAACAAGGTTGCGTTAAACGTTTAACGCTACATTTTTATTGGCCAGGAAATCACGTGGTAGGATCCAGTTTTCCCTCATTCATTTCCATATTGTTTTGGTTCTCACTAGCATAAAAATAATAAAAGT